>NC_137260.1:45955502-46555502 GCF_053477335.1 Acartia tonsa
TCAGACATACATACATCGTACAGTTAGGTGAATAATAGGATAAGTAAAGATTGTGCAAAAAGTTTTCTTTTCCAAAAGTATTTGGTAATTGTTTATTTGTTTTAAATAAAAGAGATGATGAATGACATGTCTTTATACAAAACTAATAAACTTATTCATATTCATAATATAAATATATATTCCTATTATTCTATAATGCTAGATGTAAAGAAGGCTTTATTTTTAAAAATGCAATACGCATTTTATGAGAAAAGCGTTTTTTTTTAGAAGGGCGCTTTTTGAGATAGGCATTTTTTGAGATAATCCCTAAAAATATTTTTCATACACATTAGTTTAAAAGCTTCGGTTTCTGTCCGTATTCAAAATTCTTCATTCAAATTTTACTAAATATTCAATGTGTGGTTATTTCGGACAAGCAGTGTTATTTCGACAGGTAAAAATTCATTTTTGGCCTTTTCTTATTAATTACCTAATGTCATATGAGATTTTAGTATGATTTTTTGTCTACAATGCTCAAGTTTGACTTTTAGAAGTAGGCAAAAATTATTTGTTTGTTTTCGTCCGAAATTACCCTGTATCTGAACATTAAGATTTTTTATTTTGCTTTCATAATTAGTGTACAAATTCAAGGGAGGGAGGGGACATTGGGCTGTTTATTATACTGGTCCCCAAAGTTGTATAATAACGTTATCTTATTCGTGGGCTTAACAACTTTGGGGACGTTTTTTGAATTTGTATTAGTTGGTTCATTAAGTTGAGTTTCAAAACGATTAAACCACTAATTACAATCTACAAAAGGGTTAATTTTGTGTGTCATTATTAGGAATGTACATCAATTTATCGGCCATTGTCTTATCCCTTTAGATCCCTGACAATCCAAATGTATAGACGAGTGTATTTACTTATTCCTATACAAGTGTTATTGTATAATAAGTGTGTAGGCATAAAATGCAATGCATTGTTTCAAGCCATTGCTAATTTTAATTTTGTTCATTTATATAACAATAACTTTTTAATTGGAGAAAAGTTTTGTTTTAATTGTTACGCCTTCCTTTCAGAATCAGTTGGCTTCGTCCTTAGCTCTAGTGTATAAATTTTTTTTGTAAAAAAAATAAAACTATTTTCTAAGATCTATTACGTTAAAAGACATAGAAACGAACATAGATATCGTCTTACAAAACTTATTTTGACTATCGGCTTCATACATAGAATCATGATCATCTAAGCAAACAGACAGACAGACAGTCTTCCTATCTCTTTTATATAAGGATACTTTTAAAAGTAAAAAAGCAGTTATTCAATATTTTTTTTTGCTAAAAAATATTAAATCTTTAGACAAAAAACAACAATTGAAATTTCATAACTGTATTTTATTTTGATAAATTGTTTTTTTGATCTAAAAATACATGATTTTATCATAGGAAGAAATTACTCTGAGTAACCCAGGGTTATTAAACAAGGATTACAGTAGCGATTACAGTAGCGTAGCTGTTGTAAAAAACGGTAAAACGTAGTACAATATTGACGAGAAAATGAGAAAGAGAAAAAAAATAAGTAGAGAAATAAAGAGGAATTTCTTTTAAAAATAAGAAAAAAAGAAAAAAATAAGATTGAAAGAAACATTTTAGTAGGCTCTTTTTCGTAATAAAAACAGTCAAAAACTATTTTTTGTCCCGTCAAAACACATATGTTAAAAAAGGGCATACTGACAGATAGCCACCACAAGATGTACTGAAATTTAATTTCCGAAAGTGTACCTATCTTCCGCGTCCTATCTCAATATTTGATACTAGCTAAAAAAGCTTCAAACTTCCAAAAAAAAATCTAAATTTGAAAAATAAAAATTTTGAATGTATAATGTATTAAATCGTTTATACATTATATCGCTTTTCCCTTTGACCGGAGTAGCTGAAAATAGCGTTTGCAATAATTGGGTTATCTGCTGTACAACTTTGGAAATTAGGCAAGAAATAGGCAATCCATTTTCAGCACATCCACCACAACACTTTAGAGTTGCGTCGCTACTTAAAAGATATTATTGATTTATGCTAACTTGCAAACTATATAAAAGCTAATTATATAAAAGCTTCGCCCCTGTAAGGACACGCAATTTAAAATTTAAGCTTACAACTTGTAGCTCTCTAATTTAGAAATCCCATCCTATATCAATTATATTATACACTTGTCATATACAATATACATAGAGTGCCAGAAACTCCTTTATTAGTTTGTGCATCTCAATAGAAAAATCTTATTGGTTATTTTTTAAAGACATTATTTCAGGGGTGTTATAAGCTGTATATAAATATTATAAAATAGTAAATACTTATTTTTTTTTTTTGGGGGGGGGGAGTTAATATGATTTTTACAAATTTTGGAACGGGTTATAACTTCATTACCCTTCCCCTCAATAATTTTCGGAGTAAAATCGGAGTAAAGCGGGTATCAATGGGACTAAAAAAGGAATTAGGTTAAAATTTCACTTATAATTGTGTATCAATTAAGTCTATCTTTAAAGAAAAGAAAAATATAATTACAATTTCATTCATTTAATTAATGATCTTCATGAAAAGTCAAATGTCATAAAGACGTATGTTCCGACTGCAAAGACTTCCATGTAATCTAAATTTGTATATTTTTTGATATTCCACATGGTGTAATTGTGGCGCTAGCCTCGCTGTAGCAAGGATATAAACCACCTTATACGGTATCATATTCATTATAACATATTAAGGAAATTACATTACATATATTAGACAGTTGTGGGCTTTAAACCTCCTGCAGCATAAAAACTTAAATATTAACGCTTTTATTTATCATCTCAGAGGTGTAGAGTTCAAGTTTTGAATCCGCCGTGCGCCATTTCAAAAGGCTGTGACTTTTTTTTCCTTCTACATTTGAATGTCTGTTCGAAAAAAACCCATAAAAGATACATTTTGTTCTCATATTGGCTATTCTGATTTAAACCACACTAAATATATGTCTTGCACCCTAGGGCTCACACCCCTCTTCACCCCCCCCCCCTGATAATAAAATCACATGTCTTATGTCTGCATTACACCAACCTAGTTCACATCCCCATACAACCCCATAGGATGTCAAAAAAGTGCAAGGGGGTTTCAAATTTTCTGGGTCGCTTTTGCACCAAAACCTGGCAAAACTCTGGCAAAACTCTGGCAAAACCACTGGTTACTTACATACATACAGCCAGACAAAGTTAGGAAAACATAGCTTTAGAAATTTTTTTTTTTATCAGAATATAAATTAATTATCTTAGATCTTTATACTATGAGAGAATAAATATTTAGAGTGTCCTAACTGTTAGACTGAGCGCACATATGTATACAAATAATATACACATACATAAATAATAATGTCTTGAAGTAAGGAAAACTTTCAGACGTAAGATTTCTGATTATGTGTAAGATTAATCAAACTTAGGGATCTTAAGGGATAAGACAACGACTCATAAATCAATGTACATCCCCAATAATGATAAACAAAATTACCCCTAAAATTAGTGGTTGAAACGTTTGAACATTCAATTTACTGAGCCAACCAATCAAAATTCACTAGAGTGATGAGTCCCCAAAGTTGTTAATACAACGAATAAGAAAACATTTTTATAAACTTTGGGGACTAGTGTAAGAAACATCCCATTGTCAATTCTATCTCTGGATCAAACACCTATCAATCAATTTTTAGTTAAATTCATTCAGAGAGCTACATTCAGTTTTTTTTTCTTCGGGTTATAATGTGTTTTAAGTAGTTACCCTCATTTTTTAAAACTCGTACTTTTTATGCCTTTTTTAGGTTAAGGATATGAAGAGACCCAGAGATAGAATTAGTTAGAAAAAAAGCCCTAACAGGGTGACAGGGTCTAAAACCATGTTCAACTTCAACAAATAAAATTATAAGTACCATGTTCTTTATAATGGTGTAAAACTGATGCATGCTTCTAGAAAGGGGTATAAGAAATAAATCTGAATATATGATAAAGGTATTATCCTCACTTATATTTTTTCTCTAGTTTTGAAACCATTAAAGTAAAAATCTTTTTTTAGATCAAGTAATACAGAATAAAATTAGAACTTAAATTTTGTCGTCTGAAATATTTCTTAAATAATGTTGAACGGGAAGAGGAGAAAAGGTGGTGTAAGAAGAAATTCTTGAAACATTATTAGAATATCATCCTAAAACCATCCTCCTTACCTCCCCCCCTTTTATAAAATAAAATTTAGCCCCCTTGTGATTATAATCCATAACCTACCCCTTCCCTTCCCTATCATACAAGCAGTAAGGTAAGAGATTCATATAACTTCCTCTACCCCCCGATATATTGATTCCATCCCCCTTTCCCCTTTACTTCCTTTTCCCATCCTCTCGTTTCCTATGTTTAAAAGGCGCCCTAGACGCGCACGAACGCACGACACATGATCATACCCCTCTCCCACCATGGTCATAAGGAAAATACGGCATAAGGGGATTGGGGGGGGGGGGTAGGGTGGAAGAGGGGGCACAGTAAAGGTGGTTTTTCGTGTAGTTTTACTTTGACTTCCAGCATTGTGAAGTGCACGTAAACCATATCATAGCTGGATATTTGTGAAACATACGGATGATACATACACACAATGTTTGTTCGTGTGTGACTGTTTGTGTGTGTGTCCGCTAGTTATAATTCAGGCCTTTCATTTTTACGTGTTTTCATACATTCTATAAAACTTCCTGTGAAAGACAATCACCCTTTTCCTTCCTTTTTAATATCAACTTCCCCGGTTGTAATATATCATCGATGTCCATAGCACTAAGGGCCAATATAATAACAAAACTGTAACGTAATTTTTTGCAAATTTGATTATTAAATAACCACAAAATTGGCAGTGTTATATCATTAAAATAAACTACAGTTATTACAAAAAAAAAACAAAAAAAACGAAGTGAGGTAAAATAACCAGCATTTCCACTTGACTAGATACTCTAACCAGATAAGACTAAAACACAGAGATATATATCAAGCTGATTTTTACGCCGGAAGCACCGAAAAAAATTTCTCCAAAATATCTGGCGGAAAAATTGACTTTAAAGTAATGTAGAAGTTTTTTGTGTGTTATATTCTGTCTAATTTGGGACATTTTAACAAGTGTTTTGTATTTCTGAATCATCAGATTTTTTTCTACCTTAGCTTAGTTACAAATGATGTAAAACAGAAATGAATTTATTGTGAGAATAGATTATTTATTTTAATAGTAATACATTAAAAAATGTAAAAATAGTGAAAATGATTTATCAATAAGTGAAAACCAAAGTTATTATGAAAATATAGATATTGAATTGCAATAAAAAGGACATAGATAGATTAAATCGTTGAAAATGGACCGAAAATGGTCTTCCGGCGGTTGGACCGGCATACCGACACCTAAAGTCGGTACCGGTACCCTTGAAAAGAAAAAGAACGCGCTAAATAAGGCAACAAAAGAATTGGAGGACAAAGTGAAAAATCTACAGCAGCGAACCCGCACATTACCGCAGCCAAACAGCGGCCATGAATCCCTGAGAACTCACAGAAACAACAGCGTCAAATCAAGTGAGAGCTTCCGCGTTTCCAGATCCCTGACACCGCCGCGCGGCCAAGGCCGCCTGCTGCGGGAACTTCCCAACACTCCCTCCCGCGAGAGCATGAAAAGCGAGGATAGCAGTTCCAGTACTCTGCGGCGGCGTGGTAGTTCTGTCGGGTCAGAAGACGGTGGCGGCAAAAAGGCGGCCGGAACTGTAACGTCTCGCATCAGAGAGCGAGAGGCGGAGTTTTTACGTCAGGTTGTTGAGCGAGACGGTCAGATCAAAAAGTTAAAAGAAAGGCTGAAAGTGCTCAGTACTAAGGAATGGTTTACATTTAGCTTAAATCAATTTATTGTGGTGCTTAAATCATATTTCTTAACAGATCTTTATCCCCTACGGATAGATATAGCCCTACGTTATTTATCCTACTAGCGGCTACGACCCAAGAGGCTTAAATGGTACTTTAAATGTTTGATTTTTTGTTCAGGTTTTTAAGATACTTAGTTATGTTCCTTTCAAGTCTCTTTTTAAGTCACTACGATACCTACCAATGTTGCGTAGGTGTCTCTCTCTATACTTAAAATAAAAATTTTGATTTATTGTGATTTCTTTTGGGAGGTTGGTGGTATCTTCCCCCAAAATATTTTTAAACCTTCCCGGGACCTATGAAAAACTACCCTGTTAAAGAGAACCCGATCGGTTTAGCGGTTAGCGATTTCATTCGGTACAAACAAACAGACAAACATCCTTTTACTTTATTACAAGGACAAGGATTATTTTATCTTGTATAACAAATTTAACCGTTTTGGTTTTTTATTTTAGGCAAGCTGCACTTATCTAGTAAAAGTTTTAGGCTATTTTTCTATCCCTTTTCTTCTCCTTCGAATAAAAGCTTCTAAAAAAAACATGAGTTATCATTATATGAAAATAACAGTATGTTAGTCTGTACCAAAGAATATCGCTAACGCTGGACTGATTTGGTTTCTCATTTACAATGTATATTCTCATAGGTCCCGGGAAGGTTTTAGACTATTTCTACAATGTTGGTCGTCCCCCTCCCCCCCACCGCGTAAAGTGCCCCTAAAGGCCTCTAGTGGCGTAGCCGCTAGTATACATATATAATGATGAATTTTAAATTTTCTCGTAAACTAATTTTGAAGCACCCAAAAATGTTCTAAAATGGCCTTGACTTTATTTCTAAATTTGGAAAATGCTCCAAACCATAAGCTTGCTATTCATTTATAAATGGTAGTTTTGTTCAAATTTGCAAAAGTTTGTGAAACTAAATGACCCAAAGAAACTTGTTCTCAAACTTTTGGTGTCCTTGAAGATAATTTTTTCAGCATGTTAGTTGTAACAACCATTTTTTATTTGCTTACAACTTATGCATATTGGGTGTTTTCAGACATTGAAATGCTTGTTTTCTTAATCTAAATTGATGCTCTTTAAAAGAAATGTAAATAAAATTGTATTTTTCTTATCACTTATAAGCTGGTTATTGAATATAAAAGAAAATCAAAATATTGATTTTTTCTCAAATGACGTAAAAAGATGATTTATATCAACGTCAGTCCATTGTCATAGTGTAATTAGTCAGGGAGGGAGGAAACATTGGGTTGTTTATTACACAAAGTTTTATAAATATGTTTTCTTATTCGTTGGATTAACAACTTTAGGGACTTTATTAAATTTTGATTGGTTGGCTCATTAAGATGAGTGTCCAACCACTAATTATAATCTACAGAAGAGTTAATGATGTGTATTATAATTTGGAATCTATTTATCGGCCATTGTCTTATTTCTTTAGATCCCTGAGTATAAATAGTACAAATATTTATTTTTAGCAATAAAAAAATGGCAACATGTTTTCAAGTTTCTAAGTTATTGATATTAGATATATTATAACTTTAAGTGGTATTCTTATTTTTTTTTTATAGAAATTAGGTATTTGAACTAATTGACGTTTTGTAAATATTTGTAGAAAGTGTATTTATTCTTTTCTAAAGAAAGTATCATAGTTAAAAACCAATAATGATAAGGCATATTAAAGAATCATGACCATAGCAGAAAACAAACAGAAAGAGATTATTGAATCAATAATTGAAATACAAGATATATATTATAGATTTGATTTCCTAGTAGTTTCACTAAATGTATTTGGTTATAAAATATTTTAGTTTAGATTTGTAAAAGAAAATATATCTAAATGTCATGATAGCTATTTGTGCTTAAGACAAAATACCTTCATACTTTATTATAGTTTAGCCTCTTGGGGACGGGGAGGTTAGGAAAAACCATCCTAAGAAGTTTATAACCAATTTAAACTATTTTAATTTATGATCTTTAGCTTAGACAAGAAAATAAATTGCTTTATTCAATAGGATAGTGTTAGATATAGAAGTTATTTGATTTATTTTGGGAGTTTACTTTTAAAAGTGTCATTTTTAGAGATTTCAACACCGGAAAAAAATGGAGCCACCGTTTGGTCAATATTTACTTTCACTCCTTTTTAGTACACTAAGGTATTTCGGACCATAGTTTCTCAGAGTTCCTACAATATGGCTACTTTATTTTAGTACACTAAGGTATATCCGACCATAGTTTCTCAGAGTTCCCTCAATATAGCTACTTTATTTTAGTACACTAAGGTATATCAGACCATAGTTTCTCAGAGTTTCCACAATGTAGCTACTTTATTTTAGTACACTAAGGTATTTCCGACCAGAGTATCTCGAGAGTTTCCACAATATAGCTACTTTATTTTGAATACGGTAAGGTATTTCCTACAAGAGTAGCTCAGAGTTCCCACAATATAGCTACTTTATTTTGAATACGCTAAGGTATTTCCTACCAGAGTAGCTCAGAGTTCCCACAATATAGCTACTTTATTTTGAGTACACTAAGGAATTTTCGACCAGAGTTTCTTTGAGTTCCCACAATATAGCGACTTTATTTTTAGTACGCTAAGGTATTTCCTACCAGAGTTTCTCAGAGTTTCCACAATATAGCTACTTTATTTTGAGTACACTAAGGAATTTTCGACCAGAGTTTCTTTGAGTTCCCACAATATAGCGACTTTATTTTTAGTACGCTAAGGTATTTCCTACCAGAGTTTCTCAGAGTTTCCACAATATAGCTACTTGATTTTAGTACACTAAGGTATTTCCGACCAGAGTTTCTCAGAGTTCCCACAATATAGCTACTTTATTTTTAGTACACTAAGGTATGTCCGACCAAAGAGTCTCAGTGTTCCTTCAATGTAGCTAGGCTTAGACACATGAAACGTAGATTAGAATAGTCTGTTTCAAGTATGAATTTTCTAAATATATTTCTTATTGTAACTTTGTAACTGAAAAAAGTAAAGGTATCTTAAATAAATGTATTTAAGATATGATATAAAATAATCAAACCCGACCTAATAAATGTATCATTTTCTAATTATCTAAAATTTTGTAAAGAAATTGGCATAATTTGCTACCTGCTTCTTCATCTATAGAATTTTTTGTGTATTTTTAGCTTCCTGCTAAGAAATCTTCAGTTTAAAATCTTTTTAAAGCGAAAGTTTGGCTGTATAGTTGAAACACTAAAATTATTTGCCCACAAAATTTATTGTTGGGCATAAAACACTTAAAATAGTTGGATGGAGAGTTAAACTGGAGGTTAATGCTTGATGGTCAGATGGGACAAGTGGAATAACCAAGCAATTTTAAGGCCTACAGTGCATTTTTAGTGGTAAAGCTGGTCTATAATTCTTATTGCCTGTATAATAGACTTAACTTTGGTAAAAGTTTTTCGTTGATATTTTAGATAAAGGTTCGATTTTTTGTGATCATTTGAACACTCAGCATATAGTCTTTACTTTCTGGCCTCAAGGTCTGTCGTTGTTGCTTTGAATGAGTATCCTGTCTATATTGTTTGTCCTTTAGTCAGACGGTGATGATAAAGGTATTGGTCATTTGTTTTCTTTGGACAAATGTATTTTTCGGCTTCTATTAAAGCATTGAAACCTCTGAACGATGGACATCTTTTTTTAAACATTTCCTTATCTGTATGTTCCTTCATAATGCTTGTAATTAGAAAATTCGATTACTTTTGACGAAATGTGGTGCTGATTTTATTTGATTTATTTAAGTTAATTTGTTTTTGTTCTATACTGCTATGCTTCGCTACTTATGGATGTTGTCATCTTTAATTTGGTCTTGTCCTAACGGGTTAACCCTATTTTTGGCTTAGGGATCAATTGTCCATCTGTAAGTGATGATCATGGCTTTTTGCCATTGAATTGTCCTTTGTCATAAGTTTGTGCAAAGACCAATAATAAGGATCCATAGACACACATATCATAGATGAAGATACACTTAGCTGATAATTAGGTTTGAAGAAAATAAGCATTCTTTCGATTAGTGAATGTTTCTCGAAAACTAAATCTATAATGTCGTTTATTATTTACTAAAATATGCATTAAAATATTTTGTCTCTAATCCCAAATATCAAAGAAATTACATAAAGGAAAAAGCTTTGTAGTTTTAAACCTAAAATATCAGCAACAAAATATTTAAACTCTTATGTATGAATATTTTATTTTATTTAATAATATTTGAGAAAAATATATTTTATATTCACAGTTGAGTGTTTTAAATAATAGTTATTTCTCGCATCGTATTATAAACAGCTTTCCGCGGATATAAACTGTACAATTATAAGATTAAAACCAGTTTTATTAGCACCGAGATGCCGAAGGCATGGACAAAAAAACTGGTTTTAATCTTATGATTGTACATTTTTATATTCATAGAAAACTAGATATAATACGATGATAGACATAGTTTTTTCGTATGGATGACAACCGGATCTAATCCACCGGTTTGGAATGAATACGAGAATAGCTTATTCCAATATCTTTTCCCTACAAGGAGAAATTCTAATCAGTGATCCTCAGACAATGAACAATAGATTGATATACATTATACACCCTCAATGATAATTAACAAAATAACCCCTACTGTTGATAAAAATTATGTAAAATTAAAAGTTTTGACACTTCTTTATAGCTAGGAATTAACTAATTAAAATTCTATAAAAGTAACTAAAGTTTTTTGAGCCAACTAATAAGATTACGTTGTTATAAAACTTTGGGTACAAGTTCAATATCTATTGCGGCCAATAGGACATTACAATGAAATAAAATCTCACCTTCAATTTAATAAATAGTATATAAATATTACTGGGTACTAATATTATAAAATTTCTTAGGCCATCCTAGGACGTAGGTTAATTAGTTTTGCATAGATTTAAAGAAATATGGAAGACTAAGTTAACTAACAGTCTAGCCTAAGGAACTTATAAGGGATTTGGGCAAGGAGGTAGGGGATATCATGCTATTTATTACAATAGTCCCCAAAGTTCTATAATAACGTTTCATTCGTTGGCTAAACAACACTGGGGACATTTATTGAATTTGTTGGTCCATTTAGTGGAGTATACAAACGTTTCGACCACCAATTGTAATCTACAGAAGGGGTAATTTTGTGTATCGACATTGGTGATGTACAACAATTTATCGTTTACTGTCTTATCCTTTTAGAACCCTGGAATTTGGGCCATTATGTTTACACCAATGAAATTTAATTTTCCCATTGAAAGATTTAAATTTTTCAAAATCCTAACTGTTGAAAGCATAAATTGTGTTATATTCAAATTTTTAAATTTGATATACAGTGAAACAAGATACTACAATAAAATATAAAAAAATTGAAAAGATGAAAGAGAATAAATAAAATAAGTTGAATCATGCAAATACGCTGTAACAACATAAAAAGAAATAGGATATTCCAAAAAAATTACCTCCTTTTCTTCGTCATTATTTTTTTTTATCTATACCTTATAGTTTTAAAAAAATAATTTGATATTGATATGGATGTAAGGATGTGACACTTCAATAATTTTCAAAGCTAGAAAAATCAAATATGAAATAACATTAGGTTTTTTTTGTAGAATATTCTGTAATTGATCATTAAGGGGTATAAAAATACTCCAAAATAGATTACATATAGAACAAGGGTTTGATTAAAATGTTTAATTACAGAAGAATCACAGTAGAGTTTTTGTTTTATCCCTTATTGCTGACCTAGCAGCAGTAGTTACGTTGTCATTGGTAATGACTTAAATTGTGCAGAGATTCGAACGCATACCTTTACTAATGGTATATATAATAAGATATTTTACATATGGTTGTTTTCATCCTTGTTAAATAATAAACGCAAAAACTAAATGTAAAACCACCCTGGTATAGTTGAGTGAGACTAGAGAGAAGGAGAAGCTGGGACCAAACTTCAAGACAAACAAGGAGAGAGAGAAATGGAAGCAGAACTCTCTGGAGGAAGGGACAGAGCTACAGAATATTATTAGACAGGTATCATGAACATACTATGTAGTTTTAGTTTTCATAAACTTTTATTTGGATCATGAAACATAAACAAACTTGTGTTCGAACAATATAATCTAGGATTGATTTAGTTTACTATTTAAGTATGCTTTATATATGTTTTTAGATAATATTAGCGTATTTTCTAAATCCAACTTTTAAAAATTAAATATCTTACAGGTAATGCCAATAGAGTAAAATATAGATATAACATTGTAACACTATTTGTCTGTAGATGAATTTTTATTGTCTTAAAGAAAATATTTTTCTTTCACTGAAGGAGAAAGCTTGCAAAAAAACTTTATTAACCATTTTGATAAAAATTTCAAATCTGAAGAATATTCTACGACTGTATTGATCTTTTTATAATTTTTAAAAGCGAAGCTTTTCTATAATTAGGGTCGGTCCGTCCGTCCGTCCGTCCGTCCTTCCGTCACGGATAGCTTTTTTCGTTAATTTAGGCATGTTATAATTGTCCTATCGATTTCAAATTTTGCATGGTGATTCCTTAAGTAGTTAGGTACGATGTAGAAAGCGTAGCAACTCTATATTCATTACCAAAATGGCCGTACGTCCATTTTAAACATGTTGATTTTTTTACTTTTTTACTAACAAATTTTTATGTGATCTAATCATCCGATTGATCTGATTTTTGGTATAGTGATTCCTGGGACAACAAAGTATAATGTTTTAAGCGAAGCAACTATTTAATCAAGTCCTAAAAATGTAAGTATGCCCATAAACATTATTCTGTATAAAGCAGTTTTTCAACAAATTTACTTACAATTTTGCTTCGACTTTTATACATGTATATTCTGATTATTCAGTTCTGACACTATATAGGTGTTAATGTCCGTTTGTCCTACCGTTTCAGTGCTTCGCTTTTATGGATGTTGTCATCCTTAAAAGTCTCGTTGGTATTGAAGAAAAGCTAATTAAATTTACTGAGTTTTCAAAAGAGATTTTTAGAACCTAAGACTTTTGTTAACCCTTGATCATTTTTGTAGTGCAACCACTCTATAACTTAGTTATGCAGAGAGGTAGAACATTAAAGATATTAAAGCAGCATTATCACGTTCTCTCATTCGATGGCCTAAAAACTTCGAGGACGATTATTAAATCTTGATTGATTAAGACACCAGTTAGCAGTGTCCAAACTTTTCCACCAACTATTTTAATGAACAATAGGGGTAATTTGTTTATTATAATGTGGGATATACATAAATTTATCTTTCATTGTCTTATCTCATTTGCAAGATTTTATATGTTTTTTTTGCATAAATACGCAAACAAAAACTACTTCCATTTTATGTTCAGTTTTCATGTTCCTGTAAATCCAAATAAACTTAGACAAACAGAAGTTTAAGAAAAGAATAAATATTGGACCATCTATTTTAGGGTTAATATCAATAATGGAATCGATCCTTTTGTTAGATTTTAATTAAAATATAGAGAAGAAAAAAAGTAATTTCATTTTACCACGGTTTTTAATTATTTGGCGTTATTCTTTTTTGTTTATTTAAGAATTTTTATTGATCTGGTTCTCAAGAATATAAATTTTTTTTCTATTATCATATTCTAATTAGATTTTCTAAAATGATATCAGCGACTCTAAAAGTTTGCTTGCTCGTCTGATTGGTAAAGAAATTAGTTTGCCCAAAACATTTACAATTTAAAGACTGCACAAATGATGCCAATCAAAAATGGATATATAATTACTTGGATGTTGCACCAGATTTTCATGTAGCTGACTAAAATAACGATACCCCCCCCCATCAACCCATCCTCTTTCCACCTCAATTTAATGAGGTCCATATTAGTAACCTAAATTGACGACAACTTTTCACATTTCATAATATCCATGTATTCTATATCTATTTACTCAATGCAAATTTGTCCTTATCCATTTAGAGACAAGAAACTTTTACGACGAAGCCCAATCTCTTTTGAGCAAGACTATTCCTATATGACGTCATATAAAGGAAAAAGAAAAAGGGAAGGGGGGAGAAGAAAATCTCTTCAAAAGAGATGGGAGAAAAGGGAATCGTCTTGCTTAAAAGTGGGACAGATTGGGCTTCGTCAACTTTTACCTGCCATTAACTTGTTTGGATGCGCCAACGATGGGCATTATAAGCCTAGTTTTTATTTAACTTTGCTTATAACACTGTTCAGAAAAAGCACGTTGACGTTTTTTTCTTTAAATGATTATCCAAATGTTTAAGAATCTTACTTTAAGCTAGAAAAACAATTTAATCAAATTTAAATATACTGAAAAAGTAAAACTTTTAATAGCTTATGAAATGTTGATAATTAAGAATAAAATAAGAGTTGATATTTTTTGTATACGGGGGAGGAAAGACTTGTAGATTATCTTAAACACCATCACTCTCTCCCTTAAACCTTTTTTTTCTCAATATTGCAATCTTTTTAAATTAATTCCCTATCCAACACTATTACTCAGGGAGGGAGGGGACATTGGGCTGTTTAATACACTAGTCCCCAAATTTGTATAACAAAGTTTTCTTATTCGTTGGCTCAACAACTGTGGGGACTTTTATTGAATTTAATTAGTTGATTCATTAAGTTGAGTGTCAAAACGTTTCAGCCACTAATCTTAATCTACAGAAGAGGTAATTTTGTGTGTTATGATTGGGGATGTACATAAATTCTTCGTCCTTTGTGTTATCCCTTTAGATCCCTGCTACTATCACCCTTGGTATTGATTTTGAAAGTGATTGAAATCTAATCTGTGTAAAAAATTGTAACAAAATTTCTCAAGTAATTATGTAATCCCATGTGTGAAATCAATACTAGAAAAAAATAAAATAATTATTCTGAACAAGAATGAAAACATTTGATGTAAAAGTAACAACAACAAAATTAACCATTTTGAGCATTTGTTGTTTGTATCTGATACTGTATACAAATTTCTGTTAAAGCTTTTAGAAAACTTACATACTTTGTATAATACTAAAAATTGCATTAGAAATTTTGTATTTAATTATATACTTTTGAAGCAAAAAAGCGCGCAAACTTACATAAATATTTATGTTTGACTTGGTCACTTTTTTAAAAAGAAGTTTATTAATGAGGTTACATAAAATACCATCGTTTGATTTCAAAGAAAACAATTTCATTTCCCCTTCTGTTGTTTTTATTTTGTATAGATTCAATTATTGTTGAGACTCTGCCTTTATAGGATGTTCAGATAATAGCTTTATTTCCTGTCCTTACAACTTATAAGGTAGGCAAGGGTTGAGGGATAATTAAATGCACAATATTTATGAAATATCAAATTTTATGCAGACGAAAGATCAGGTTGCTTAAAATTGCTCGTCTTTAATTAAGATAAACCTTTTAAAAAGACATGTCGGTATTGTTGATTTTTGTGTTTAGTTTTATACTACGTTTACTTAAAACTAAAACAAACCTCAGTTGGATGAATTTATAAAGTTAAAATTAATGTAATTTTCGTTTTTTTTATTATAAAATCGCTGTAAGATTAGAACTCGCCAACCCTGTACATTTTAAAATGTTAAGTTGTTAACTTTGGATATTTTAGATATTGTCCTTACTTGTAAAGCCGCTGTGAGAATAGGACTTGCTACCCCTGTATATTTAAAAAGCATAAGTAAACCATCATCTTTTAATTCTTTTCATTACGTTTAAGAGAAATTAAGTGTACAAATTTCTATAAACAAGTAAACGTTAATTGTATGAAGTGAAAGTTGTTTCGTTTCTATTTCCATTAAGAATTAAGTTTTGGTTGATTATTAATTGTTTTTATATTTTTAAGTAAAAAGTATAAATTAGTGTTTACAATCATAATGTTGATCAATTTTATGCCATTTATACCATTTTCGTTATCATCACTATTATACGTAATTATTCACTTCACGTCTCAATCTAAACTTTCCCTAATTTTCTTCTTTGAGAAAGTCCACTTGCATTTTGTGTAATTTTCCAATGGCTCTGTGGGTAAAAAAATCTTTGAAATTTACGACACTAATTCTTATGCTAAGTGCGCGCACGTTTCCTTCATGCCATATGCCCGAAATTTTTATTTGTTATATTTTCAGTCTGCGGCGTCGCACTCGAGAAGTTCTTAAGGTGGGAGGGGGAAAATCGACCCCCACCCCAATATTTAATTTGCATTTTAAAAAGAAGAGAATAATTTTTTAATAATAAGGAGAACCATTTCGGTTCAGTGATTAGCGAGATCCTTCGCCACAGACAAAAAAGCTTACTACGTTTAGTATTAGGATATTAAATATGTTTGTATAAGTTTTTGTAGGGTTTAATTATAGTTTTTGGTTTTAATAATTTTATAATCATATCAGGTGTATTTAATCTTTGTATTAAAAAGGACAAATTCCTATTTTCTTTTGGTTTGTTTAAAAATGTTGGATGTCTTTTTTTCTACCCATAAAGAAGTGATTAGCGGAAAGATTTCTACGTAAATCAACAGAAATTCATGACTTGGGGAGGTCGTTAAAATCCCGACGCCTGCAATATTTGCATTATACCCATAATCCTGAAATTAATTTGAGAATTAATGTATTTGTGATACGTATTTTTGGACCAAAAAGGGGTTTTGAAAACGTTGTGGTTTCCATCAAACAAAATAAAATTTATGGGTACGGGTTAGTTTTTCATCATTTTTTTTTTACAGGAGGCTAGGTTAGGTTAGGTTATTGTGTATAGGTTAGCATTGCAGGATTAGGCAGGGCTCTCGCAAGGGTAAGGCAAAGAAACTAACCCTTTTATTTCCAATTAATTTCAAAAATAAAGAAAATGTTCCAGGGGGTTAGTTGTTCTTGTGTGTTTTTAGAGGGGGATTAATGTAACACACTTGTTATGGGGAGAACATACCAAGAGGTCCTTTTTTTACCTCATAAAATTTGATTTATGCTTTACTTTCTCTGTTTTAAATATTAAGTCAGCTGATGGTTTGTTTAAGTTTAAAATTCATGGGTAACCAAAACTATGAATTTACAATAATAGCCAGGTAGCTTCAAATTTCTTATCCAAAAAGAAAACAAACCTTTAATGATAGGTATTAATATTTCTGTAATTTTTTTTCTCTTTTTAAAAAAAAGATGTTAAAGAGGAGAATAGTATCTGTATCTAGATTAAACCTCTCCAAGTTTCTCTAAAATACTTTTTAAAAATTTTACTTTTATATATTAATCTGTCATAAACTTTTCCATTTGGCTGTAATAGCATAATGATTTAATGTGTTGGTTGTAGCAGCCCTCATTAATATTCTATAACTTTCCATGATACATAGAAACATATAATGTTTTCTAGTTTTTAAATGTTCTGTCCTTGATCTTGTAAACTTGGTTCATGTTGCGTTTAAATGGTCGTCAAATATTATCCTAAAGATTTATATAGTAAAATATCTTCTAATTTAAATTTAAACAAGGAATATGGTGTTCAAAGTATTGCAATGGAAACTTTAGAGTGTAAACATTTTTTCGGTATACATTCGGATTAGTTACAGATTTTACAATTACAATGTAAACAGTGTACAATTAAAATAAATCTACAAAGTGTATAAATCTTGAAAATCTACAGTTAAACGACTATACAACAACATAAAAACAACCACCCCTAGTTTCCAAGGAAATGCAGTTTTAAAGGTTTATTTTTTACTAAAAAATATTTTAGTTTAATAGCGCAGCAATACTTCTCCTAATTGCAAAACTACCAAAAAGTTTTTAATAAACTATATTTTTTATATGAACTTTGTTCTAAAATTGCCCCAGTTAATGTTAATCCTGACAATGCTCAATGTTTTGATGTATATCAGGTGTAACTTGAACGTGTACACATTCTGATTTTTATCTAGATTATTATCATTACCACAATAGCATTCATCAGAGATATGAGAATAGTTAAATTCATTTATATACCTAAATATCCATAATGATAAGAATTATTATGGAGAATTTGATTTTATGAAATTTAAACATTTTAATACATTTGAATAATTGATGAAATGTTTTACTTTTTTTTCTTATCATGGTCATTCCTTAGTCATATGTATGTAAATATTACTATTCATTAATTTTTTTGTATTTTTTTGATACAGTGCTTCATGAATTTTTTTTTCATGTTTCCACGTTTATTAAAGAATAGATTTAAAGTGTTTTAAACGGAATACAGAGAATGCAAATACATCACTTGTCTACAAATTTTAATATTTCAATATTCAAGCCACGTTGCTCCATTCTAATATTTTCTGTTATTGTGTAAAAATCACCTTATTCATTATGTAAGACTTGTAGAATAGGGTTGAAAATATTTTTCGAAACAAATATATTTTCATCATTCTATCATCTCAATTTAAAAACAAATGATTTGATAGATAGTTCATAGGGTTGAAAATATTTTTCGAAACAAATATATTTTCATCATTCTATCATCTCAATTTAAAAACAAATGATTTGATAGACAGTTCATCTGATTTGCCCCGAAGAAAATTATAAACTATAATTAGTTTTTTCTTATGAGAATTTTCATTATTTGTTTCTATTGTTGAGGCTTTTACTTTTCTAGTTTTCCCACAGAAAATCATAGATTACTATAAATGAATCAAAAGGTAGCAAAATCACCATATGAGAATGGATTTGTAACACAGACAACTGCCTGGATCCAGTGTTGGTGACCTTTTTCGTCTGCTAGCAAATTTCTCTCTTCTCTTTTGTAGCGACTTGGCAGTGTTAATATTTCCGACGCTATTGGCTGATATTCAAAGAACCCTTTGAAAGTCAACACAGGGTCCACGGGTCAGGGACAAACAATTATTTAACCCTTTCTCCCTTTATTGTTTTACTTTAGTATGCTGTACAATCAAACTTTCCTATTCTATTCTGGATTTAAAGTTTTTAAAATTACTACTATTTATAATTTTATAGTTTCAGCTGATTGTTTTATTTTGATCCATATGAATTGAAAGGAAACTAACCTATGATTATATGAAGATTAACAAGAGTATGTGGCACTTAGGGGCATAAATGACCAACGTAACAAGGATGCTGATAATAATAATTATTTATCGCCTAGTATTAAAGACATATTTCCGAGAAACTCAAAGTTAAAAATTTTCAGATCTAAAGCAGTTTTGTTAGCCTAGAGGGCTTATCGGTCAAGGGGTTTGCAAGACCTTTTAGTACAAATAGACAGACACACAACTACTTTTTATGTTCTAAGTTATTAAAATAGTCGCTGTCGTAATTTTTTTTTCTTGCGGTTAAACAATTTCAGCAGTTGGACATGAAACAAAGAAAATTTTAAGTGTGTCATATGTACTTAAATCCTATATGTTAAAAAAGTAACAGGATGTCTCTAGCCACTCGTTCTATAAAAAACATTGAAAATTTATTTGTAATGACATTGACATCTTACTTTTTTTAGTATCTACCACTTTACAATTACTTTTACCTTCCCGTTCGGTGTTCAATTTGAATTAAACATTATTTCATACCAAATATATATCAATACTATTTTCTCTGCTCTTATGAATTAACTAGGGCATCCTTGTTTAAAGGAAGAGCATTTCAAGAGTTAGCTGGTTAAAAAGCTGAAAGCTGTCATCACTTAATATCCAGAACGAATAATTAAAACAAATAATATCACGAAAGTTTTAGTAAATGTTTTCTCTGTCGAGATAGAAACTTAACAAGCACGTTCTAAATACACAGCGAAGCAAAAATAACAATGTCTTAAACCAGACTTGGCAAATTTTTAATAACTATTCAAAATAAGATCAAGTACATCAAGATTTTTAATTTTTATTTAAAAACAAAATTACTAAAGAATAATGAAGTATCAAAGCTTTGTGGAACAAGATTTGCGGGTTTTTAAAGTTGTTTGTTTAGGGAAATAAGTTTATATTTTTCCCTGACAACAAAAATTCAAAATTAATTTGAATGTTTTCTTTAAAAATATGAAAGCTTTTTCATTTAAATTGTTTTGTTTAAATATATAAGTAAATATCAAGATTGAGTTTTTTTACTTTTTATGAAAGAAGATAGGAATTAATTATCTTCCAAAAACTTTTCCTGGCCCTTTTACGCAAAGTATCTTGTTGAGGTCTGATATAACTCCCTTCTTATTTTTAAACTAAATTGAAAATAATAATCATCAGAGAATATAGTATCCTTATAATAAAGAAACAGGATGTGTGTTTGGCTGACTGTTTGTCAGTCTGTCTTTGTGTTTGTTTGTACCGAAGGATCTCTCTAGACACTGAACCGTTCGGGTTCTCCATAACAGGTTAGCTTCTCATCCCGATAGGTCCCGGGAAGGTTTATTGAGGGAGGGTACCGCCACCCTCCCAAGAAAAATCACAAACTATCGATTTTACATATAGAGTTCAACGCAACATAGACATATTTAAAATATAAAAAAAACTTTTAAAGGCACTAGGGGCGTAGCCGCTAGTAGTATAATATAGTATTGGGGTTAGACACAGAAAATTAACCAACTCTATATTTTCAATCTATTAAAAAAAATAAGAGTAATTAACAGTGCTCAAGAGGTACTTCGTGTAAAAGAACAATTTTCCTTGCAAAACATTCAAAATTAACAGAACAACAAAAAAATATTAATAAAATGTTTTTAAATTCCAAGATAATGATTTTAAGGTTCAGCAGAGAGGAAATTTTGGAAATATTTAAATGCGAAAACTATTCAGTTTTTACTTAGTTTCTTTTTATTTTAATGCAGGGGTCAAAGCCTAGCGTCGTGAAAAATGCATTCGAATTTAGCTGATTTCTAAGATTTGTATTTTGAGTAAGTTAAACTTGTTTGGAAAGCAATTTGAAATTAACGTATTCAGACAAAAACTATTTAATTTAAAATCAATTATTGAGCAATGAAATCATTTCTCTAATTAATTAGATTCACAGATCCTTTTATGTTTTTGCTTAGAGGCATTTAATAAAAACCGTATTATATATGCCATACTCAAATCAAAAACATGATAAGAAAGAATAAGAAAGCATGTTCTCTTTTTCTACCCTTTGAAAAATCTCAAAAGAAATGTACTTATCTAACTTGCAGAAAAATAATAATGTCCCATTCTTTTGAAAGAGATCTTAATACCTTACCTCCTCTAATTTTCCTCGTGATGGAAAGTGGTCCAAAATAAAAGTCCTAAAAGTTCCCACTGTAATTGTTTTTTGACATAAAAACATTCCAAAAATTCAGGGATCTTAAGGGATAAGACAATAGAAGATTAATTGGTGTACATCCCCAATGATATTACCTAAAAATACCCCTTCTGTAGATATAAGCTATTGGTTGCAACACAACTATCCAAACAATGAAAATCAAATAAAATTACCAAAGTTTTTTTAAAATAAGATAAAGATATTTTGGATACTAATGTAATTTACATGTCTCCTCCCTTCCTGCAAATACAAAGAGGATCTTAAAATTTTTTGGACTACAAAAATTATTTGTAATATGACCAAAAAAGTCTTTAATACTTTTTAACTTTATCCTGTCTAAGATAACGGAGATTTTTAATAATTATTCAATAATTACTAAATATATCATTAAAATCAACATTAATGCTCTGAGACATTAAATAACAATTAATGAGATCCTTTTTTGAAATATTTATCGATATCAAAAGTTAAATGATGGAATCATTTTGTATAATGATTAGGGTTTTATTATAAATGTGTTAGAATTAATGATTAAACTAATTTTGAATCATTTACTTGATTAAGGAAGATACAAACTATATATTCTTCCTTTATGATTAATTTATGATATAATGAATTAAAGTAATTGGCTGTTTGACTGTAGGTGTGTGTTTGTGGTGTCAAAATTTCTATAACAGCAAGGATTGATTTTCATGGAAGCTTAGGGTTTGTTCTAAGTTTCTTTTGTATCTATGTAAATATAGGAAAAAAGATATATTTTAGACATTTATGGTATCCAAAACATCTTTATTTAATAATGTGATGTTTTCTTCTAATTATGATTGTTAATAATACAAACTAATGAATCGCCTTCCATTTTGAAATATGTTTTAAAAATCCTATTTTGATAGAAAATAATAAAGAAAGGGAAATAAAAGGAAGTGGAATGGTGTAGAGAGAAAGTGAGTATAAGAAACCATAGATTGTGCCAAAGGCAACGTAGGGCCTGATACACGTCGCCTTTTTAAGAAACCTTTAAAAAGATTTTTTTTTATAAAAATATGTCAAAACAGACAACTAAAATGTTTATACCAATACTTTACTTTTTTTGGTTAGTTAAGTTTTCTTTACGCTCTCTTGTTTTGGTTATAAACCTTTAAAACGTTAAAAAAATACAAATAAAAATATGTTTAAATTTTAGGGACCTCAAAGTTTGAAGTCCTATTTGTATGATATAAGAAGCGACATACATTCTTAATATCCCATACGATGTTTTTTTTTTTAAAACAAAACTATAATTTAGTACTTTTTAGACACTAGCGGCTACGCCCCTAAAGGCTTCTAAGGGAACTTAAAGGATGGGGGGGTAATTTTTTTCTAGTTTCTAGTTATGATTTCTTTTTGCATTTGAAGCCCTCTCCAAATGCAGACATCCTGTTACTTTGAAAGTATAGTTATTTCGTGTAAATTTAAGTATTTAAAAACATTTTAAGTAGATTAGATACTTTATAATCAAGTTGTGTTTGTATGCCATAGCCTAGATTAAAAATTATCTTTAAGTATTTTTCAAAACAGTACCAAAAACTAAAATAAAACTGAGTGTCTTTGACACAATGTAAGTGATTAAGAATTGGTTAATGGTTCATGCTTTTCTTATGACGGCGTCTTTACTATTAGAATCACGTCTACATACAAAAACAATTATGTAAGCAAGAGCTGTAAGGAAATAAAAGCAGAGAGAGTTTGAATCGAAGGGATACTCTTTACCTTTCTTTGTTTGTTAATTTTTATAAAACACAAAAAAGTGTAATTTGGTAATATCACCAACAGAGTAACTGACCGACCATCCTATTATACGAAATATGATGTAGCTTCGCAAGCAAATCCTTGATATTTTTCCCCTTTAAAAATCTTTCAAGATTTCTAACTGTCAAAATTTAAATTTCTCGCTCTCTGTTTCATCAAATATTGGGAAAAAAAACTTTAAAGGTTAAAAGTTTGAAAAGAAATGGAATGAAATGACTCTTTTCCTTTATGTTAAAATCATCCTTTTCTTTATATTAAAATGTTTAAAATGTCAGTTGAGATTGTTTAAAAAAGAGAATAAAGAATATTTCTCATGGCCAATAAAACTGTATGCATCTTAGCGTTCAGTGTTAAGCATTAATGCTTCCTTTCATTGGAACATAGGCGTTCAAAAGGGAAGCTTTACAAAGTGTCTCAAAATATCAGCCGTTTGACGTCATGAAAATGAGGGATGAGAGTAGAAGTGGGAAAGGGAACCTCTAAAAAAGAGCTGGATTTAGACGTATTTTATGACGTCACACGGCTGATTTGTTGAGACACTTTGTTTAGCTACTTCAAAAGGGCATAGCAAGGGCAGAATAAAAACAACAGAAAGTATAAAGGTGCTTTCCCTCGAAGTGCCTATTGAGCACGGACACCCCCCTTATTTAATTATTTTTCTCTGTGCTTGACTAGGCCCTTTGAGGGAAACCGCCAAAATATGCCTTATAAGGGACGAGCTATAAAAATAGTATATACTCGAGATATTATTTAGATTTATGTATATTTATGAAAATCTCTTTAAGAATTGCTCTACTCCTTCTGTCCTGTGTTATTTTTTCTCTAATGTAGTGTGAAACATTTGGTTAGGAGTAAAGCCACTCTTTGTTTATTTGAATGCAAAAAAGTTTCATAAAATACGGCCTTATATTATATTTGTTGCAAAGCAAAAGAAAATGTAGCAGTATGTAGATAATTGGCACAAGCAAGAAATTATGCAAAATTTACAACTAAATCTATATAAGCTTTGTTTGACGAATGTCCTTAAAGTTTTTACAATTCTTTTTGCTGAATTTTGATTGGTTTGTTCTTTAAGTTGAACCACTAATTATTTTCTACAGAAGGGGTTATTATGTTTATAATCATTAGGATGTACATCAATTTTTCGGCGATTGTCTTATCACTTTAGATGCCTGTTCGTTTGTCTGCAAGTGTTGGTTTTATTTCTATGGAACATCCTCCAGTGTATAATTCGATTAATAAAATATAGAATATCATTCATTTAAATTAGAAAAATGCTTTGCAAGTTTTATTCCTTGTTTTCGAGTGTGAGAAATATTTTGTTTTCATGTGTAAAGATTATTGTCTTGTTTTATAGCAAAATTGTGCAAATTATCCTTAATGGTTTTACTGCCAGAGCCAGTGCTGTAGATCCGTAGTGGAGCCAGAGTGCCAATATAAAGGAAGACTGCGGTTATGTCGTTCTTCGTGTAAATTCCCTAAATATTCATTTTTGCACCATTTTTGACTGACAAATAATATGATTATTTGTTGCATCGAATTTGAGACTGATTTTCGGGGATATTAAAATGAAATATCATAAGATTATTGTGTTAATTGTTTGATATTTATTTTAATATTCGTGGAAATTTACATGATATTTCAGTATGGCTGAGAAACGGTTATTAATCGGATATTAATCGATTTCGAAGCGATACTGGAAAGAAGATTAAACACGTTTTATACCGCTGTTCTTGTATTCTGGCTTAACTTTCCTTTAAATGTCTATTATATCTATAAAGCTTCAAATGTAGGCTCCACATCCCTGGGTAACAAAAAAGTAAACTCTTATCATGCCATGCGATGGCTATGTGATGAAACCCTGCAGGGGTTAAATTTGCAACTCAAAAATAAAGAAATAATTCATTGCAACTGAAAAAATATCTTCCAATTTAATAAAAGAACTATATCTTGCCTATTAAGCAAAAGTTAGAAAAAGTTTTTTGTTTATAACATTACATAATGTAAATCCTCTCGTACTAATAAAAAAATATTTTCAAGGATTGAAAAAAACTACTTATTTGAAGAACAGTAAAATATATACAAAAGCTATGAAAATAAAATCATAATTATCATTCTATCTTTCTTTGTGCTCCCTCAAAAAATTTAAATCTGTAATCTTGTAAACCATTTACCTCAGCCTAAATCTTAGTATGAACCATAAGTTAAAAGGTTACCTATGTCCTATGGTGTGTCCACCTGTCGTTGCACCAAGTCGTGTATTAAGATTTGCATTGTCATACAGGGTGACCGACTAATTTTATTGTCTTGGAATGCTTTATTAAAATAAGCCTAACCTCTAACCACCTTAGAAGTTCTATCCTATGATAAAGAAAACTCAAGTTGTTTTAATCTGAAACAAAACATCTATGAAAATGTAGGACCGATTTAATTGTGCTTTTCAGGAAGGCTCATATTGGTCTTGGTTTAGTTTAAAGCAATGGATATCTTTCCTTTACTCTACCTTTAAAACTTCGAATTATGTTGGAGAAATGTATTAAGACACCCTGTAAATGTTAATTGTACATGACCAAGAAAATTTGAGATCAGGTAATGCTAAGCCCCAGCTGACCTGGCTACAATATGTTTAGTTCATTAGATACACCAAGGTTTACATCATCCTATTATATAAAGTAGTTTGCATTTTTTGTTTGTCCGTAAAGGTCTTGCTAATGCTATTGTTATTTTCAGAATCCTTTACTCATGTACCAGGATGGATTTAGGCTATTTTTTTTCTTGATTATGGTTGTTGGGATTGTCTTAAGCTATATTTCCCCCTATCTGAACGAAAAGGCCTCTAGAAGCTAGGGCCACAGCCGAGCCACCAGTTAAGCAATATAGGGAAGTGTCAATGAAAGTTAAATTCAAATGCTATAATCTTGCTAACACAACAGGATTGGTCTCAGTAACTCCAAAATATGATAAACAAAATCATCTCTTCATTGTAGTTAATAATTATTGGTAGAAAAGTTTGGACAAGTTAATAGTCGTCACCTTTTTCTGAGTTAAAAAGTACATTTTTCCTTACAAATTTTATAACACAAAAATACGTCAGAGATGTATACGATTGAAGTTTAATTTAATTTGAACATACAAAACTCCTTATTTAACCATATCTCTGAAATAAGATTTTTCTTTCTGCTGGCAAGTCTTGGACAATTTTAATAAGATTGTATTGAATCACGTTTCTCTTTTCAATCTTTTTATATCTAAGAAGATAGTATAATGAAAATAAATTATACAAAATTTTTCCTAAGTTTCACAGTGATAGTTGAACCTAGTAAAAGTGTCTGACTCTGATAATGACGTAAAAAAAATAGCAAATGAGAGGCCAGTATACACTGTAATTGACCAATGGTAAAATTTATAGTGACCTCTCATTGGCTAATTTTTTTTACGTCATAATCAGAGTCAGACACTTTTACTAGGTTCTGATAGTTTGTATGATTAATTGAAGATAATTTTAACTTTCATTGACCTATCTGTACACCCCTAAATTTTGAAATCCTATAGACAGGCAACTCAATAAGGCTTGTAGGGTAGAACCGATATTACAAAAAAAAATCGATATTCTATGCCAAAATTTGTTAGTTGATTATTTAACAAGCCAAAAAAGAATTCAAAACTCTAAATAATATACGAGGATTAATTCATATTTAGAAATGTAAAAAAATATACTACATACAAATAATATTTTTAAGATACCATAAATATTTAGTTATAAAATCTGCAAATTTTATATTAGCAATTCCAATGAATATCAATAATATTAAATACTAATATTTAAATATTAAGTAAAATTTTTGCATATGCTAATATTTATACATTAAAAATCACACCCAACGAGTAAAATAGTTATTTTTGACATTTCCTTCTTATACAACAGTTTTGGAACTTAGTGCTCTCCCTTAAAGTACCTATTGAGCACTGGTCCCCTCCCCCCTTAGTTTTTAAATGAATTGAAATTAAGATTGGTTTGTTAATTTTCCTAACCCCTGCGTAAATTTTCTAATAATTCTGCTGGGCTACCCGATACCAAAATTTAACACCTAATCTTACCCAAAGTCACAAACAAACAAAAAAACTACACAATGTTCTATTTTTCAATTTATTTGAAAATAACGGGGTTTCTGTGCTCGATCCGGCACTTTGGGGGAAACCGCTGAAGAAATTATTTCAAAAACAAAGTAAAATAAAATTAAATATTTATTAAATAATGTTGTTTTAGGTTACAAAAGAGCGGTTGCAGTTGGAGCGTCACCTGCAGATAGCCAACGACTCGCTGCAGCGCAACTCTGGCGTAGACCTGCACAAATACCTGAGCCTCGAGTCCACCAACCAGCACCTGCGGAGCCAGCTGGACAGTCTGGACATCCTCCAGCAAGAGTATAGGCTAGTTGAGATTCAACACAGGTAGGCACATGTAATTTTTCTGACCCTTTTTATCTTCTTTTTTTTTAATTCCTATGTAAACTGAATATAAGAAATGTGTTGCAATTTGGGACAAGTTGAACTCTTGTTATACCTTTTTATATGTGATCATATCATTTGCAGATAACTATTTTATCATATTACTGATAGAAGTCATGTAAAGTCAAAATATGAATGGCAGAAAAAACGTAAAAAATTAATGTAGTTCGACTTTTAATTAGCTTTAAGTAGATTCGCTACTTAGGATAATACTTTTGAAAATTATACATATGTATATATATATTTAAAAATCTAATGGTTGCCATTTTTTGTATACGCGTTTATGCAGCGTAAATTTTTATGTCACATCTGCGCAATACACACAATATGCTGTTGTTTTTTTATGTGCATTTTTATAAATAAATATCAAGGGATGAAGGTATCAGTATGGGAAATTTAAAAAAAACAGGAATAGGGTATAGGTTAGAAATTAAAAGTGCAGCACTGATAATATAATTTGATAAAAAACTAAACGTCAAGTGTTATACTTGGGTTTACCAGTACGTAATTAAGCATCTCTATAATGAATCCTAAAAATGTAAGTATGTCCTTAAATTGTATCCTGTGTTTAAGCAGTTTTGCAACAATATTACTTAGATCTTTTTTTGGCTAATACATTTGTATTCAGTTCTGACACTCTATAAGTGTAAATATTCGTTTGTCCAAGACCTATCATTGTAAAGCTTCGCTTTTATGGATAATGTCATCCTTGCTCAATACACACTACACAGATATTGGATGTAACGTCCTGGATTATTTAGATAATTTTTCTATACCTTTATTCTATGATATATATTATATATACACACATCATACGCACTGATTTTCAGATAAAATTATGTAAATTGCTCCCATTCAAGATTTTTTTTCCTTTGTTTTTGTTGTTACTATACAGCATGACCCTCGAAAAAGTATTTTTAAGCATCTGCAGCTCTTATTTCTCAATGAATTATAAAAAAATGCATATGTCCTTGTTCTCCATAGTATTCCACATAAGTAGATATAAAAATATTTTTTTTACCTCCATTAACACCGGTGATTTTTAGAGCTAAAGTTTTGAAAAAGTGACTGAGGAAAAAGTAACTTTTAACATGAAACGACTTTTTTAGCAAAATTAAGGTAGAAATCCTTTTATTTTTGTTACTAGCAGAAACTTTATACAAAAATGAAATAAAAAATTTAGTTTTTGAGTAAAAAGCATTTTTTTACATATATTTTTTGAGTCTTTTTAGTTTAATGATATTTTGAAAAACTTACATATTAGGCAAAATTGTTTAAGATTAAAAAACCAAATAAATCTTTATGAATATAGCAGGAAAATTGTTTTTGTTTCACAATCCTAACTTTAATAACAAAAAAGTTATAAAGAAAATAAAATTAAAACATAATGATTTTTTTGTCTAAAAAGCTTATTTAACCCCCTATTAAATTATTGAGATGTCAGAAAAGTAGGCGGAGCAACTGTCATAAGTAATCCTTTTCTCAAATAAGGGTTAATAAATAACCTAAAATTTGCAAATAGTCAATTCATTCAGTAGTATTTTTTGCTATTAAAAATTTATATTTTTTGGTGGAATAAAAAAGAAATAATTAGTTAACTTGTTTTTCTTTGTGTATCATTATTCAGTTGCCAGAAAAACATAATATAACCATCCAAAAAATAAGAGAAACAAAAAAAAATTCTTTTTCTCAGTCACTTTTTCAAAACTTTAGCTCTAAAAATCTCCGGTGTTAATGGAGGTAAAAAAAATATTTTTATATCTACTTATGTGGAATACTATGGAGAACAAGGACATAAGCATTTTTTTTATAATTCATTGAGAAATAAGGGCTGCAGATGCTTAAAAATACTTTTTCGAGGGTCATGCTGTATTTTTTGCTGCATTTATGATTGTCACAAAACAGACGGGTGGTTGGGAATATTTTTCTTCTCTTTAAAAGGTATTCTTATATTATAATTTTCAATTTTTTTTATATTATTTGAAAGAATGAAAGAACACGTTTAACGGATATTTTTGGATATAGATTTAAAATGGAAATTAATTTTCGTTAATTTATTTTTTAAGTAAAAAATGACCTAATAACTTAAGATTGTTTAATGGTGAAAGGAGGCAAAATATGACATAGACTGCCTTATAGTCGTGGAGCTAAACAACTTTTTTTGCACTATAGCTCTTATAAAGCCGAGATAATAGTTCAACGCCATCTTAAGGAAAAGAGCCCCACTGTTAGGGGTTAAAAGGAAAGCTAAAACTTTAAATACCGCCAAGTTGATATAGGTAGAAATGCTAAGATCTACAACACATTTTAAGATAAGCAAATAATTTTAACTTCCCATACGAACTGTCACATAAAAAAGAAAGATTGTACAGTTATTTTGACAGGGTTTATTAGAGGAACTGACATCTTAAATATATATGTTACTTCAAAATTACACTTGTATTTTGATGTCGTAAAAAACTTAAGTGAGCCTTACTGAAAAAAATGTCGTACTCAAGGCAATTAATTGTCCACCAAAAACAAATAATAGAATCAATTCCTATTTTGTTGGCTACAAGAATTTAGAATCATATAGTTTTTCATTTTCCTACCTGCAGACAACTGTGAATCACTTTTGCAATTAAAACATTCATAAGAGCTAATCACCAATGTGCTGATGTAAAATTTTTTTTTACTGTAAATAATTATTAGTTAATTAACTGAAACTAATCAACCCAACACTTTTTACATAGCCATTTCATTAGAGCTAAATTATTGAGCTATTGTTATTTTTTTGCAACCGTATCTCTATAATCTTATCCTAACTAAATATCAGTAATTGATTAATTTGGTTGATTTTTGAAAGCCTGCCCGTGCCCATAGAGCTCAGTGGGGTTTAGATTGTTATAGGGCGTTGTTTAGGATACTAGCTGGTCGATTAAATGGCAATCCTAGCTTTGGATTTTTCTTTAATTGAATTTTAAATCATTTAAAGTAGAACAAGGTGTATAATTTCTTTTCAATATTTTTATTATGCCTTTTCGAAACAGGCATGTAAAATTTACTTTTTTCCACCAATTTAATAATATTTGCATGGTTCCAATAACCTCTAAGACAGGGATTTCCAAAAGTTTGTCCATTTCTTTGACACTTGAATTTTAAAGTTGACCCTACAAATTACCTTCACCCTTATTCATTTCTTATATCAATCTTAATCTAATGGTCAAACTATGAAGCAGCAGGAAATCAACTTTATGAAGTAGTAGAATTGCTGTTTGTCTCTCTGTAGGCAATTTCGCTCTTCTTAGTTGTTTTTTCATATATTTACAATTTTTAGCTGAGAAAACCAAAATTTAATTTCTGTTCGTTCTATGGGTTTATATGATAAATGGGTAGCTGGACAAAGTGTCTAAAAAAAATCAGCCTTATGACGTCTTAAAAATGAGGGATTACCCATCTCTTTTTAGCAGTTTTCTTTCCCACTTCTACTATCATCTCCCTCATTTTTATGACGACACATGGCTTATTTTTAAGACACTTAGTCCTGAGCTGGATCTTTAAAAGCGTAGCCGTTGCCGTAGTCGTAGCCAGAGGTACAGCCACCAACCTAATAGCGATCTTTAAATCATATTAACCATGCGTTGCCATTGCCACAAAAAAACAATGCGATCTTTAAATCATATTGGCAACGCGTTGCCGTTGTCGTAGCCGTGGCTGGCAACGCTAAAAGTGGCTACAGTCCCTTAGTGTTGCTAAAGCGTTGCTAAAGCCACAAAAACAGCTACTTTTGATAATTTTAACGTAAAACCATTAAAATTGAGGTTTATATACAATATGATAACCGATTTCATTAAATTTCTTGTTTGTATCTTGGTCAAAATTAAGGGGTGAATACGACCTGCAAAGGATATTGTCTTTAAATCTGATAGAAATGCAACCTCATGGCAGCTCATTTTTTCTTTCCTTTCATAACAAATTCTTTGGTGTACTAAGGAGAAAATTTTTAGGATTATTTATGATTTATTTGGATAAAATTAGAAAGTATGGCAAAGTTAATTAAGTAGGTACTTAATTTAGATTTCATTATTAAACACCTTGTTTTATAAAGTGTATTATTTCAATAGCTTTGATGGGTGTGGTTTATGGGGAAAGAAATATATTATACAATGCTATTCTTGTAGAGAAAGTAAAATTAAAAGAGAAACTTCACGTTGAAATTATTCTAATTTGTCCGATTCTTTAAGTTTTAACACTCAATCTATACTACTTTTAAGGACAACTTCAGTTTAATAGCTTTAATGAAGGGTAATTTTTATTATTATCTTAAGTTTGGTGTTTATATATCGAAATGTAACTCTAAGTAGACACCAATAAAGTATTAACAGAAATAAAACTTTGTTTTTACTGTTCTGATTTAAATGAAATACTTTTAAATAAAACTTCTGTATGGCCTTTGTTAGGCCTTTTAAGGACTTAAGGACATAAGAGGATGCGAGGAGAGGGATGTATATAGAAATAATTAATATATTAATATATTTCTTTTTTATATTTCTTTAAATTCTGTAAACACTTTAGTTGTTTTTTTTAAACCAAAACACAATACTATTCTTATGGATTAAAATTTTTAAAAACCTGTCTATGTCCCCGAGAGGGTGTGACAAGAGAAATGGTCTGATCCTCATCTCAGATCATATTTTTCAATTCATTTTTATACTTCGAGATTATGTTTGCGCTATTTATTAGCACGGTGAACTCTAAATTTAAAGAAGACAGTAATTTATTTTCCAGAATAGCACCAAAACTGATTACTATCCGATGGATGAGAACCGGTTCTCACCCATACGAAAAAATTATGTCTAGCATCGTATTATTTACTTTTTTCTACGAATATAAAAATGTACAATCATAAGATTAAAACTATTTGATTTAGCCCTGAGATACCGATTGTACATTGTATATCTGCGATATAAAAAAAATATTCCAGAATGGCTCCAAAACCGATTAAAATTCACTTGATTAGAACTGGTACCCGGACATACTGAAAAATCATGTAAAGATGTCTATAATAAGCTGTCTATAATACGATGCGATAAATAATTATTAATTGATGGGGAGGTTGCATGTTTAAGTCCAGGTTGAAACTGACTATGTACTTTATTCCATACTACAATTTATATGAAAATTATGAATCCCCTTTCTTTTATAGCTAATGTAAAGTCAGATGAGTTTAAATCTTTATCATTTAAACTTTTATTAAATTAAATCCATCTGATAATTCATTTATAAGTTTGACAGGGTCTACAGAAATTAATATTTTAGAATTTGAAAGATTAATCACAAAAATTGACTTTTAGGCATTTCAAAAGTGCAATTTAAGTTGTTAACTTAACTTTAAAAATCTTAAAAGTTTTTCATTCTTAAAGAGTTATTAAATGAAAAGGATATAAAAACTTTAAGATGTAAATGATAGTATATTGCATAAAGCTAAAAGTATGCTAACAGTTTTTTAATCAAAATAAATTGGCAAAAACAAATTTTCAATGTTAGTTGTGTATTATCAAAGGTGAAAAGTTTTTTATTGGATGAAATCCAAAAATACATCACTGCTTAAATTAAACATTCCTCTATGATTTTATATCTACAATTTCCACACAGCCCCCATACAAACCCCCTCATTAAAGATTTACTTAATGTTTGATTCAAAATCAAACATATTATTACTCGAGATTGGTTAGAAGGAAACATATTATACACAGTCTGAGCAAATAAAAATAATTTTATAAAATACTAGTATCCATAAAAATCATATTTCTATTTTTATGTAACAATGAAAGGTTGGTTTCAGTTTTCTTGTATCAAAGGGGGTTCAAACGGCCTTTAATAGTAAACTGTAACCAATTATTTATGGCTATCAAATGTTGTGTCATGAAGAATATGATGTATGCCTGCTTTGGTTTACAATGTTTTATTCAGATATTTATACAGCATATGTTATGTACTTCTAAAAAAAGGAAAAGTCTCAAGAAAAGATAAAACCTGCAAGGAACAAACATTTAACATACAGACAGCATAACACACGTTCTGTTACTTCCAAATAGAATAAAAACAGCTTTTGTTTTAGCCTTTTTATGTCTCTTGAATGAAATTACCCATTCATAACAAATTTAATTTGGCTAAGAAAAAATAAACTTACAGGACTTGTCTAACTATTCTATTTGTATTTTTGGTTTTTATACGTTGCTAATTTTTGTATTTTTTTCAGGTAAGCTTGGAACGATTTGCTTTCAGCTTTTATGACATACAAAAGGCAAAAATATTTCTGTATTTACCCCTTGTTATCAGAGATTTTGTTTCACGTTCTAAAGACATTTTTATATTTACATATTCTTGTATAATTGAAGTGTATTTAATATGCTGAACAAAACTCGGAAATTAATGTTGTTGTTTGCCTGCCAGTGTGACTGAGCTCTTAGGTTCAGTGCATCTCACATACGTTTTTACAATACTGCTAATACATGTTATTGCAATTCTTTATGCCATCTTTACTTACATTTAAAAACAATAAGTGAGATAGGTTACAATTGATATTTTTAGAACCTTTATGATTAAAAACTTTTTATATTGAATCTTAAGTGGGCTGAATAAAAAAAACAATGTTTAAACGTTTCCACTAATAGTCTACATTAGGGGTGATCTTGTTTTTCCATAATTTGGGGGTATATTGTATTATTGTCCAGTGACCAATACCTGAAGATCCTTACCTCTTTTTAGATTTTAATTGAACATATTCTTGGAATTACTTTTTTAGTAGTTTTATAGAAACCCTGAATATAAGAAATTTCTGATTTTGGATGCTATAAGAAGGTGTTTATAATCAACTATTGCAAATCTTTGGATAATATTTTTAACTTGCATTGAATAAGAATGTGGATTTCAACAAATACTCGACGATTTTTTAAAGAGCTTTATTTATATACAACACAATAAAATAAATTCTTAATAAAATAAATTGAAATGATTTTCAATTATACATGCTACTAAACATGCTAAAATGATGGTAGATTACAAAACCAACGGGTAGGCTTACTTAAAAACAATTTATCCAATCAGACAGAACAATACCTAGAATCAATATAATTACTGAACTTCCTCTGAATAATAGCTTGATTCATAAATTATATATCTTAGTATTTTTATCAGAACTTTTTAGTATACCAAAATCAATGCTTACTTACAAACCTGTCGATTAACCTTATGTTTTGAAAGTCAATAATTTCCAAAGTGAGAACAAGAATATTTATATATTGACGTACTGAAATTAGGAATAAAGATTTTTGAAAAATGATGGTGGTTTTAAAAAGGTTTATTTTTTATTTGAATTGTAGCTACTGCTAATCAGGCCTATATTGAATTATCAATAATCAGACAAATTTTGATTGACAAAATATGTTAAATTCAACATCCATATAATTTAACTGCCGGAAGCGTGGGATTAACTGTGTGATTTAGAATAAACAAACATGCAGTAGAGTTGGGATTATTTGAATGATTGAGTCACAAAATAACATTTTAATTTTTTGATCAATTTGGTTTTATTGTACATACTTACTCGACCCAAAATTGTAATGATTAGATGGATACAATTGGCCTAAAATAAGCTCGATCTTTATTTTCAAAGTAACAAAGTAATATTCTGTTCATTTATATCGGAAAAAGAACATATCTATTATCCAAAATGTATATTTTAAACACAATTTTAATAATTTTTGTCCAGCAAAAAGTATGTTGAAAACCATGATAAAATATTACAAGAACTTTTTTGTTCAATGAGTGTAAAATATTGATAGCAGGACTTGCATATTCTTTTTTATATGTTTCTTCTGTCTGTCAGTCCGCAACCGCCAGCGTTTGCGTAAGTTCTGGCTGGCTTTAGAGGTTTCATTGAGTAATTGTTGGTTTCCCCCTAGTGCCTACTCGAGCACAAAAAACCCTCCAGCGACCTCAATAAAATAAATTTTGAAAAGTAGAGGTTTGTTTTTCTTTTGTTTGATTATTACTTTTTTTCGAATTAGGTTACGTTGGGTATTGGGTACCTCTTAAAAGTGTTTAACAAGAATAGGAACTTTTGTTTGAGCTTCGCCTCTTTGAAATTTCTCATCCTTTTCTTCTACATATGTTGTATGCTGAAGGTGTAGATAGTTAAGTAAGCAAAAAATTGGAATTTAAACATGAAATGTGTTGCTTTAAAATTTATGGATTTGGCTTTTAAAAAAATTACTGTACTTCTTTTTATTAATGCTCTAACCAAGCAGAGTAATTATAAAAAAGTATTTTAATTGTTTAATTGCTGTATAGTTTTTTTCATGAAATATGTTGGGCAAGTTATAGAATGCATATCATGCATCCAGTGGCGTGCATAAAAATTTTAGTGTGTGAAAAAAGGGAAAGGCAAATTCATTTTCAAGGGGGTGTGGACCCCTCTCCACACCCTCTATATATATAGAATATACATATAAAATATAAAATATATACTACTTTTTTAATAACTTTGCTCAAAAACTTAATGATAGCTAAGAAGGTAGAGGAAGAAAGAAATATATCAAATTTTTTTTTCTTAATTGGCGTAACACAGAGATGTCTTGTAACTTGTAAAGAAACAGAGTCCATATACTATTAAAAATATATAATATAATTTACTTTTTATTAAAAAGAATTATAACCTATCATCTTTGAAATAAGACCAAGAGGCTACTCACTTTGCCTCGAGGGGTATATATAATTTGGAAATAAAAAATAATAACCTACACGGTACCTATATAAAGCTTTCTTGCAATTTCTAACTAAATCTATAAAATGAATAGCGAGATCTTTACGTACAGACAAAAAAGATCTTAATGTCATAGATTTTTTACATGATTTAAAAGAAGATTATTACTGCTTTAGAGATGTTTTGGTGTCAAAGTTTAGTTTGATTTTATAGACTATATAAAGTTTTTAAAGATTGGTGTTGTATTTGGTTTTATCTAGCTATCATATTTATACAATTTAGTTATTATTATCTAAAATTCAATTTTGCACAGCTAATACTTAAAATTAAATATAATTTAGTTTTTGGAATTTTTGCAATAATTTTAATTCTATTTACGCCTAATTTTGGCGGCTAAATATTTTTCGCTCTACTGATTGTTTTCTGGAATATACTAGGATATAGGGAACGTTAAATAGAAGATAAATAACGATTTCCCCAATTTGTAATGTCTGGTATATGTGTAGTTTAAAATTACGGATAGGTATATTTTTCTAGTATAAGAGTAGCTTGAAATTGTGATAGGTATATTTATATTTTCCGTCCATTTACCAATGCCTTTACACCTGAAATTGTAAGATATGTTTCTTCTGGACATGCTTCAAGACCCTGAGCAGGCTGCTTTTTAAACTGCAAAAAATATAAGGTTTTGGATACTTCAATTAAAAGAATATTATCAGCTATTTTTTGTCACCTCCCTGCTTACTTTATTTCTATTTTAATAATAATGTTAGATTTTTAGAAAGGGTTAGTTCAGAGGCATAAGATTTTAGGTAAACTTTTTATTTTTGTACTTTAACTGGGTTGGATATATAGATAGGAAGATTGTCAATGTATATTTGAATAGTTCAATGAAGATCTGAGCTGAATCTTTAAATCATTTTGATGGTGCGCTAAATCGGGGCGCGCCGAATTTCAGCTAATCACAGCTTAGGATTATATGATATGCCGCGCTGTGATTGGCTGAAATTCGGCGCGCCCCGATTAAGCGCACCATCAAAATGATTTAAAAATTCAGCTCTGGCAAAAATGCCCCCAAATGCTTAGAATCACAGATCATATGCTAAAAAAGTTACCTAATTTTGACAAAAATATGTAATAATTTTGTTAGCGACTTTGTAAAAGGGCCTATCACCTTATCCCCTGTGGCGCAGTGGTATAGATACCCCCCTCTAGATCTTATAAATTATATACCCCCCCCCCCCTTCAAACACTCCAGTAAACATAAATGATAAAATTACTCTTTAAACAATTTCAAAAATTTATCTTTCAAAATTGGTTTTTGTAAAGGAATAGTTTAACTGCATTATGTTTCGGTTAGTATGTCAATTGATAATGTACCTATCGTTCACTTGTCACTAAAATGTGGAGACCAGGAAAGAAGAAATAAATAGATGGTTCCTTTAAACGAAATGGTAAAAAATCCACTCATCCCTGTTTAACAAAAATTTTAAATAATTGATTAGGTATTAGATTCCAGTGTTTCGGAGCCGGAGCCGGGAGCAGCAACTTTTTTGGTGGAGCCGGAGCCGGATCCGGAGCCGTATTTTTCGTTAAAAACGGCTCCGGCTCCAGATAAGCTAAAAATGATTTTTTTCAGTAATATTATAATTTGGCAACGGTCTATTTCCATATAATAAACTGAAAAACTATTGTTACTTAACAAATAGACACACATCCTTCTACTTTTATATAACTTTAATCAAATAAAAGCAAAATATTTTATATTATTTATTTCATTTTATCAAATTCAATAATAAACAAAAATTGATATATTAATTTTAAGGAAGGAGCCGGAGCCGCATCAAAATTAAACGGCTCCGACACCCTGTTAGATTCAATCAAATACCAAATATTTGGATGAGGCAGATTCATTAGTCATCAACATAATTTTGTTTATTCTCTCATAACAGATACAAGTCAGGCCTTTTAAAGCTTATTTTTTTATAGTTTGTGATTGCAACCTAACAATCCCTGATTTTTTAGTATTTTTTTTTACAAATCAAGTAACATTAGTGCATTACCAACTACCTACAGACCTACCAATAAAAACTTTATTTTGTTATGTCTTAAAAGCTGAACTTTACAAAACCACATATATAATCTAATAATTAGATGCTCGACTTTAGAATTGGGTCGAGTTAAACTGTAAATTGTAAATTAGAACAACCTAATTAGCTGTGTTAGGGATCTTTTCCTGTGGGCCACCGCAATAAAAACGAGGAAAAGAAATAGGTGAAATAAAGAAAAAGAGTCAGTCTATTTATATTTTTAATCATAGAAGGTTTTTAAAAATATTTTTTATATCTAAATTTAAAAGAATATCAATATTTCTGTAATGATTTAGATTTCTTGTTGACAAAATGTAACGCCTGTTGTCATATCTCTTTATTCCATACCGTTACCTATTTTACTGTAATTGTTACGAGCATAAGCTACTTATACATAGGTGACATTATAAAAAGATTAACACATAGATTAATTAAATAGTAGAAAGTGTATCCAAGGCGAGCAAAAAGCAAGGTTAGGTTAAATTTGATTAATCAACGAAGTAGTTAAGTTAGAATACCCTTTATCCTTTAATAATTCTCTCGTTAGGACTAGATGTCCTCCAGGTGCTAGATGTTGGGGTGCTGTAAGTAGAATCCTATGAAAGTATTTAATTTTAGAAAAATCTTTGAAACAGCCTGATCTTTATTCTATAAAAATCTATGAACATTATGAATAGCTTAGCTGTAATTATTACTTTGCACTTTGAGTAACATTTAGGTTTGACTTCATTAGTTCGTATAACACAGCTAGCTTTGTACCGGGCTCGGCAACGGCAGATATACCGCCAATTAAAAGCCATTTTACTGAAAGAAAATATTTACATATTAGGAATTGGAATTGATTTTGTCATCTGATTTGTAAGCGTCTTGATTCTTCATGCTGTCTACGAATGGGGTTTGTATAAACAGCTGCCGAGCCCTAGCTTTATGTGTTAAATAAATAACAGCATAACAATTTATTTATGAGTTAGATTATATATTATTATTTTTGCGCAGGACTTTTTATACAATAAATATTCTAAAAAAGGCCTTGTTTCACAGCATTTTAAGCATATTTTAGGACACATACATTTTTTTTCTAATCAATATATCGTTTTAAAAAGTTGTTGATTTCATAATTCCTCTTGTACACATTTTAGACTGTTATTAAATACTTTAAACCATTTCAGCTGAACATTTTTTATGGTTGTTGTCATCCTTGTCTAATTCTATATTGTTAAAACTATACATAGTAGACTATAAAAGTTGGAAAGATTTTTAATCAATATAATAGATTTGAAATCTGCATAAAATTTTAAGGATTTTTTTTATAAAATTAGTTTTTTATATAATTCTTTATTTAAAGGCGCAAATACAAATTAAGTTAAATAATTTTGAGATCTGTGATTGGTGGATTGAAAACTATCTGCGCTCTGATTGGAGAAGCTTAAGTGACGTACATCATTCAACCAATTAGAGCGTAGGTAGTTTCCAATCCAGCTATCCTATTGGTCAAAATTTATTAACTTAAATCGTATTTGCGCCTTTAAATAAAGAATTATATAAAAAACGAATTTTATAAAAAATCCTTTAAATTTTATGCAGATTTCAAATCTATTATATTGATTAAAAATCTTTGAAACTTTTATAGTCTAATACATAGTATTGTATTGTCATATTTTATTACTGTCTTTTTTACCACAAACTGTTTATGTAACAATAAACAATTTACATATTTGTATGTTTTATTTATTATTATACACAACGACTGGCTTTTGTCTAAACAAGTATCAATATGCAAATAAGTAGTGCAGCAATTAATATATATTAATTTGTGTATAATTTGCTAATCAGCTTTTATTAACTTGAATGTTTTTAAAAAAAATACATTATTATCTATCGTTGATCTACCTTTGTATGCTGCATGCTGCTCAATAATTACAATTTGTTCTATTGGTGGCTTTATAAAAATAACATTGTATAGGTGGAGGGCGTAGAGAAAAATTCTAGTTTAGGGGCAATGGCCTGTTCCTTAAAGGAAGGGGGGAATTAGTAACCTAAAATAGCCTAAATCCATAAAAATCGATCGATCCGTTTACAAGATTTTAGTTGACTCACTAATTGATTAATTATTTTATAATATAGGACAAAACCAAAATTTTATTGTGCATGACGATTAATTGGATTCCTTTGAATTGTGTTATCCTTGTTAACGAATGACATAATGGTTTTATTACTTAATCAATGTGAAGTTATTTAAACAATGTAAAATCAAACCATTATAGTTAAACATTGTTATTTAGGAAAATGCCTTTAAGGCTACTTTAACATTATGTGAATATAAATTGAATTCATAAAAAATGAATTTTCTTATAACATAAAAAATGGCTTTTTTATAATATGAATTTATCATTACTATTTAGGCGTTGAATGTTCTACAGCAAGTTTTTATCTGTATAAACGATTATTTCATTACTAATTGTACGATATACATACTCCTTTTTCCCTGGTTATAAACCTTATCATGTCAATTATAATTATCTGTTGTACATATTCATTCTTTGTCTTTTAATACTGGCATCATGCAAAGTTAATATACATAATATTGTTTAGGAATCTTTACATTTACCACATAGACTATTCAAATTAGTAATAAGATTGGTTGGGGTTTACTACCCATGGATCTAAAGGGATAAGACATTGTCCGATAAATTTATGTATATCGCAAATGGTGATACACAAAATTGCCCCATCTTTAGACTACAATGTGTGGTGGAAATGTTTGGACACTAAACTTAATAAACTATCCAATAAATAAAAATTCTAGAAAAGTCCCCAGAGTAGTTTCAACCAACAAAAAAGAAATCGTTATTATAAAAGTTTGAGGTTTAGTGTAATAAACAGCCATAATTCCCCTCACTCCCACCCTTTTTACTACCACTTAAACCAACATAGTATGAAAATTCTTATGATATAGTTATAAAATTATCATATGTAATATATGTAATCTCTAAATTTGTATCTTTAGATAGTTAGTGGAATTAATAATCCCATACCATACCAGTAATCATTGATTATGTAAAAGGGAAGAAATTTCAACTTCTATATCTAACCCACACATCATGAAAACTTTAAATTTAATAACACGAAGAATATTTGCAAAAAAAAATGACAACTAAAATATCCAGCTTAAGTTCCCCGAGCTTGAGTTAAATAATGTAATTTTCTCAAGATATCCTAAATTGACGAAAAATACATATTTTGGGCAAAAATTTTGCTTTGCAAATTGAAGGTTGTTCAAATATTATCTACATATATGGTGTTAACCAACGCAGGTTAGCGCTAATTTTGGGGAACCAACGCTTTGTTGGTTTCTACTTGCCTTTAAAAGTCAAGGTATTTTTGGGTCAACAATTTACGCATATTGAAAATTTTGTAAAATAAAAAAGTATTTTTGTAGTTGTAAAATTTTTAAAACTTTTTGTAACAGCAATTTAAAACTTTATTTGGGTTGTTAATTTAAAGTTAGTCTTGGTCGATCTTTTAAAAAAACATTCATAGATTGTATGATAATGGTAATCTTTTGTTATTTAAACTGAACATAGGTTTGAAATATAATACAATTAAAATAAGACATTATATGCTTTAGATGAAGAATCAATATTATCAATAAATGTGATTCATTTGAGTAGTTTTAAATAATAATTATTTTATTTCTTACTATTTTGCATAAAAGAACTACCTACATTTTTAGATTTCAAATTGCGCGGCTTGTATTAATAGTAGAACAATATTATGCATACCGTTAGAACCGCTATGAACTCTAATTTTTGGAAATTGTGCTACGAATAATCTTGGAGCTAGGTGGTAAAATGTCCGAAACTTTACTTGCAATTCAATTTTTAAGTCAGTTGGGACATTTTACCACGTAGCTCCCTAACTATACGTAGCAGAGGAATTGTTCTTATATATCCAAAAAATAGATTTCACAGCGGTTCTAACGGTATGCGTAACATTTTTCTTCTATTAACACAAGCCGCGCAATTTAAATTCTAAAAATCTACGCATTGTTTTGCTCACCTTTATGTATTTGGGTATCGTTGTTGCAACCAGGTGTCTAGTTTACTTGATAAAAATTGTGTGTTACACAAAATACTTTAACTGAATAAGGCAACAGATCAAATTTCAATAAAAAGGAACAATTAACAGGCATGTATACGTCGTTTAGTAGCGAAGCTTAACTTTTTTCCTGTCAAGACCGTTAAAAAAGTTCACCTCTTCTATATAATTTTTTCAGCTTTACACCTCCCTATTTAAAGTTAGCCCCCATTTGATAGCTTAAACACATTAAATACTTTTATTGAATCTGATTGGTTAGTTCAAACTAACAGTGCCCAAACTTTTCAACCAATAATTTTTATCCTGTAAACGAGAACCATATCGTTTGAGCAGTTAGATAAATGTTTCGACACAGACAGACACACAAACACACACAGATCCAGTTACTTTTATGTGTACAAATATACATGTCTATTTGTAAGTTTAACTGCATCATTTATCACTAATATTTTGCCATCTTTATAATGATAAATTTTGACTGTCATGTAAGCAAGATTTTTGTTTTGCAGAGTAGCTTTATTTTAAAAAATTAATCCAAAAAAAGGTTCCAGGACAAACGCAGGAGTCCCAAACGTCGGAGTGGACAATCGCAGGAGTGTTAAAATATTAATTTTATTAAGTATTTCTATACAGATTAGGTTAGGTTAAGATATGAAGCCCCCCGCAGGGCCTGCAGGGGTTTGGCATTTAAAAAACCTATAAGATGGTCTAAAATAGGTTAGGTTAGGTGTCCACTACGACGTTTGTGACTCCTGCGTTTGTCGTAGGACCCAAAAAAGGGATTTTATTAAAATCAACACTAAATGTTGCCAAAATATTCACAATTATGATAAATTTATAGTCTCAACACTAAAAATTCATTTATTTTGATAATTTTTTTTTCATTTTTAAGACAGCACAAAAATAAGCTCTTTTCACTCATTAAGCATTGAGAAATAAGTAAAAAAAAGCTTAGCATTGTACTATCTCAACTAAACCAAAGGATCTCTTTATAATACCATTCTAAAGTTAAACAAAAAATTACAATTAAAAATTTAGGAGCTTTTTTTCTATTGTATTTTTGATATACTTAATTATTGATCTATTACCCTAGATACTCAGTCAGACTAATCATTCCAACTTAAAAATGAAATGTCTAACAGGTTAATTACATAATTGTTATTTTGTGGAGGTCCTTTGCTTTGGACTGCAATGCAATGTATTGTATCTAATTCTAAAGGTTTCTGTAATCAACAGTGCATGACAACTTCTCTCTCTCTTCTCTCTCTCTCTCTCTCTCTCTCTCTCTCTCTCTCTCTCTCTCTCTCTCTCTCTCTCTCTCTCTCTCTCTCTCTCTCTCTCTCTCTCTTTCTCTCTCCCTCTTCTTTTTTATCTCATTATTGCTATCTTCTCTATATCATTATATGCCTTTCTCCTTTCTCTGTAATAATCTCATTTTCTCTTTGTCTCTTTATAATTCTCTATCTCTCTTTTCCTACTTTCATTATTTATTATCACCTTACTAAAACCATTATGATAATTTTTTTTCTTTCTTTTTCTCGATTTTAAATAAGTTGGGTCCGCACGTCCGTCCGTTTGTAATGGATAACTCTCTAATCTTTCATTTTGATAAGTTAAAATTGTCCTATAAATTTAAACTTTGCATGACCATTCATGTTACCGTTAGTTATAATTCAGAAGGAAAAAAACTATATAATCCTTACCATAGAATCTGAACGTCCTTTTAAAACATGTTGCTTTTTAATTTTTGTAGGATATCATTATCCTATTCATCTGGTTTAAGGAGGATTTATATACAAAACTAATAAATTGATAGTCTGCTTTTTAAGTTCTAACACTCCTACCATCGGATTTAGAGCTTCGATTTTTTGGATGTTGTAATCCTTGTTCATCATCAAAAATCTGTGAAAATGTCAGCTTAAAATTATGAAAATAACATAATATTTTTAAAAGAGTACTTCTTATTTGCCTAACCTAATTTGTATGGTAATCCCAAAAAAACACTTATCAAAAGTATTATCGTCTAAATCACCTTGAACTGAAAATATTTGTTTATTTACATATTTTTACACAAGTATTTACGTCAAGTAAAATACGTTTTTGTTTCATAGAAATATTATGTATCATTATTATATGTAAGTGATTCGTCATTTTATATATGTATACTAAAACAATAGTAAGATGTTCAATGAGGTGCTTTGGCCTTTTTTTCTGTAGATTATTGTATGTAAGCTTTACATCAGCAGATATTTTCATCCTTGTTCTCTAAAAGCCAAATATTTACTAAAATAGACTTATATTGCCTAAAGCACTAAACATTTTTCTAAAACAAAACAAATAGCAAACTGCTTTTGTGAAAAATTTCTCTTACATTAAAAATTATATATAATAGCTTTGTCTTATAATTATTTTACTTCTATTGGCAATTGATTTTGTACAAACCTTATCAAAAGCAAAGCTTTTCTTCGATTAGGGTAGGTCTGTTCACACGTCCGTAAAATATATCTGTTATTTAGGGCATGTTAGAGTTGACCTTACGATTTTAAACATTGCAATATGATTCATGCAATAATAAGGTATAGTTTATAAAGCGAAGTAATTCATAAGAATTACTTTAAAGTCAATACATGTTGTTTAGATATTTTGATATCATTTTGGAATGGTGATTCCTAAGAATATTTAAAACCATGTAATAAACAAACTATCTAACAAATGAAGTCAAATATTTAACAACCTGTTAACATATTTTGGGGGTATAAATTAACATCGAATTTTAGGTCTTTTTATGAAAAGCGCTGTCTCTCTATGTTTGTTAATGTTCGTTTGTACGCCTGGTTGGTTGGATGAGCTTAACTTACATATAGATATTGTCATCATTATGGTACTATCTAAAAAATATGTTATAAACTTTAAAAATACTTTTACCAAGTAAATTTATATTTTGAGAAGAATTCTTGTAACTAAGACGTCTTTGAAGTGTTTGTTTATATTATATTCTACTTGTACAGAAAACTTCTTCAAGATTAGTTTTTAGAAAGCAAAATACTTAGGTAAAAAAGATGTGGCAAACAAAAATTTGAATTTATGAAGTGATTCTATTTATATTAAACAATTTAAAAGCGAAGCTTTTCTATAATTAGGGTCGGTCCATCCGTCCGTCCGTTTGTCCGTACGTCCGTCCCTAACGGATAGCTTTTTCGTTAATTTAGGCATGTTAGAATTGTTTATCACAAATGCACCGAATTATAAAGTGTAACTTGTAGCTGGCTTAAATAACGATTCCCCACATCCACCTCCTTACCCCATTCTTTCCCCTCGTATTGGATGAACAAAGTGTACAATATATGATGCCAATGTTAGCAACCTAAATTGACAACGTGTATTTTATATCAATTATTAGAGCAACCACATTAAAGTTACTGATTTTTTAAAAACAATTTTTTTTTACATTGAAAGGGTTAGTAATATAAATTGGACAACCCTATCATTACCACCGACATGCGCCGGACTAACAAACAGAAGGAAATATGGACAAACAGATAAAAGGGCAAACAGACACAAAGACTTAAAGAGTAGTTAGGCTACTTATAAATATTTCGCAAAATGAGGATTAATATTTAATTTTTTGTCTAGTCTTATCTATTGCATAGCTTCTCTGAAAGTCTAATAAATATACTGATCTGTTGGCTTTACAGTTCTTTGATTGGGAAATTGTCCTGCAACCTAAAATTGAGGTATTCTAATCTAAAGATTAGAATATGGTATATTAGGCAATATTCCATAAGATTTCTTGGGCTAACCTATATAGAAGTTATGCCGGTTTCCTAAATATTTCTTTATATTTAGTAAAACTAAGAGGTTACTATAGCTCTAAGGCTAGCTTAGGAAATTCTCTGTGATCTAGCCCACTGCACTGCGTAAGTTAAAATAACTTGTTTAAAGTGGGTTCTTTTCTACTGTTAATAGTAATTATCCTTGTTTTTTTTTATTTTTTTGTTTTTGGACATTATTAATATTTATTATTTTATGCTTTGATATTAAAATATATAAACTGCATGATAAATGAGAGCGGTAGTAGATAATTCAACAGATAAAATCTGAACACAAAAAAAGAGAGGGAAAAAATTGAAGCATACATGATTCGAGATAAACCTAGAGAAACTTGAAACATGGCCCTTCCCTTAGACATAAGGGGGAGGGACTTGACCTTGACACCACAGGCGCACATACACACACACACACACACACACACACCTTGGTTGAATCCTAGTGAGAGGGTCAGTAAGATTGGGGGATAAGGAAAGGGAAAGGAGTTTTACCATACATCAAACCATTAAAATGTTCCGACAATTATCCCTAAATTTTCTTGATAGCTAATTTTCTTGATAGCCTATTTTTGCTATTAATATTGATATAATTTTTAAAACTATGTCACCCTATGTAGATTAAGATTTGACTTAAACATCAAAATAAACAAAAATCCAAACTTTATTTCATATTTTTAAAAGAAGAGCTCTGAAATCAGTGTTTTTGAACTTTAAAAAAGTGAATAATGTTTATTTTACTTATGAAATAATATAGGTTTGCTTTTAGATAATCTTAAATACAATTAAATACTTTTTTGCTCAATAAACATTTATTCCTTCTCCAATAGTGGTGAGAAATATTTTTATGGACATTTTTAATTGTCGTATTTTAAATGGATTAGCAAAGAAAATTAATAACGGAAAAAAAGTTATACAAACAATAAATTTAAAAGTTTAAATATTAAGCTTAAACTATGAAATAAATAAACAATACAAATATTCAAATATAATATTTTTTAGAATATGATAATAATTCTTTTGAAGCTTACATGTTTTGTTTGGATATAAACAAGACTGTGAATGGTTATACCGCGAAAAGACAAAATGAAAGAACTTACAGCAAATTATTAAACAATTAACGGTTGCGCACCTACCATCTAAGGGTGATAAATTCAAAGAGAAGATAAAATGGGTGCATAAAAATAGCCCCAAAACTTCCTGAGGCTTAAATCTAAAAGACAGCCTAAAGTTCAGCAGTTATTGCAATCTTAAGCTTCAGACCAAAGAATGATAATATTTGATAACATGAAGTAGCTGAACTGAAAATGGTCACAAACAAAGGTTTAATTTAGTCAAACTGAGGGGTTAAATGGTTACAGGAAAGGGCGTGTTAATCAGGGAGTGAGGGGACATTGTGCTTTTTATTAAACTAGTCCCAAAAGTTTTCTAATAACGTTTTCTTATGTATTGGTTTAACAACTTTGGGGACTTTTAAAATTTAATTTTGGTTGGTTGGTTAATTAAGTTGAATGTCCAAACGTTACAACCACTTATTATATTCTACAGAATGGATAATTTTGTTTATCATCACTAGGAATGCAATTCTGTTTTTCGGCCATTTTCTTATCCCTTTAGATCTCTTCAGTATAATGGTCAAAATATACATAGGGTATGATCATCAAATAGAATAAACAAACATTACCATTTCAAAAACTCAAAACATTGTTTAGTGTTTTGAAGGCTTAGCTTTATAGAATCCGCTATATGTATTAAAAGAAAAAGCAAAAAGTTCAAGAATTTTCCTTATTCCATTACTTTATTGGTGTATTTTTTATTACACTAGGATATTCAGATCCAAAAGTGATTTTTTTATGTCAATAATCACCGAATAGCATATTGCTGTTTGATAGACAATTTTATTTCTTTAAATTTTTTTAGTTAAAATCTATCAATAAAATTAGCTAAAAGCCATTTAAGTAATATTATTAATTAACAAGCTGGCAGTTAGACTTATTCTATTTATAGAGCAGCTGCGCTATTAACAAGAATGTTAAAACTAAAAGTAAGGGGAAGCATGCTAAATTACTGAACCGTGGTAAGATAATCAACCTAAGTAGGTATATTTATATAAGCGTTCATGTCCGCTGATTTCTAGTCTTATATAGAGGCTTATTTATTTCGATGTAAGTAGACAGACAAACAGACAGACCCGGAGAAGCAGACTAACATACATACATACATACACAGACAGGCCTTAAAGTTCTAGGGTAGAAGAAATACAAAAGTATGTTTATTAAAAGCTGCAAATTATATTCTAATTGTATAAACATGTTTAATGAAGCTTTGATCTCAAAAATTGCTAGTCTGATTGTTATATACTTAAAAATTATTTCAGTTATATTCTGGCCTTTAAACAAAACTTAGAGATCTTTTACAGAAAATTATTATGAACAACAGATCTATAGTATAATTGTATATCAAGACAACTACCTCCCTTCTAAATTATTTTCTGCTACTTCGCTGTATTAATATAAGCGACACCATTGGTCAATTTTTAATGACCCAATAGAATGTTTGCACAAGGTGGTTGCGATGGGGAGATACAGTTATTTAACCCTTTCTCCCTCTAGTGTTTTATTCTAATTTATGAACAGCAAAAATCTGAAATTCTTTTACTGTTTTATTTAAACTTTTTCCCTTAACACCCTCCCTGCCCTACTCACCATGGACAGGACGTCCGTGTGGTGAAACTTTGGAGAAATCTTTCTAAATTTCAGGGAGAAAAAGATGAGTAAATTCAACTTCAAACTTTATAGCTATGTCATAGAATTACTATAGTATATAAGCTTGAATTGAAAGAAAATTACAATGGAATAATACACGGCAGCGATGTTGAAAAGAGACTATCCAAGGAAAAACACACAGCTCAATTTGTAGGAATATATTTCGATTAAATCACATCTAATCCTTGTCAACCTTCTATTATTCTTTACTGTACAAAGGTTTGTTTGAAAATTACAATAATAGAATCAAATTTAATTAATAGGAAACACAAAAAGTGGCTTAAATGAACTTGTAATGTAACTTGCTATATTCTTTTTTTTATTTGTCAAATTTAAATTTATAGCACTATTTCATTAAATCCGTGAAAAATTCCTTCCTCATGAGATAGTCGTGGTTGTGTGTGTGTGTGTGTGTGTGTGTGGGTGTGTATGTTTATATTTCTGTGTATGAAAGTGTTTGTGTGTTTAAGTGTGTTTTATATTTCTGCCCTAAAATAATCATAAAAATGCTTCCATATTTGTAAAACTAAGCTTGTTTATTTCAATGGATGAATGGCAAATTTTTAAAAGCGAAGCTTTTCTATAATTAGGGTCGGTCCGTCCGTCCGTCCGTCCGTCCGTCCGTCCGTCCGTCCGTCCGTCCGTCCGTCCGTACGTCCGTCCGTCCGTCCGAGATAGATAGCTTTTATTCGTTAATTTAGGCATGTTAGAATTGTCCTATCGATTTCAAACTTTGCATGCTGATTCCTGTAGTAGTTGGGTACGATTTAGAAAGCGTAGCAACTCTATAATCATTACCAGAATGTCCGTACGTCCATTTTAAACATGTTGATTTTTCTACTTTTTTAACAACAAATTTTCAAGTGTTCTATTTATCCGTTTGATCTGATTTTTGGTATATTGATTCCTGGGACAACAAAGAACAATATTATAAGCGAAGCAACTCTATAATCAAGTCCCAAATGTAAGTATGTCCATAAGCATTATCCTGTTTTTAAGCAGTTTTTCAACAAATTTACTTACAATTTTGATTCGACATTTATACATTAATGTTCCGATTTTCTAGTTCAGATACTATACAAGTGTTAATGTCCGTTTGTCCTACCGTTTCAGTGCTTCGCTTTTATGGATGTTGTCATCCTTGTTATACATAGGAGGCGAAAACATGAATTTCACTTTTACAAGAGCACGTTTATTAAGATCTTTAAAAATGATAAACTAATCTAATTGTAATTTAATTACAAATGGATGAAAACCTGAGGTATTTTAAATAAGACTTTCCAAACCTATTTGAGATTTTTTCTTATTATCCTATCAGTTTTCATTTTCATCATTGAGGTCAGGAATATATAATTATTAAAGTCAAAGGTTAACCATATTGAAAATAAGTGCATCAAAAATATATATTGGAAAATTATCATGCTTTTCATATGAGACATAGTAGTTGTATGTACGTTTCCCAAGATATCTTTATATGTGGGATAATAGAAGTTTTTTTTTACTTGGCAAAATTTTGCTATTTTCAACTCTTTCTCTTAAAATTTAAACTTTTTGTTATGATTTTCAAACAACCTAAACCAAACCACGCCGCAGTTAATACACATTAGGATAGAGACTATAATTCTACTATTGAAATTTTTTAAAACCACTTTGAATTGAATTAAATAATATAAAGTTTCTAAAAGTGTAAATTTTGATTCAAGAAATTATTTAGTCTAAATCGTAACTAGTCTCTAGAAAATAATATAAACCGCTTCAATAAATTAAAATAGCTTCCCTGAAAAATAGAACTAATTCGGTCCAACATTTTCCGAGATATTTAGCAATAGGCAAAAAGACCTTACTACTTTATAATTTAAAAAAAACATGGTTCATTAACATTTTTGAATTTCAGTCTATTTTACTGATTAGGATGAGAATGGTTTCTAGCAATGAAGTAATACAGGGATGGGTCAATAAAAGATAAGTACATATTTGAAGACAGAATCGGCCCTATTTTTGGAACAAATTGAAATAAAAAGGTGGGGGGTAGTTTTGGTTTGTTTTTCGATTGCTTTAGGTAAGATTATGCTCAGGGGGCACTTTGAGGGAAAGCATCTATAAATCACTTTATCTTTTAATTATGGAACATTTCTATCTTTCTATAGCTTTATCATATCAAAAAGAAAAAAGTGTGTAAATAATAAGTTATTAGTCACCTTGCTATCCCTTAGGCCATGATTATTAGGAGAATCCACCAAAATTGAAAAGGTCAAACCAATGAGGAAGCAATAATATAGAACACAAATAAAATATAAATGGTCAGGGATCTCAATGGATAAGACACTGATCGAAAAATTGGTGTACATCCAAAATTATAATACAAAATATTACCACTTATTTAGATTACATTTCGTGGTTAAACTTTTGGACACTCAACTTAATGAAGCAATCAGTCAAAATTCAATAAAGTGTCCAAAGTTATTGAGCCAACGAAAGAGAAAACGTTATTTCATAACAATGTACCCTCCCCTCCCTGATAAATAGTGCAGTTTTTATTATTTTTATTAGGATTTGTTTCTTTAAGGTCGCAAATTTTATTGCTCTAGGATAGAAGCGTTCTGCAGATGTTTATTTTATAAAACAAGGTTGACAATAAAGAAAAAAAGAAATTTAATAAGTCAGAAATTTTGTAAAATCAAATCCATATATACTTAAATGCAGAATGCTTGATACGGGCAAACGTATATTTCAAGATAGTATTATAATATACCTCTTTGTCCAAGGAATCCATATTCTAAATAACAAATGAATAGGATGATTATGTCAATATTGTTTGAAAAGCCAAATACTTTTATGTTTAAAATGGACATGCTGACTTTCTGGTATTGATTATAGAGTAGCTACTCATCTAAATTGCACATAAATGTTAATTATTTTAAATATTCTAACATGCCTAAATTTCCGATGAAAGCTACCCGTTACGAACGAACGAACGTATGAATTAATCATAAATGTAGAAAAGCCTCGCTATTTATATTTATGTTTGTGTGTATTGCCTCAATGACAAGCTTACAATTTTATATAAAAAAATAAAGAAGGGTCAAAATGAAGGACAAACGGAGTAGGATATTGATAGAGTAGCCCCGCTAATAAAAATGCCCAGGATTATTTGTATAAAGTCATCTAATCCCAATTTTATTTCATTTTATCTTTAATTTGTTTTAGTTAAACCTTTCCAAGAAATTGTTTAGTAAATTGTTTTCAGAAATTCTTTTTTTTATATCATATTTTATTTTAAGCAAGAAATATAAATAAAAATTTTTTTTTTCAGGTAAGATTGAAGAATATTATTTGATGATTGATATATTTCTGATAATGGTAAAGCAATCTTTCATTGTTATTTGTTTGTAGCAAAGTTTCTATGCAATTGTTTGAGAGGTAAAATGATTGAAACGCCAGGGGGTAACGTGGCTCGATGCAAAGTCTTAAGTTTACTTTAAAATTTTACTTGTACATTGAAGAAATGGCACTTTAGACAATTGACGAGAAAATATTTGTGGGTATTGCATACGATCGTCCTTTATAATTATTTTCTATTAAAAATGGAAGTTCTGATTATTTATGTATTTACCAATATCTACAATTATCTACCAATTATCTACACCAATACAAAGAAAGTAAAATTTTAGACCAAGGACTCAGTGATAGGTATATAGCGAAAATCATGGGAAAATATGAGTAAAAACGCTTTCTTTTTTAATGTTGATGAGATTTGTTCAGGTATGGGGAGATTTATCATCTATTTAACTATTCCTGTATCCCTGAAGTACGGTGAAGATTTTGGCTTAGTATCCTGATTTCTCGCTGTTTGATACCTCTAATATCCACCTACTATACCATAACATAGAGTAGACACACAGTTTAACAACTTAAAATAAAACAATTCAACTTGAATGAAAAAAAGAATATGCAGTTCAAACTTTTGTTTCGATACTTAGATTTAATAAAAAGCTTAATAGTAACTTAAAATTATGTGAACAAAAAATGTATGTACAATCACATTATAAAGATTTTAAAAGTTTACTCATAATTCAAGATAATTTTACTTCAAGTATTAAGATTAATATTTAATAGTTACTCATTGGTGAATATCATAGAATATATAACATATAGATAATTAGATTTAATAAAAATTGGCAAAAAATTATTAAGTGTTAAAACCCAAATTTCAAACGTGCCCATATTATGTAGAAAAGATCAACATAAATGAAGATTAATGAAAAAGAATGAAGAATGACAACTGTTGCGAGCAGCTAATGTTTTTGGCGGCTGTAGCTGTAACTCGACTTCTGATTCTTGACTATCTAGTGCCTTAAGTTCCTTAGTAATGACATTAAGCTACAACAGCTTTCAAATACGGCTGTTATATTTGTAATATATTTTTTTATCTAATTACTTTAAATAAAGCATAGATTAGACAGCATGTAATTATCGTAAATCCATCTGATATTTGTCTATGGAGCCCCAAACCCTATTATTCAAGCCCTGCCTTAGATACTAAACTCATGTATTTGATTCTGATTAAATCTTATAAGGGGTTTACAGACATACATGATAATACATTAATGTTTAATGGTATATTTGGATAGTTCAAAGCATTTAGGAAATTGTCGTAATTCAGTTAACTTAAGGGATAAGACAATAAATAAATAAATTGAAGTAAATCCCAGGGGCGTCCAAGCTTTTTTTTTGGGGGGGGGTAAAAAATTTTAGGGGGGGGGGTAATTCGTGTTTGGGGGGGGTAAAATGGCGCGCGAAGCGCGCCGAAATTTTTTTTTACCCCCCCCAAAATTTTTACCCCGGGGGTAAAATTTGATTGGGGGGGGTAATTACCCCCCCTAAAGTCTGTTGGGGGGGGTAAATACTCCCCCCAAATCTGTTGGGGGGGGTAATTACCCCCCCCAAACTAATTTACCCCGGGGGTAAAATTTTTGGGGGGGGTAATTTAATTATGTAAAAAAAGCACCTACCTAATCTATTAAGTTAATAAGTACTATCTTATAACATAAAGTAGTTTATTAGTAAGGTTTATTTGACTATACCTTCAGATTTCATTACTTTTAATACTAAGTTCTCCTTTTTAGGAAAGCTTCACATAGATCCCATGATGGTTCCACACTATTATAGGTCAATCCTTTGAGTGGTTTTAGGCTATTTTTCTCCTCCCTTTTTACCCTTTAGAAAACACGAGTTCTTAGATGCTAAGGGCGCCACTACTATTCAAATATATAGTAGTATCTCATTCTTTAGAACATAAAAATACAATAATTAACTCACTAACCAATGAACCAATATGATTTTACTTTAAAGTGAAGCGTCTTATAGGTCCTGGTAAGTTTTATAACTAGTTTTGAGACACCCTGACATCCTCCCAAAAGAAATCGCCTATAGAAATTCTTTTTCATTATTTAATGAAATATTTAATTTAGTTAGGTATCTATTTTATGGAATCTTCAGTGCTTCACAATTACATCATAGATCCCCGGGATGGTTTTAGCCCTTATAAAGGCCCAAGCAAATAAAACATGATCAAACTATTAAATTTTTTGTTATCATGGTTAAGAACTGTTTTAATTGGTTGGACAGTAAAATTTTTTTTTAAAGAACATTCAATTTGGGGGGGGTAAATACCCCCCCCCCAAAAAATTTTTTTTAAAGAACATTTATTTTGGGGGGGGTAATTACCCTCCCCAAAATCGTTTGGGGGGGGTAAATACCCCCCCCCAAAATCGTTGGGGGTGCCTACGGCACCCCCAAGGTAGGGGTAATTTTTTTTTGGGGGGGGGTATTGTTCACAAAATTTTGGGGGTGCCAAATGGCCCATTACCCCCCCCCCTTGGACGCCTATGGTAAATCCCCAACGATAATAAACAAAATTACACCTTCTGAAGATACAATTTATTGGTTGAAATGATTTAATACCGCAAATTTGAGCTAACCAGTTAATATTTGATAAAAGTACTCAAAATTTTTAAATCTACGAGTGGGAATTTGGGCACATGTGAAATTTACAGTCCAATGTCCCCAATCCCCTCCCATCTGTGATACTTGACAAATTTGCAAAAAAATATATTGTAAGCAACACATTATTAAAGAGTAGTCTCACTAAAGAGTAGATAATATTTTTCCTAAGTGACCCATCAGTTACAAGTAAATTTCTATTTAATCTTTATGCAAAGTTTTTGCAATTATGTATTTAGGAGTTTAGAAAAAAAACATTCTTATTTATATTTTTTTATTTTTAAAATTATTCTTTATATAAACGATTGATAACAATGTGGCTGAAAAATGTTATTGCCTTTTTATAACCGCTTAGTGATCACTAAAATTCAGCATTTGATTGCTATGTCTATGCTGCAGCTAGATATAATTGTCCTTGTTTAAACATGTCTACTTGGCTATAAATCCTTTGACCACGTTAGATTCACACATCCATTGATAGTAATATATTCAAATATTTATACACAGATATTATCAAAGGTTGCTCAGGGGTCAGATAGATGATATAGCGTTTAATTCCAAGCATGTGCTATGCTCTACATTTTAGTAATTTATTCTGAAGGTTTATCAAAGACGTAATTTTATTAGAAGTTAATAAAAACTAGAATATGTAGCGACGTGTAAAGAGTATGTCTATCTAATAAAAGATAAGATAAAATGAATTAATTTATCATTGCACTATATTGCTATATTGCTTTATATTGTTCAATATACTGCTCTTTTTGTTAACATTACAAGAAGGAAATTTAAATTTAAAAAGTATTTTCTTTATCTCTGAAAAAGTATAAATAGACGCTAATTAATACAAGAAACTGAACAAATTATTATTTGGAATAGCAATTATTATCCCTAAATTAGTTTGTAGTAAACCAAAGCTTATTAATTAGCTCAGCCTCTGCTATCAGGGATGTTAAAGGGTAGAACAATTGAGAATAAATGGGTATAGTCCTTTCCACGACATCCCTCCATAAGGAGCGATTCTTCGTATTTTTCACAGTAGCTTTTCTCCTATTTCTAGCCCCTGCGGGGGGCTCTAACCCTGCGGGGCCAATTACCTAACCCTGTGGGGCAATCACCTAACACAATATAACCTAACCTAACCTAAAATAACCTATAAAAAGCCATTTTAAAAATACGACTAATCGCTCCTTATGGAGGGATGTCGTGGAAAGGACTATACCCGAATAAATTGATGACACCCCCGATGATTTTTTAAAAAAATTATCCCTTCTGTAGGTTAAAATTAATGATTAGAATTCGATAGAAATACCCAAGGTTTTCGAGACAACGAATAAGACAACGCGGTCATAAAACTTTGAGTACCAGTGTAATTCTCAGTCCAATGTTCCACCCCTCCCTGCTCTGCTTTGGCTTATTAATTAGGAGCTACGCTAAATAAGGAGTGAAATTGTACAACCTAATTCTAATTAAAACCAAGTCGTTTATGCATTTATCAGTGTGTATTCAAAATTATATTTAATTTTCAAGTAACAGGGATGACAGTATCCATAAAAGCGAAGCTCTATAGGGTAGGACAAATGAGCATTAACACTTGTAGGGTGTCAGAACTGAATTTTCAGAATATACATGCATAAAAAAGTCGAAACAAATTGTAAGAAAATTTGTTGAATAACTGTTTACATACCGAATAATGGTTAAGGACATTCTTACTAAAGAAATCACAATTTAAAGTTTGAAATCGATAGGAAGGACTATTCTAACATGCCTTAATTAACGGAAAAAGCTATCCGTTCTGGACATACAGACAGAAGACCCTAATTATAGAAAAGCTTCGCTTTTAAAAGTTATTAAACAGAGTAACATTCTAGGTATAATGAAACAAAAAGAAATATTGTCTCACAGATAAATTAAATAATAATTAAATTATAGGACAATCATATAAGTAACTGAACCTTAGCGGCGTAAATTTTAGAAAATTACAAAATATTTGTTTTCAATAGGTTTGTACAGTCAGCTAAATATCATTACTTGTAAGCTACAAGGAAAACGACGTTTTTAACTTTAAAAATCAGTTGCATATTAGAGAAAATCAATACAGTTTCTGAGACATTTCAACTGGAATCAAACCAGTTAATAGAAAAATTGTCATTCAATTGTGGAAAAACTGTAGAAAGGGGTAAGATATACAAAAGAAAGAAAGATAATCGAGATAGTTTAAAAGGAAGTTCTCTATTTATCCTTATAATTTTCAGAGAAAGTGTTTCAAAATTTCATAACATCAAAATTCATATTTTTTACCTAGTGAAACTTGTAAGATTGTAATTCTAAAAAATAACAATTTTCCATTTTGTTTGATTACTATGTATGTCCAGTTCTTTGGCAATCTGTCAAGGAATGTAGGAATTACCCTTCTATGCACAGTTTTCCACGGATAGAGGGATATGAAATGGAATAAAATAAACATATAAAAAAATACAAGCCACGCAAGGCTGCCACATGGTTTGAGCAGTAATCACACGGTAGTAATTTCATTTTAAGTTGCATTGTTAAAATTTTAGTAAAGATATTTTAGCATGACAGCCAGTCTACGCCATCTTTAGAACCCAACCCAAACTCCAGGTAAGAGTAATTAAACCCTTTTCATATCAGCATTTAACAAAATAAAATAAAATTCTAAAGTTTAATCTCTAAATCTCTACAAAAAATCATCATATTATAAATACACAAATGGACTTTCAGAAATGATTATTGAGTTGCTATGCTACTATGCTTTCTAAATCGTACCTAACTATCAAAGGGATAGTCATGCAAAATTTGAAATTTATATGACAATTCTTACATGCCTAAATCAACATTGAAAGCTATCCGTTATGGAGGGGCATACGTACATTAGTTTATGTAAAAAAGCTTTGCTGGAAAGAATAAACTGAAAAGAATTTTATGACCAATCGCTTTATCTCTAAATCTCTCATTTTTTGGTGCTCAAACCCAACTCCACCTCTTTGATTTGATAGAAACTTGTATGCAAATTCAGTTATTCCAGCTCATATGTATAAATATATATATGTATGAATTTATGAAAGTTGAAATGCACCCATCTTACTGCATATGTCTAGAAAAACTTTTTCTTGAAATTTGGGTGAAAATTTTGGTAAAGGTTTATAAAACCAGAAGTATATTTTGAAATAATATTAAAATTTTAAAATAATACATTAAGCCCTTTTGAATTGTAGATTTTCATTGTAATATCATTCTCCATTATATAATAGTCTTTTTGCGCAAATATTTTAAATCAATATTTCTTCACTGATTGACTTATTAGCCAAAGGAATTTGGCCAGTTAAAGCATAAATATTTTTGAGTAATTGCTAACTGATTTAAAGTTTCTATTAAGCTTGAGTTATCTTGCATGCACTTCGAGAAATTATGCTATTATACAAGTTGAGAACCAGGAAAAACAAGGATGGCAACATCTAAAGTAGCGAAGCTGATAAATATAAAACAATTTCTTAAATGAATAGTGAAGTAGCAATACAGCTGATCTGACAAAGTAAGAGAAAGAGTATACTTAGATTTGTCATGGAAATCTTAATTCATCTATGTTAAATATCTTTTGATTTGGTGCATAAAGGATTAGTTTTAACCAGGGATAAGGGAATGCGATTCTGACAAACAATTCCAAGTCAAAATTTCCCCTCAATCCCTTTTCCCTTTTTTTCCCATTTTTATCCACTTCTCTTTTAGATACACCAAAAAAAGTTTTATTCCAACAAAATATTTAATTTTCGGCAATTTCAAATGGAATTAATTGGCTGAATAGGAGCCCCTGGTTTTAATATTAAACGACAGTTGCATTACCGACCGACATACAGACAGGGAAAATTATAAGACTTGTTAAAAGCTTTGTTTGTGAAAAATTGTATCCGGATTTGCAAGCAGCAATTCGAGTGAGGTATGTCAGAAATTTGGGTGATGCTCTTTGTTAGCAAGTTTCATTTATACTTGCAATTCTAATCTTACCATTTTTTATCCTTAGATAAAACTAACAGGATTTCTGTTTGTCTGCCTGTCTGTGTGTTTTTGTTTGTCTATTTGTATGTGTCGAATGATCTAACGAACTGATGAACCGAAATTGTTCTCCTTTACAATGTAGCTTCTCATAGGTCCTGGTATGAATTATAACTACTTTGGGGAAGAAATCGCCAATAGAAAAAATAACCCACCCCAATTATTTTTTGTTTTACATACTATTTCTTCTTAAAATGAAAATGAATAATGGGTGGCCGGCTTACCCCAACCCATTTATCCCTAACCAAAAGTGCTCTTAGGGGTCTCAAGGGGCGTAGTGTATAAAACTAACAAGGTTGTGTGTTTTTACCGAAGGTTCTCGCTAACCGCTTGACCGATATGGTTCTTAGTTGACTGATGTATGTTAAAGTACAGAGGGATCATTTAGTTTGTTGTTAACTTAATAAATAACATTTAACAAATTAAGAAATCTTCAAGATTGTTTTTAAGATTCTATTTGCTGAAGTGATTTTAAGTAGGTAATAATTTGTATTACGTAAACAATATAAATATTTATTGTACCTTTTTATCTATAAAATAACTCAATATCCTGTTAGTGGAACAAAAACTCGTCACATTAAAGCAGAAACTAAGCACTTCAAAATTTTGATCTAATCTCATTATAATCAGGGACCTTAAGGGATAAGACAATGGACGATGAATTGATTATAAAATTTCCATTGATGATAGATAAATTTATCCCCTTCTGATAAATAAAATAGTCTGACACTGCTGGTTGGAATCAACCGAACAGGATTAAATAAAAGTACCCAAAATTATGGCGCCAATAAATTAGAGAAGATGTTTGTAAAACTTTGGGTACCAGTATGAATTAAAGTCCAATATCCCCTCCTGATTATAAAAGAAAGCTCAGTGCAATCATTTTTGGTGCTCCAAAAAAGCCAATAATGTATTTGTCAATTAAAAAAATCCTTGATTTAGCTAAATTGAAGAAAGAAAGGATTTTAGATAAAAAGAAAAATAAAGATGGTTTAATGAAGATTGGATGGATGGTTTTCACTCAATCAGCGAGCTGTCACTTTATTTTCAAATTTTAATTTAGAAGTAAAAAGCCCCCTCTTTTTATTTTAGACTACATTTTACTGCAGAAAAGTGTAGAATACACTATACCAAAAATATTTTTAATTTTACCAACACCTAGTACATATTAAACTAATTACTTTGTATCTAGTTTCCAGATAGAGGGGGAGGGAGGGGGGGGGGGGATTAATGTTCCTTCATATTTGATTTTTTTAGCGAGTGCACCAAATTAAAATCTAATTTCTAAGTATTACAATAGAACATCAGCATGATAGTTACAGAAAGACAGAACAAATGATTTATCCTTCTTAGAAACAGATATTATAATTTAAAAGTTAGCGATGAATTTTTAAGACTAGGTATCGAGAATAGGTAAAAAAACTTCTAGAATAAGATTCGACATAAATATTTATTTAATTTTTTTTATTTATTTCAGGTATGGGTTTATAGGCTTAAATGACAATGAGCTATTTTTCAAGCCTAGCCAGGAAAAAAGTACTAGCTGTCTATATATGTATCTACAGATATATTTTTTCTTATAGAAATTATAAATGGTTGGATAATTATTTAATCAATTTTAGAGAATTGTATTACCTAAATCATTTAATTTAAAAGTTGTATAATAAAAAAAATAAAAAAAATCTATTATAAAACAGTAAAATAATAGAAAATTTGATCTTTAAAAAGTTTTTTTTGTTAATACAAAATCTCAGTGTAGATTTAGTTAAAAATATTATTGATTTTATTTTTTAATGAATACTGGTTTAAACGTATTTAATGTTTATTAGATATGCTTCGCTACTTGGGAGGTAAATATTCTTGTTTTGATATATGTATTTTACTTTGGTAGATAAAGCGAAAGGTAAACAAGTAAAATAAAGATTAATTTTAATTCAATTTAAAAAGAGTTTTATTTAAGATTTTACTTTATTTTGACTTAATGCTTTTTTTCTATGCCTAATACATGTAATTTATTCCTTTAATAATGGAGGGAGGGGACATAGTAATATTAATTTATAAAAACGTTATTCATTCTATTGCGGAAAAATTTTGGGTACTTTAATGAAATCTCAATTGGTTATCACAAACTTACAGTTTCCAAACTTTTCTATAGTTGGGAGTTTAAATCATTTTGTTTTATTGTGTTATCTCTTAGATCCCTGAATTTAATATAGCGGTTTTTTGCGCCTATTTCTCGTGTCTGGGTTCCTTTCATAAACCCTACTCAATCATAACATGATCCCATTTTGTGGTTTATGAGAGATATTTTAGATTTTAAAAGATAAAGGATATTGTGACTTATTCAGAGAAGGAGAAGTACATTGTATTATAAATTACACAGGGTATAAAGTTTTATATCCACGTTATTTTATTCGTTTGTACCTTTATTGAATGTTGATCGGTTGGTTTTTAACTAGTAGTGTCAAAACTTTTTAACCAATAAATGTAATATTAAGAAGGAGTGATTATTTTAATGATTATTGGGGTTGCATATCAATTTATTGTCCATTGTCTTATCCCTTAAATTCCCTGGTCTGATTTGAAAAGCGTAGCTTTTCTAAATTTAGAAATACGTCAAAATTTGTATTTGCTGTATTTTTATAATTCTTTTAAGTTACCAATCGCACAATCAAACACGCTCAATAAGTATAAGTAATCTTACGGAGAATGGCATAACGACTGCATAACGCAAGAGCTTATGGTAAACGATTGTGAAGAAGATTCGCAATAAATTGTCGCAAAAATATATATGAAACTTAAAGTCCTTTTGTTTTAGGTTATGTAAGACTTGAACTGATACAATGCGTGTATTTTGAATGCAGGCTCACTTATATTGCAATCAAATTAAAAGGAAACCCGAGTTTTCCAATAGTTTTCTTTTCTTTTATATTGATTAAGAATATTTCATTTTGTGTCCAAATCTGATTAATTTATACTGGATTAAAATTGGTTCTGAGCCATAATCATGTATAGTATCATATCAAAGATAGTTTTCCCCTAGAAAAATAAAAATAAAATCATAGAATTAATCCCTATTTTGTTGGACCTTCAGCCTCTCGGGGCCAACAAAGTAAATCCTGTAATTTTTAATATTATTCTCCTCGGAAAATGTCGACAATTTGTGTACGTTTTTCTGAAATGATGATGAGTCCTGCATTGATAAATCAACTGATCTTACCAACAACTGACTAAAGACTACTAAAAATGCGTAAAATTTATTCGAAAAAAGAAATAGATGTGAACTTTAAAGATGGACGGATAAAAATGTCTAACCCCAGAATTTTTTCTCGTGTTTGTTTTATGTTTTTCTTCTTATTTTACTTCCGGTGCAAGAAAAGAGGGGAGAAGATGAGTAAAATTCTGATTCACTCCAGTTTTATGCATTTCAGTTTAAAAGAACCTGATATTTTGCATTCATTAATGTTAATATTTACCTTTTTAAATTCAAAATAATTAGCACAGTTTTTGAAAGGGTGAATCCTACGACGCTTGGGTACTTTTACAGTGTAACATATATATAACGAGCTGCTACGCCCGCAAGAAGCCTCTAGGGTCTGGAGAAGGAAAAGTCGACCCCCACACTTAAAGGAGAACCTTATCGGTTCAGCGGTTAGGGAGATCCTTCGTTACAGAAAGTATGTGCGGGTATTATGTATTCTGCATTTTAGATCATTTTTGTTCAGATACAGTCCTGTTTATTTATTATTAGAACGTTCACTTTAATTTGAATATAGTCATCCTTGTTTAATTAAAATCAAATAAAGTTTGATAGATAACACATCAAACAATTCAAAGTAACACGGACAACTTTAATTAATCACAAAAGGTTTGTAATCTATTAAGATTTGAAATTAAATAAGATTTGTATCTGGGCAACAAAACAAATGGTGCCACTTGGAAAGGCTGCCATTACTGGTATGATTTCTTGCCAGTGCCTATCGATTACAGAAACACACCACCCACCCCATCCCCCACTTATTTTTAAAAAAATCAATTAAGGGGGGAGTATTGTATTTTCCTTTTTGCCTAACCCCTGTTGGAAGTCATAACCATGCGGAGCAACCCAGCTCTCATTCTAACCTAACTTAGCCTGTCCTTAGGTAATAATCAAACAAACAAAAAGGCACTTTAAGGGAATATTATATTTATTTTTACTCTTATAAAAGTAGAAACGCCACTAACGGCAGCTGGCACTTGGTTTATCTAATTAATATGGGAGAAATCTTGCCCATTTTCCCAGTCATTATTCCCACTGGGTTCTGTGCAAATACAAAATGGGTGGTGTGGGGAGTAAAAGACAAACAAAATTACAGATTTTTACATTATTATTACAATTATTACATTTGATCAGCAGATCTTACCTAAAACTAATTTCGCCAGTCTGTAGTTCAATCCTGTGTTTCAATAAGCAACTGTTTGAGATAAAGCTTTTGTAATAGATTATCAATTGTACAGATAAAGTTATTGGTTGGACAGTTTATACACTGCTAGTTCAACGCTGGTTTTTAAACCAACGAATTAGATTAAGTACTTTTATTAGTTTGGGCACCAGTTCAATTTACATTTCCCCTTTCCACCCTTCCCTTACCGGAATATAATATCTTATTTCTTTCACGTTATATGCAGAATTAATTGTTTTCATTTATAATTGCGTGGAGCAATTATGCAAATTTGCAATGCAAAAAAAAGAAGCTTAAAATATTATGTTTCACAACTTTAAACTCAAGGACTTTTATAAAATATATAGGTAGAGTAAAACGCTGAATGGGTGTCTTAGTTTTAATTGAGATATCTGAGTCGTGCCTGTTTATGGACCGAGGCAATAACCCTTCTTTTTTTTCTTTATACACAGCGAGCGCATACTCTGTCAAATCTGAAGGTATTTTGTCAACAAAATAATTGCAGACATAAGTTCAATTTGGGTAAATTAACCCAGTTTTTACATTGTCTTTATGGACAAAACCATTCTTTAATTGCATTATAACTATAGTCTCATATTGATATGAGTACATGATAAATATCCTATATCAATCTAATTTTTCAACATGTCATGAATAATCCAAGCAACATAAATGCATATATGTACATAAAACATACATGTTATCATGTTATATAAAAACATATCCAAAGTTTCAAGCACAATGCACGTTTTGGCCTTAGATCTGCGCGTTTCTGTGTCATGCGCGCATGGGCTAATTAATAATTAGTGAGGGGTTTTAGATGGGGAGGGAGGGGGGGGGGTATAATATAGGAACTATAACCATATATTTTGATCAATTAGGCTTTATCATAAAACATCTAACCACTAGTAACCTTCTCTATCTATATATCCTTCTATCTTCCTATACGTTGAAGTTATGAATCTACTCTATCAACGAATTATGCTCTTTTTAGTAGCGAAGCTACTCTATAATTTGAAATGTCCGTCTCTATGTCTGAAATGTTTTGGGGGAAACTTCTTGTCAACATTTCCATCAATATGGAGCATCATAATGTATAAAACATCCATAGCGGTCGGGCTGCTTTTAAGCCGCTTTTATTTTTCACAGCTGATTTTCTCGGCTCCTGTAAAAGATAGAAGGCTGAAACTTCTTGTTTTTTGGCCGAAGGCTCCAAAATTTATGCACTTTGTTTCTGCAAATATAGTTTTTAACTGCCAATACTATTGAACATGTTTTTCCATGTATTAAAAATAATTTCTTTTCGTGTTTGCTATGTTTTTTCTTCTGTCTTATGTTTTACTAGCGGCTACGCCCCTAAAGGCCTCTAAGGACACGTAAAAATATTTCTTTTCTATCTATTTTAAGACCAGCTATTTACCAAAAATATTTTTTTCGTTGCTAAATGGTGTAAGTTGTGTATTTATCCATTTCTCTGGGGAGGGAGGTGGTACCCTCCCCAAAATCATTATAAATCTTCCCAGGAACAAATGAAAAGCTACCCAGTAAAGGAGAACCATATCGGTTCAGTGGTTAGCAAAATCCTTTGGTACACACAGACAAACAAACAAACATCCTGTTACTTCATTATTGAGTCTAAATTATAAATTAATATCCTTTGTATCTATATATCTACTACTATGAACCAAATATTATGCAAAAACTTGTCTACCGATGAGTACAATTTTCATCAAGGTTATTTTCTTATTCCCCCTGCTATGTATGTATTTATTAATTTTCATATACTATTATGTAATTTTGTTATCTACACCAAAATTGTGACAGGTTAAAAGAAAAAACCTAACCGAAATTTGATTAGTTTTTTGTAAAAATTAAATATTGTATAATATATATATATATATAAGTATTAGGTTATAACATGTGCTGAAATCTAAAGCGCTAGAAAAAATTAGAATTAAAATGACAATATTGGTTTGAATTCATTTTTTGTAAAAAAAAAAGATACATTTTAATTGGTAAATACTTGCAATAAATCTTTTATCTGGGTCGTCCTGCATTTACCAAGTTAGGCGTAACATTGCATAATAAATACCTTTTGTGGCCACATTCAGGGATCTTAAGGGATAAGGCGAAGGACAATAAATTGATAATCAAAACTACCCATTAAGTAGCTTAAAATATTGGTAGAAAAGATTAAACACTGATAGTTTAAAACTAATCAAATAAAATTCAATAAAAATAACCACCGTTTTAGAGCCAACAAAATAACCGTGAGTATAAATATACAGTCCAACGTGTCCTCCCTCCCTGGGTCACAATTGTCTTTTTCGTCCTTGTTGACTCCCAGTTTGGGGTGATGAAATAGGATTTAGTTATATCTTGTAGAGATTAAAAACATTATTAAAATTTAAAGCTTTTTTAGTGGGGGGTGGATTTTTATGCTTAGGGTATGTATTATCCAATAATTAGTTTTACGATAGAAAAAAAAAAAAAAATTCAATCTCCCAAATTAAGTGTAGAAAAGTGAGGTAAACAAGGATGACAACATCCATAAAAGCGAAGCTCTGAAACGGTAGGACAAACGGACATTAACACTTGTATAATGTCAGAACTGAATAATCAGAATGCGAATGTATAAGAGTCAAAGCAAAATTGTAAGTAAATTTGTTGAAAAACTGCTTGATACAGGATAATGTTTATGGACATACTTACATTTTTAGGACTTGATTATAGAGTTGCTTCGCTTATAAAATTGTACTTTGTTGTCCCAAGAATCAGTATACCAAAAATCAGACCAATCGGATAATTAGGTCACATACAAATTTGTTGTTAAAAATGTAAAAAAAATCAACATGTTTAAAATGGACGTACGGACATTCTGGTAATGATTATAGAGTTGCTACGCTTTCTAACTCGTACCTAACTATTACAGGAATCACCATGCAAAATTTGAAATCGATAGGACAATTCTAACATGCCTTAACTAACGAGAAAAGCTATTTAAAAAAGTAAAAAAATCAATATGTTAAAAATGAACGTACGGACATTTTGGTAATGATTATAGAGTTGCTACGCTTTCTAAATCGTACCTAACTACTAAAGGAATCACCATGCAAAATTTGAAATCGATAGGACAATTCTAACATGTCTAAATTAACGAAAAAGGCTATCCGTTACGGACGTACGGACGGACGGACGGACCGACCCTAATTATAGAAAAGCTTCGCTTTTAAAAAATAAGAAGGAAATCTGTTTTTAATTCAACTACAATAATATGTATAATTTTATAAGCTTCTGTTTTGAGGAAAATATTGAAAATAGAAACCTAATTTACTTACTTTTATTTTTTTTATTTTACCTCTGAAAACCATTTAAAACTAAATCTCTGCTACCGCCGATTTTAATGCAGATACGACTGATAAAAAGTTTTGAAAAGCAAAGTGCCGTCCTTCAGTAGCACTCAGCTGCAATGATCTTTGTTAATAGTTTGCGGCTATGTTACAGCTGAAGTTTTTTTATCCTTGATTTGCAGCTGCAGGTGGTAAACATATAAAAAATCTTTTTATCTATACATATAAATCTTCATATTTAAAACGACAAATGTTCAGTTAATTATTATAAATGAGATCTGAGATTAAAAATAAATCCTTTAAAGAATTATTAAGAACTCCTTTAAAGTCTGCCCCCGTAACTTCCACTTTTCATCAATTCTTTTTACTACAGATGTTTAAATTTGACAAATATATATTTTCATATTTATATTTGACTTAAATTTAGTTTGCTCAATTTTTTAAATACTATGACAGCGCCTATGTAGGCTTTTGATTAAATGTTTAATGGATTAAACCATCCTATGACCAATAGTAGGATTTATTAAAAGAAGAGTCATATAGGTACAGAGCTGTTATAGAGACAATTCGTTACAGACAACAGAAAGGCAAACAAACGTCCTGTTAATTAAGCCTATATTTTCTTGAAAAAACCTTAAAAGTTTTAAAAATTTTTGGGTGAAATTTGATGGCATTTAAACTAAACTTCAAAACGCTATGATGCTTTTTATAAAGGCCCTTTATAGATTAAAATAGGCGTGGAAAGATTCAGTAAGTTTATATAATTTTTTGTATATAAAATAATTATTTTCATTTCAATAATTTTGTACTGTTTTAACCTACTGTGTATAGTGAACTGTGCAATTATAAGATCATCCCGGAACTTTGAATTCATTATTATCCATCAAAATCATATGTTACAACAAAACGATGAAATCCTGTAGTTGTAGGTACATTAGTTTTTGTTACAATTTCCTCTAATTATTGAACTCTTAAAAGTTTTACTACAAGGTTATAATTTTCAAAATGAACAGAATAATTGTATTTCGCATCGTATTATAGACAAATTTCTGTTAATATTAGAATTTAAAGATTAAAACTAGTTTTTTAGCCTCGAGGGGCTGAAGGCCCGGTCTAACAAAACTGGTATTTATATAAAGATTTTTTTCTAGTATTTGTAAAAAAAAGTCTGTAATACGATGCTATGCATGATTTTCAGTATGGCTGTGAACCTTTTCTAATCCTGTGGATATTAATCGGTGTTGAAACAACACTGGAAAAGTGTTTCCAATGGGAATATTTATTCTTTTAACGATTACAATAAAAGTAAAAAAAATGTTTGTATCGTTGTAAAAACAAATGTCCACTGAAAGTGAAATCTTATCTAAATTCCATTGACAAAATTCTCGGGATAAGAAACACATATTGGATTTTGTTTTTTTAGCATCGATTTGTTAATTAAATAATTTTCTTTGGTGTATTTCCATCTTTCAGGCCTTTTTCTCAAGGATTTTATCATCCTTGCTTAAATTGAAGTTTGTAAATTAAATCAATTGACAATTACACTTCATGATATATTGCTGCATGGATTTGACTATAATTCCAGCGTTGTAATCATATAATGTTTGTGTTATTGATATTTTTTAGGCTTTTTTTATACAAAGATTTATTAGAATGTTAGAGTAAAACACTAGAGGGGGAAGGGGTTAAATAACTGCATGTCCTCAGTCTTACGACCTTTGAAAATTAACCAATAGTGTCGGGAATATTAACACAGTTAAGTAGCAGAAAATAATTTGCTAGCAGACGAAAAAGGTCCTTGAAAAGGGGGTCAGGTAGTTATCTGTATATTCATCTATACTCTCAACCATTATATTGATGTATCTCTGAAAATTATATTTTAAATGTATGGTGTTATTTTTGTATCCTAGGTGCAGTTTCAGAGTATGTAGGTGTTTCAAAAGTGTTTGTATATTTAAATAGGCTGCTCCATATTTGGCTCCCAACCTTTATTCAATTACACAGAATCATTAGTTTTAAATTACCAAACATTTGTTATTGTCTTTTAAATGTGTTTTAAAGAATGCCAATTCATCTTTGTACATAGTATTGTTGTGATCAAAGTCAGGGATCTAAAGGGATAAGACAATGGCCGATAAATTGATGTACATCACAAATGATAATACTCAAAATTACCCCTTATATAGATTACAATTAGTAAATGAAACGTTTCAACACTCAACCTTAATGGACCAAGCAATCAAAATTCAATTAAAGTAGTTAAGCCAACGAATTAGAAAAAAACTAGTGTAATATGCAGCCAAATGTCCTCTTCTTCCCTAGTTCAAAGTATTTAAATTATAGGAACCCTGGTTACATCGTAAGGGTCAGACTGTATGCCATAAAACTGTAATGCCAGGTCCAACCACCAAAGATAAGTAAGATTAGCAATGTTTCCTTCTTTGCATTAACACCCGGGAAAGGTTACAATCAACCTTTCGATTACACGATCTTTTATGTATATATTTTACTTATATGTATGTCATGCACTTGCCATGCCAGGTGTAAATATGTTTTTCGATTTCTCTCCATAAATTTAGGACGTCTGGGCTTGGAATACCCCAAAGGATAAGTTAACAAATTAATCTAACTCTTTAAAATATCTTTGGTAATAATTGGTTGATTTTGATTTTCAGGTACGTTTTAAAACTTCTTCTACTTTCTTTTTGTTGTGAATGACCGAAAAGTTGACGGTAATAGTTTTTTGTTATGAAAATATCTCCTTGGAGATTCCGTAATAATAATGTAATCATAAATATAGTTGTTGTATTCTTTTTCTAAGAAAGAATTCCAGATTTATTGAATAAAGAAAAACACATTATTGAGATTGCACTTTATCGTTCAATATTATATACCACTAAATAATGTACATTTTTATAATGCTCAATTTATTTTTTTATCATGGTATCATATGATTGGTTTGTATAATAGAAAAAGACATGGTCCTGCTAGCCGCTTTCTTTTAATGCGGTTTGGCTGTGCTCTGCCTAACGGATGCCGGAAAATTTTAAAACTGCTGAAAAAACCGCATCTCTTTTTGTTAATTTTTTAACATTTTTAAACAAATATTTAATAATAAAAATGCTATAGATATAGACATCAATGGTACCACAATTACTGTCAAACCTGGATAAATATGGAGTTAAATTACTTTGAAAACGCCCTTCTTCTGCTCCTCTGTGTTCTAGATTCTTCCGGGTACTAACTATTACACCCCCCCCCCCCCCCCATCAAAGTGGGGTCATTCCCTTTCTAACAAAATTATTTCAAATGTTAACTAGTACACCTACTTTCCATAGCGGCGAAGCATTTTTTGTTAAAGATAGTCTTGATACAGTTTGCAATCATTTCTGTATTTGATACTTGTGTTACCCATTTATGTAGCTCAAATGTTCAGCCACCCCAGGTCCCAAAACTTCTTTCAGGCCTTCCAATACTTTTTCTATCAAACTTGTACGTTCGTATTGATATAAAAAAAACTGACTTACATTCATGAATTGTAGAGTAGCTTCGCTACTTAAAAAAGGGTGTATCCACCTTTGAGGGTTGTAATAATGGCGATGATTGGTTTTAACAGTCGGGGATAATACATTGAAAAAGAAGAGCAAACTCCATGAATAAAGGAAAAGTAATATTAAATATTTTCAAACTTATTTGTTGATTGTTTCTTTTTTTTAATTTTATTTTTGGTGTAAAATCCTTAATAATAGGTCAAAAATGCGTGTAGGCTACATCAAAAAACCTTAGGTCTTTCAGTTTTAATTTTAAACTAACTTACTTTTCTCTTTACTATTACAATTTTATTCATTTTGGGTTTGTGATAACCCTCATTAGCATGGGGGGTGGCTTGAACTCTGTTGTTCATAATAGAACATATATGGATGTTTGCTTATTTAGGTATTATTAAGGATATATGGACCAATCCCTTAAAAATAGATTATTATGGTTGAAAATCATTAACTTAAAACCAGACAGACAGACATTCATGTAATTAATGTTGTTCATTTTTTTTAAATTCCTGGATTTTAAAGGTTTTTTTTTGTGTTTTTTTTTTGAGGAAAAAAGCATAAATTTTTAACCTTTTCCACCAATGAAAAAAACTGTTTAAATGACCTTTCGTCATTTGTATGGATCTGAGAGTCATGGCTTGTCTGTCATGCAGTCACATATTTTGAAAATAGTCATATTTTTTCACGAAAAACTTATTTTTTTTATAATAAAATATTTCAGATTTTAAATCATGCTTTTATTGAAGAACCAATCCATTTTAACACGAACACTTATTGTCTACATATCATATCCAAATTTGTATTTTTTTAATATAAGCATGATTAAATTATCATCTGTTGGCCTTTCCCTGTCTAATTCGCTGTTTCTTAGATTTTTAAATTCAAAAACATACAGAAGTTTAGGAGTGTCCCAATTAAAGCAATCTTTGAAAACTCCATTTACTAATGACTTTAAATTAATGACACTGTCACCATCTAGAAATACAAAATTGGCAGTGGATGTTAGAAATTATGAAAAGTGCCATCTGCCGACCATTTTTGGCTATCTACAATCTTGGATGATTTCTCTTATTAATCATAGAGCTACACAGCCCACGTCTTTCAGACTGTCATTTACAAACTAAATTATGTCTTTATCTTACTAATTTCTTTTTAAAGCAAGGCTCTTCAACAATTAACGTTTTATGAGTATTTTTTCTTTTATATAATTATTGACAATAAAAATATTTTTATTATAATTATAAAAAAAGCAGTAAAGTAAGATTTTGATAAAATACTGAACTAAATGAGTTCTTCATTTTAGGGAACCTTGTCAGAACCCGGGTTGGTATTAGGCTATTTTTATGCCCCCTACTTTACCCCTTTCAGTGTAGAGCCCCTTAGTGCCAGGGGCGCAACCGTTAATCCTATTATATAAAGTGGTAAGCTTTTTTTGTCTGTATTAAAGGATCTTATGATTGCTGAATCGATATGGTTCTCCTATACAGTGTAGCTTCTTATAGGTCCAGGGAAAGTTTTTAACTATTTTTGGGGAATGTATCTACATACACCCTCACTAAAAAATAACTGCTCCCCCCCCCCCTAAAAATATTTTTTCTTTTTAAATCTTAAAATGTAAAAAGATTGTTGGTCTACTTCCAGTCTCCTCACCCTTCCAGCCTTAAGTTCCCCTAGAATCTTCTAGGGGTGGGCCCCAAGAATATTATATAAAGCAACGAGGTTTTTATATTTGTCTGTTAAGATATCTCAAACCACTGAACGAAATAAGTTCTTCAATTTAGGAAAGCTTCACATCAGTCAAAGAATGGTTCTATTTAAAATTGGAGTCTTTAGTTGGTATTAGACTATTTTGGAATGAATCAACTAAGAAACAAAATACTACTCTTGAATGCTGTAATACATTTTTTATAAAAAAAAGAGATAAGAATAATAACATGAAAAATAAGATTAATAAAGTTAATAACCATTTAGTCTGATAGATTATTATTTTGAATTTAATATTTTACAAATGACTCTGTTAGAAATCATTAATAAAACAAGCTTACTTAGTGTTTTAACTGTCATTGTTGATGTATATTTCTTTGGTAAGAATTGTTATATCATATCCAATAAGTTTCAACAGGGTTAGAGGGAAAGTTAAACAACAAAGAATAAATTTTGTCATTATAATATCTTCTTATCTCCTATCCATTATCTCCAAGAATGTTTAAAGCATTTTTGCTTTTTGCCATGAAAGTTATTTATTTATCATTTTATCTAAATATACTTTTTATAGTTTTTGCTGATGGGATTACAAATATATGCCTGTAATGTTTGAACATAAAAATGTGCACCAGATTGGTTGCTAATTACATCACTTGAAGCCTAAACCAAGTTCATTTGTCACCTTAACACTTATAGCACCAAAGTTATTAGAAAAGAGTAAAACAAACCATACCAATTTCAATTTATTTGAAAATTCAGAGAAAAATCATATATAATTGTTCAAATGATTCAATGACTTGATAATTTGAAAATAAAATTTAAATTCTAGACTAAATAAGTTTTGCTTTTTAAAAATAATATTGATTATATTTGAGAATGGTATGAGGCTATTTTAAGAGAAAAACTTACTAGCTCCAAATAGTAGAAAACTTTAAGTTGCAAAGCTGCTGATTTATCATACTTCTTGTAAATAAAGCTTTAATAGTTGAACATCTTTGCTAAAGCAAATGACTTATATAATGACATCTATTAAAAAAAACATATTGCCACTGGCAATCACACAGAACTTGAAATCCTGGCAATGAGAAACTGATAATTTGCCAAAGATGTGCAGTAATAAAATTGGACACATATTTAATTCAATTTGTGTACACAATATCCCGGCCTGGGATGCCCTTATCATTGATATTTTAAAAATAGTTTGCTCCCTTAAAAGCTAGGGGCGTTGCCTTGTGTGTAAAAAAGCGTTATAGTTGTGGTAAAATATAATTTCTATATTTCTGTTATTTTACCAGAATATTATATGCATGATAACTCCGATTAGTAATTATTTATTTCACAATAACTAAATTAGATTTTAATTAGAGCAGCGGAAAAATTAATGTTTCAGAACTAGATCCAGACTAATATGAAGCTGTGTGCACTAGGGTCCAAGTTATGGGTCATCAGTACATTGTGCTGAGAAAAACAGTAGTACCCAAAGTTTTATGCGCAATCTTATTCATTAGCTTTAAAACTTTGGGTGCTTTTAATGAATTTTGAATCTACAGAAGTGGTAATCTTGTTTATTATTTCTGGGGATATATATAAATTTATCGTCCACGAAGAAAGAAGAATAAGATTTATTAAAATTAGATATATAATTTTAAAAAATTATTTTAAAGCAGAAAAAACAGGAAAACTTAAATCAGAATTATGCAAAAATATGAGGTAAACTAAATCTGAAATGTTACATAATGTTTAGCATCAACCAAAAATAGATTAAAGTTTTGTTAATGTGGGCTAAAACAAATGATCTAAATAAACCAGAGTAAATTGTACACAAATTGAAATTAGACAAAATATATATAGAATCTTATATAATAGTAGCTGGATGTGTGTGTGTATGTATGTGTGCCAAGTAAGATCTCGCATACAAATGAATTATTCGGTCCACAAATTTAGTTTTGGTCCTGGACAGATTCTAGGCTTTTGGGATATGGTGGGGTAAGTAACTATCCCCAAGAAATATTGAACTATTGCCCCACCCCTTGGTATTTTTATATATATTTTTTCTACATCAATTAACAAATATTTTTCTCAACTTTTTTTCTAGATAAATTTTGGTAATTTATTTGTCTTTTAAACTCTAAAATAAATAGAGTGCCCGAGTGTGTAGTTTTCTGCCAAAGGGCGTGCACATAAATTCAACAGGGAGGATTCACGAATATCATTAACAACAACATATACAAAAAACTTATTCATCATTTTAAATTCGGTACATGTAACTCTGACAATGACCTTGTTGTAAGAGATTCCAAAAAATAGTTTTCTATTATTAGTATTTTTAAAGCTTAGTTCTGTTGGAGCTCACAGAGTCAGTGATCTTAGAAAATAAGACATTGAACTAGAAAATTTATGTATATCTCAAATAGATTACCCATACTGCAGATTACCAGAAAAAAAGAGAATTTTGATTGGTTGGTTTATTAAGTTGAGTGTTCAAACGCTTCAACCACTTGATTAAATCTGCAGAAGTAGTAATTTTGTGTGTCATAAATGGTAATGTACATAAATTTATCAGCCATTGCCTTATCCCCTGACCCCTGAAGATTATTATTAGTTAAAAAGTTTGAACAATGCAATTTTGAACCAAGTAAAGTAAAAGAAAAAAAAGTACCGAAATCCAACGAATAAGCTAACATGTAAAGAACCTTAGCACGCTGAACAACTATTGTAAAGTTGCTACGCTTGTAATATCAAAATTATCAGTCAGTTTACATGCTATTTAACGTAATGTTCTGCCCTAAATTATTTTTCAACCTTACCCCTGATGCACGCCCCTACTGTTTGTGGATATTTGTGCAAGTTTAAATAAATGATCTGGTTGGTATATGTGAGTTTTTTTTTGTGTGTATGAGTTCATATTTTGTGTGTGTCTGTGTATAATTGTGTGTGTCTGTGTATATTTGTGTGTGTGTGTGTGTGAGACCAACTGGTGTTATCTGGACTCCAGCCAACGTTTGTGGTGTGCTGCCCAGTAATGAAAGGAACTTGATAATTACTAAAAAAAATTCGCAATTAAAAATTTTTAAAAGTTTTTTCTCCTTGGGATTACCAGGCGGCAACCGAGCCCTGGTTAGTGGGATCCGTTAGCACTTTATTTTAGTTTTAAAATAATCAAGGATGACAACATCCATAAGTAGTGAAGCAAGAAATATATTATTAAATAGATAAACGGACAAAGTGAGTTATAGAGCAGATTATCTGTTAAAAAAATCAGCTGTGAAAAATAAAAGCGGCTTAAAAGCAGCCCGACCGCTGTTGTTTTATACTTTATTATGCTCCATATTGATGGGAATGTTGACAAGAACTTTCAGCCCTCGATCTTTTACAGGAGCCGAGAAAATCTCGTTTCCCCCAAAACGTTTCAGACATACATACATTCGCAAGGACAACGCGGACATTTAAAAAAATAGAGTAGCTTCGCTTCTAAAAATTGTGGGGTGGCCGTTTTTCTTTGAAGGGTGGAACTATCTCTCCATTAAAAGTCCCTATAACCTGCACTTGACTAATACTAAGCTTGTAAGGTGATCGGTGCAGCCATTTAAGGAGATCTAACATACACACAACTTTCTGGTTCTTTCCCTCGTGTTAGTTTTAAATGTACGTATATTTAACAAGTAATTACAACAGCCATGTATATCTATCTAAGCAAAGCTGCTAAATACTTTAGAATTTAAACGTTTGAAAGACTGACTAATCCAAAATTATTGAACAAAAATTGCCTAATCTACACATTCATTGATACTACTATTTTCATAAATCTCTTTTAATTGCCATTATATGCAACATATTTTGCTTTGCTATGAGCCATTATGATTATCCTTGTTTTATGTAATGCTGAGCTGGATCTTTAAATCATTTCAATGGTGCGCCAAATCGGGGTGAGCCTACTTTCCACCAATGAGAGCACAGCATTTTACGAAATGCCGCGCTGTGATTGGCTAAATTTCGGCGCACCCCGATTTGGCGCACCATTGAAATAATTTAAAGATCCAGCTCTGCATATTTGTATATAAAAACCAATTTAATTAGTAAAGAAGGGTTTGTATAATTGTTGTTAAAACCACATCATTTAATATACGAATATACTTCATAATATCATCATTAACTAATTATATTATTTACTTTAAACATACGGTATGTCTAGAAGAATAAAACATTGGAGAAAAAACTAAAAGATTCATGTCTGTTTTGATTATCGTTCTTGACCTACTTATGAATTTATAGAGTAGCTAAGTCTACTGTATTTGTTTATTAAACCCTTTGTTTAGGTCAAGCAACATTTTAAATACTTAAAATTTAATTGTTTTATTGCATGCTAAACTTTATCTTTCTTATTGATATGCATTTTTCCCTTACTGTATTTTTATTAACCCTAGAGTTTGATTTTGATTTGTATAAACAATCTTTCTTATTATCAATTTCGAGCAGTTTTGCTTTTTGGTTTGTTTTGATATCTCTTAGGGTTTCCAAGATAACAATGGGGGTCATGTAGGACCTTCCCTCTGTGTAAAGGTTCAGGAGACCCCCCCCCCCCCAGAAAATTATCTGTTTCATGGTTATTGTCCCAGTAGAGTTAATTCTTTGTCTAAATACATTGACTTTTCTTGAAGTGGGAGGGGGGGGGGGGAGTCATATAGATTTTTAATTTCCAGTAGCTTGAATTTAGTTTTGAATTTGTTTTAGGTTTCCAAGAATCATATAAGCCCCTCCCCCCCCCCCCCCCCTAACACGCAAAAGGGTTAAAACTTGTGATAATTCATATATAAACTGTTAATATGTGGGCGGCCCATACTGGACCAAATCATTTCTGAAGATAACATATAAAGGGTGGGGCATCATAGCTACTTGTAGCAGCAATGCTATTCTACAACTCTCTTGATTAGAATTATGTTTAGGCTTTTGTATGAAACTTGTATGCATGCCAACACCCAATAACTGAGTGATAATTAATAAATTATTTTTCACCCCAAATTACAATAAACAAATTACTCTTTCAGTAGAAGGTAGAACAGTTTAGACACTTAAGGTTTGTACAACCGAATCAAGTTTTGGTCAAAGTTTTGAAGAACGTGAAGAAAATCGCTTTAAAAACCGGCAGTTGACGTCATAAAAATGAGTGAGAAAACTCCTAAAAAAGAGATGGATAATCCTCATTTTTAGGACATCACATGCTGATTTTTTCAGCGACTTTCTTCACGTCCGTTTTGAAGCTAACTTAAGTGATTCTTGTTAGAAAATTTAAGTTCCAGTGTAATTTTCAGTCCAATTCCTGTAAATAAATAAAGGTAAAATAGAAAATGATAAAGTGCTATTTGAAAAATCATATGTTTTGATAAAAAATGCATAGCACTAAAGAACAAGATATTCCTTGTTTGAACCTTATACATCATTTGTAGGAGGCATTTTTATGGCTAGGAGAAGATAAGGGGGGTTGCATAAAGCATAAAAAATACACGCTATAGGGCCGGAAAGGTTAATTAGAATCTATTTAGAACTTTGTAAAAATCCTCCCACACGTGTTCCAGCCTCTGCCAACTGTTTTAATTTGTAATTTGAATGTCAATTTATCTCTGATACCGAAAGTGCATAGCGTTAAAGTAGTGTTATTTATTTGCCTTTCAGTATATGTAAGAATCAGACAAAAAAAAGTTTACTTAAACCTGCATAAAATCTTGCCAAATAAATAAATGATGACTATTTTCTAATCAACCATTTGAAATATTAGGTTATTCATTTTTGAATTTGCTTTTGTTTTAAGGATTTGCTTTTGTAATTATTAGAAATGTATCTGTACTAAGTAAATGCAATTACATGTATTAACAAACATATAAAAAGTTAATTTTATTAAATATTAGAATAGAAATTATTCATATTCTCACAAAATATCATTTGAAAATATCAAACATTTCCAATAAATTTTTTTAGTCACTCTTAGTAACTCTGTTCAAAATCATACCTATATATATATATAACTATATATGTTTTTACATTTGCTGTGTTTATCACTCTAAGTAACTCTATTATCAAGCATCCCACACTTAGATAAACTCGTATCCACTATGCCAAAAACTGAAATATAATGTACATAGAGTGCATCTGCTATCACAGATAACTATCCGCACCTTAGGTAATATGTACTTTTTTTAGATGCGATACATCTCTAAATTTACTGCTCTGTTTTATATTGTCCATGACACTGAAACACCAGGTTTAAAAACTATCTACCATTTTCTGTCCAAGCACCCGGGTATCATCCAACCTTTAAATAACCCTTCGATTGCACAACCTTTGTATGGAAGTCTTAACTGTGCAGGATATTTTGTTGTGTCTGTTTAAGGGTCAAGATATTCCCTATTCTTTTACTATTAATGTAATGGCAAAACATAAGTAGGTGCTTCTCTAGTATGACGCAATAGGTTCAGATTTAAAAATCAAAATTAAGTCTTTTTTTTTGTGTCTCCTTTTTAGGGTTCCAGGACAAACGCAGGAGTCCCAAACGTCGGAGTGGACAAACGCAGGAGTGTTAAAATTATAAACTTAATTATAATTAATAAAAGTATTTCTATACAGATTAGGTTAGGTTAAGATATGAATGTACAAATAAGCCCCCCGCAGGGGTTAGGCATTTAAAAAACCTATAAGATGGTCTAAAATAGGTTAGGTTAGGTTTAGTTTTCACTCCTGCGTTTGTCCACTCCGACGTTTGAGACTCCTGCGTTTGTCATAGGACCCTTTTTAGAGTTCATGTGTAATTGGAAATGTAATTGGAAATGATGTTAGCTTGATATCACTACACTACATTTAAACATGATATCCTTGTTATTATGTACATAGTTTGGTTTAGTTATGCCAAAAATATTTATAAAAAACAAACTTGCGTAGGAGAGAACAATATTTATTCTTTACACCTTCTTCATAATTTTGCAATATTTCATTTTTTACAACATCATTGTAGATTTTACTGTGTTGCAATTCTCATCAATTCAAACATTTTTTTTGTGTAATGTCCCCTAGGGGATAAAAAAATGTATTTATTAAGACGATCAATTTTACAAAAAAAATATTCATTCCTCTTGATACTATTTATATCACGTGTAAATCAAATATTTTCCTAAGAATTACATTATATAAGTTGTTTATAGACATAGTGATTAGTCTTCACATATGATTATTCATCTGGCGTTACTTGCGGTCAAGAAAATCACTGTAACCCAGAGAATCTTCGACACAAAAAAATCTTTTAATGAAGGAGTAGCATCGCTACCTAGAACTGGCAAAACTTACAGGGATGGAGTTTCTTATTTCATGGCTCAACAAATTTTGGAACTTTTGTTGATTTTCATTGGTTGGTTTATAAATTTGAGTCACCAAACGTTTCAACCACTATTCTACTTAAGGGGTAATTTTGTGTATCATCATTGCGGATGTACATCAATTCTCTTTAGATCCCTGCAAAACTTAACACAAATGTTGTTTGTAATTGCAAACAAACAAATTTGCAGTAAAAAATGTGCCAACATGAATTTTTGCAATGTTTCGCTTAAATTGTTTTTCATGCTTGGGTTTGTTAGGCAAAAATATTTTTATTAGAATTTACTCGCAATATTTAAATTTCAAGATATTATATCAATTTACTTTCTGGATTCAACATATGAAATTTTATTAATTGCATAGGAGGCTTTATGTGTTATAAATAGTGATAATATCGTAATTTTTCATCCGGTATCACAACCCTTACTTCTATATATTTACCTTTCAAACAAACTAATAAATATTTTTTTATTTCAGGTAATTCTGCAGACAATTTTCGGATCTGTTAGAAATGTTGCTGGCAAGGCCGATAAACCACCATTTCACAAACTAATGAGATCAAACGAGATATATCTGACAAATTATATGTTATATTTAATATCCTATAACATAAAGTAGTAAGCTTTTTGTTGTATATAGCGAAGATTTCCGCTAACCGCTTAATCGATATGGTTCTCCTTTACAGTAAGACATAGGCTCTTTTATTGTTATAGTTAAGTCAGGGTATGGTTTAAGGCTAATTTTATGCACTTCCATATTCTTTAGAATATAGAGACACTGGATGCTAGGGGCGCAGCAGATAGTTTATATATATTTGTTTTATATATACCTTAGCATCTGTGTCTTATCTTTAACTTAAAAGCAAATGACTGTAAAAAAAACAGAATGAATTTTAATATTGGCTTGTTGCTTGATTAATGAAATCAGAGTTCTAAAATAAAATTCAATTGTTGGATAGGAGTGTCGGTGAGTTTTTGGTGTTGAGTCATGTGTAGTTTTCATGGAATAAGGGAAAGTAAATCTATAGTTCGGTCAGCTCAAGTCACTTTCTACATGCAAATGGTGTTCCCTTTGGCCAGGGACATCTAAGAGGGTTAACGGGTTGATCCCCATTCCACAATGTCATATAGGCCCCCTGAAAGTTGGTTTCCCATTGCTTTTCTTAATATTATTCGGGTAAATTTACTTATTGAAATTTAGTAATCCCCCGGTACTTAAGAATTTATCTTATTGCATTTGATAAAATTCATGAACCACCAAATCTTTTGAAAACTCTTTGATCAGCTGGTTACATTTAATTATTTTATTTTATTTTTGAACTAATTTACTTTTTCTTTTGCTTTGAAAACATGTGGGAGTTTGCAAAGAGGAGGAACAATATGTTCAATATTGACAACGCCAACATGAGCCATTTTTTTTTGCAAATATTTCTGCAAATTTATCTTGAACCCCTCCTTTTATTTCAATTATGGATGCGATGATTTTCTTTCATTTTCTTTGTTTATTTGTCAGTTAGTTATGTTGTCTTATATATATGCTATGGCTCAAAAAGTAATGAATTTGGTGTACATTTAAATTAAAAAATTAATTCAATTTACAGAAGATAATTTAATTTAAATGTATTACCTTTCTAATTAAAAGTTAAGAACATTTTTTAGGTAGCCCAACTTTCTTAACACTATTTAGAGTTGTTTTAATCTTATGATTAATTCTAAAGAATGTACATATTTATTATTGAAAATAGAATATAAGTTTTTTTTGTATATTGATATAATTACATATATTTAACGGGGCTCGGCAGCCGACGACGGTAAACTGCCTATTGGAACCCGTTTAAGAGAATGAAAGTATTACTCTACAGAGATACTGCCACAAAAGATACATCAAAAGACATTCAGCTGATTACTAAATTAAAGAACGATTATCGCTGAGCCCTGGTTTTAAATTAGTAAGGTTTCCCTTAAAATTATGTTTATGCGGCCAGTTATTGGCTGCCGAGCCCTTGTTTATAAATTAGTAAGCTATCACTTATAATTATGTTTCTGCGGCCAGATATTGGCTGCCGTGCCTTGGCTTATAGATTAGGAAGTTTTCCCTTAGAGTTCTGGTTTTTATCATTAGCGTGTATTTTCTCTGGCAGCCACTATTGGTGACAGACTTATATTCTCACCAGTACAGGGAGCCAGGGATAGTCAGTGTAGTTTCTCTGGCAGCCACTATTGGTGACAGACTTATATTCTCACCAGTACAGGTAGTCAGGGATAGTCAGTGTATTTTCTCTGGCAGCAACTATGGTGACAGACTTATATTCTCACCAGTACAGGGAGCCAGGGATAGTCAGTGTAGTTTCTCTGGCAGCCACTATTGGTGACAGACTTATATTCTCACCATTACAGGGAGCCAGGGATAGTCAGTGTATTTTCTCTGGCAGCCACTATTGGTGCCAGACTTATATTCTCACCATTACAGGGAGCCAGGGATAGTCAGTGTATTTTCTCTGGCAGCAACTGTATGGTGACAGACTTATATTCTCACCAGTACAAGGAGCCAGGGATAGTCAGTGTATTTTCTCTGGCAGCCACTATGGTGACAGACTTATATTCTCACCAGTACAGGGAGCTGAGGATAGTCAGTGTATTTTCTCTGGCAGCCACTATGGTGACAGACTTATATTCTCACCAGTACAGGGAGCTGAGGATAGTCAGTGTATTTTCTCTGGCAGCAACTATGGTGACAGACTTATATTCTGACCCAGCTTATACCAACAATGAAATAAATTCGGAAAAAAATCACGAAACCTATACGTGTTTTTTCAGCTGTCGTTGGGGGGCAACTCATCGTAAAATTGACGACTTCTCCATTTGTTCCCCAAATGTTATTTTATATTTATTTCGCTTGTTGGTTATACCTTATACCTTATTCTGACCAGTACAGGGGGGCTGGGATAAGTCAATGGAAATAATCATTTTGTTAAATTTGTTAGTTAGCCCTGAATCGTTTAATTATTAATTTAAAAGTGAGCAGGGCTGAATTATTTTCGTCGATATGCAGTTAAAAAGATGATTGAGAATTAAAAGACTGAAAACCTGCCGTGAAAATAAGATTTCCTGTGGATTCTTAAGCAATCAATTCACTGGTTTCTCAGATATTTCAGCGACACTTATGTTGTTATTACCCATCCCTCAGTCTCTGCATGAATGTCTGTTAATCTGTCCGTCGTTGTGATTGTCCATCTGTGTGTATGCAATATCTGTGTATAAACTATCTGTCTGTTAGTTAGTGTGGTGCTTTATTATCAAGCTTTCTAATTTTTACCGCAATTACAATAAAGAAATTACACAGATTGATTTTCATACAGTCTTTGTCTTTTCTCAAATTACATGAACATTTGATAATAAACAAATGCACTCTATAAATACAATTATAATCTCTGCCTAGCCAGTTTTAATGAGAAAAAAATACGTTGCATAGCATTTGATAAAATATGTTATAAGCAGAAGCGTTCAAAATGGGGATGTAATTATACTTTCCCATAAGTATTCATTCCCTACACCCCCCTGATACACCTCCCTTTAAACAGCAAAATGGGGTGTAGATTTAAAAAGCAACCAACACTCCTTAAATTTTAGTTAGGTGTAAAAAAACAAGGATGACAACATCCATAAAAGCTAAGCTCTGAAACAGTAGGACAAACGGACATTAACACTTGTATAATGTCAGAACTGAATAATCAGAATGCGAATGTATAAGAGTCAAAGCAAAATTGTAAGTAAATTTGTTGAAAAACTGCTTGATACAGGATAATGATTATGTACATACTTACTTTTTTAGGACTTGATTATAGAATTGCTTCGCTTATAATATTGTACTTTGTTGTCCCAGGAATCAGTATACCAAAAATCAGACCAATCGGATAATTAGGTCACATACAAATTTGTTGTTAAAAATGTAAAAAAAAATTAGCATGTTTAAAATGGACGTACGGACATTCTGGTAATGATTATAGAGTTGTTACGCTTTCTAACTCGTACCTAACTATTACAGGAATCACCATGCTAAATTTGAAATCGATAGGACAATTCTAACATGCCTAAATTAACAAAAAAAAGCTTTTTAAAAAAGTAAAAAAATCAACTTGTTTAAAATGGACGTACGGACATTTTGGTAATGATTATAGAGTTGCTACGCTTTCTAAATCGTACCTAACTACTAAAGGAATCACTATGCAAAATTTGAAATCGATAGGACAATTCTAACATGTCTAAATTAACGAAAAAAGCTATCCGTGACGGACGGACGGACCGACCCTAATTATAGAAAAGCTTCGCTTTTAAAAACTCAATACTAATTTATGGCAACTTGAGAGTGTGTTGTTTATGTAAGGACAACAAGGGTTTAGATAACAAGAGGTGTTTTCACCCCTTCCCCCCCCCCCCACTTATGGCAAACCCTGTGCATGCGCATGTATTTCTCTTTTTACTTGCTTTCTTAATTTTGATTAAATGGAATCAACATCATATTTAAATATAACTATTAAATTTAAAAATTCTATTGTCATGAAATCTAATTCCAAATAAAAACGATAATCATAACTTTGATGAAATATTATAACAATATAAAAAAATCTTGATACGAAAAAAAATAAATGAATATTTTTTTCTTACAGAATTTTCAATCTGAATTTTAAAGTTATTTTTTTTGTTTATCTGCAAACTAAGTATACAGGATGCTCTAGAATATTAGTGGTTAAAGATTAAAGATACTTTCACACAAAACAATCAATTTATTTGCTTTTCAATATTTTTTTTCATTGTAAAATTTTGTATAATGAATTTACTGAGAAAAACTAACAGATTAATGTTTTAATTACCATTAAAATCTCACCCAATATAATTTCAATGATATAAATAAGACATTTTCTATACTATACCATGTTTTTTTTAAATTAGGGTTGATTTGTGATAAATTTTCTTTTTTCAGGGGGGGGGCGGGGGGGTATCTCACTCCCCAAGAAAAAAGCTTAAAACCACAGCAGGATAAAGCTACATGTTCTGCAAAGTCGAGCCTAATATGTTTAGCAGTTACTAAGATCTTAAACTTCATACAGAGAGACAGACAGACAGACATCGTTCTACTTATCAGTAATGATATAATTTCTGTAAGTGTAAATTTTGATAGATATAAATGATTTGCCTAGCCCAAGCAATTTTGAAGAGAATTTAAGAAAGCAGGGCATTTCCTCTCGATCATGTCAGGGATATTGCAACCAAAGATTTCTTTTTACAGCTAGTTGATCATAATTACCTTACCATTGACAAATGCTTTGATTTTTGTAATTGCTCTCTCAAGTTGAGGAAAGAAATGTAAGAAAATTATATTAAACTACAAATTCTAATCCTTCCCATCCCTGATTTCCTCTGCAATTGAAATAATCGGCTTCAAGAATTTTTTTTTGAAAAGATAACGGGCGGAATTGCAATAACATCTTAAAATATCCCATGTAGCTTATTTTTCTTTTATATTATAGTCAAAAATCAATTGGTGTCTTCCAATATTTCAAATTTTCATCCCCCGAATATTAATTATAATAATATTGCATTTTAAATTTAAAATAAGTTAAAGAATAGTCGCCCGTCATAAGTTTAAAATTTAAGAAAGTCTAAGATGTTTAAAATCCCATGTCCGGAAACAAATATTGGAGTCTTTCCTTCTTCTAATTTTTAAAGACCTCGGAAATTTATCTGAATCAGCTTCTTGTGCCTAATAAAAATGACGTCATACAATTCAAATGACGAATGATAGGCTTGTAAATCTTTTAATTGGCCAATGGTAAAATGTATACTGGCCTATTATTGGTCAAACGTATTGTATCCCGTCATTTTTATTAATCACTTTAAGCTGCTTCATTTTATCTACCCTTTTAAATGGCGTAAGTTTACATGGCATGGGTGAGGTTACTGTCATTGGACAAAGGACATAGGACTGTAAAATGTACTGGTATCCAATCAACGTTTTGTTAATATGCTCTCTAATTTATGATTTAATTAAACCTTGATTTGTTGGAGAGGACTTTTTAATCAATAATTTTAGAATAGGTAATTATATGTACCTTAGGAAAATAAACTAAACTTAACTTAAACTAAACCTTAACTTAACTTAAGATGTAGTGCATTGCCCATTACTTATCCCTAAAGATGCCAGAGTTGCTCTCCATAATTCTGTGTTCAATGTCTTTTCTGGCTAAATGTAAATATAACTATGACCTATTTCTTGTCAAAATATGCAGAGGTATTAAGCAAACTATAAACTTTTATTTGCACGAATTTTGCCTTGATGACTGTGCATTGAATATTTATTTTACTATTTTTAACATCTTCAGCTATAAAGTAGTTTTGCCGGGACTTAAACTTCTCCTTATCTAGCGGACGTCGCCGCGATGTTAATGTATCGATCCAAAGTCGAGGAACTGATAAAACAGGACACTCAAATGTATATATGTTTCAGGGAGAAGGAGGAAGCCTGCAAAGAATTGATGAACACACTCAAATACAAATCATCCTTGTTAGAAGATCTGGAATCGAAGCTAGCTCAGGTAAATTCGCTTTTGGTAGTGCAGTTTTCATTTTGTACGCAGTTTGAGTCAGCTATAAATTGCCGCATTTCTTAAGATAAAGCTTTTTTATGGATAAAATATATAGTGTAAATTTCTTCCCTCGTATAATGTAAAGCACATGAAAAACCACATAATAAGTTAGTTATAAATAGTTGAATATCTTAGGATAAAGTTAGCTTTCTAAAAATAATATCGTCAAAAAAATTAATCACGCTATTTCTTGAATAGATCTTGTATATAATAAAAAATAATTAATGGTTTTAGTCTGCTAAATATTGCCTTTTCAAGTTTGACGAAAAATGGGGTCAGATGGATTATCTAGAAATATTATGTCTATTCTCTGAATTAACATTACAAAATCAAATAGTAAAACTTAAACAGCTTTAAGTCAATGTAATCCTTTTAAGCTAATGTTATGAAGTTTCTAAAATTAAATCCTTTGGACACAAGCTCCAACTGTGATAGTATTAACACTTACAAAAGCTTACCTAATCTTAAACATACACACACACACACACAAACAAGCAAAGATATACAGCATGACCCCAAAAAGCGTTATTATAAATCTTCATTTTTGTGGTTTTGTTGAAATTCCGTCTACACAAATTTACATGCAAGTCCTTAACACCTTAAGGTGGCCTAAAACTATCAAGACCCTTAAAATTGAATGGAGTTAATCTAACTTACGTAAAACAAACTATAACTACAAACTCAATAATTCTTAATTTATTTTTACTTATTTTTTGTTTGATCACACTGTAGTGATTAGAAACTTAAATGTAAAGGTAGAAATTATATTTTCCTTGCCCAAGGTGTTAAACATCAATTTTCGTTGCAAATTTTCACCAATTTTTCACATTGATTTCTGCACACTTATTTCAAAGGACTGTATTAGAAGCAATTAATTCAAAACGAACATAATCAATAATTAATGAATCAACACAATTTTAAAATAACCATAGATTAGGTATTTTATAATCTTAGCAAAACTACTGAAGAAAAATTTTCATGTACAGTCCTTTTTAAAAAATGTTTGGACTCTGCTGTGAACTCATAGCCATCAGCGAATCATTCACTAAAACTATTGTTGAAGCACAGCTTCTCTATAACTTGTTGTATACATGTTTGTGCATCCGGTGGACTGAATAGAATATTTTCTTCAAAATTATGGTGAATTAAATTATTATTTATATTTAATGAAAATAAAAAGAAAAAAAATCTATATTAAATTTAAGAATGCACTGTATGTCCATTAAAAAAATGTTAATTAATTCTTCTTGAAGATTCCTTTGAAAATAAGACACATTGCTTTTTTGGTTCCTGTCATCCTTGTAACAAACATTGAAACAGGCAGCTATTATTGCGGCAATTCTGCACAGTTGGAACTTATGGGAACTGTGTGGTTCTACCCTGTTTAATTTTGCCCAATGGTCAAAGAAAGTGAAATTTCTCATCAATGATACATTTTCACCTTTGTATTTTGAAAATAATTGTTATTGCCATTGTAAGCGCAGCATTTACATGTTTAATTTTATGAACTATTTTAGATCAAATATTAACAGAAATACAAAATATTATTAAAATATTAAATTATTTTAAATTTGTAGAGTTTTGGAACATTTTTCCTGTACAGACAAAACCTATTATAGATTAGATGATTAGATTTTTAATGAAAAAAAAACATTGTGAAGAATGCTTAGATACTTTTTAATCCCACTTGAACAAATATGGCATCATATTTTGGAGGTCAAACAATTAGTAATTACCATAATGTGCTCTACAAAGACTAGAACAACTCAAAATCAAAGAAGGAAATAAAGAGAAAATCTTACCAAAAAGAGGGAGATGTAGGATAAATAAGGACGTTTGCCAAGATAAAAGAAAAGCATAGAATTTGAAAAATTTTGATTACAAAGATCATAATATAGAATAACTATAGATCGCATATCATAATAGACAGCTTGGGTAGTAAAATAAAGAATTTTAATGTTAGTTAGGTACAGTTTTGCTCCAAGTGGGCGAAATATTAAGATTTATTACTAAGCTAAGATAAGCTAAAAATTATCTACAAACAAACAAATACTCAAAGAACAATTGTGAAAATAAGAATGGATAAAAATTATAATTAATGGAAGAAAAAAGATTAAAACATAATAAATAAAGTTTGTTAATTTTTCATTTCCATTGTTTTATACAGGATCATTAACTTTTCTTAATTAAGTGTTTATGTCGAAACTTTGGTACACTAAAAGACACGAAAATTAGACAAATCTTCAGGGTCTTAATTATGTTATGTATTTGATACATTTTAGTTTTTAAGTATGTATCCTGTAGAAGTAGATTTGGGTACCCGTAGATTTAAAACAAGAAAAATCAAGTTTTGTTCTTATTGGCAATAAAAACGTTTTTATTAAAACTATGAAAACGATTACATTCAATAAACTTTTTTTTGGCATTCTAATACAACAAGAACAGTAATTTTCCTCTGTAGTACACCTGAGCTATAAAGAAGGCAAATATATAAATCTAAGCCTACAAACCCATAAATAAAATAAGCTGTGAAAATCATAATAGTTATTTATCGCATCGTGTTATAGACAGCTTATTGGGGATATTAAAAGGCAAAATTATTAGATTAAAACCAGTTTTGTTAGGCCCGACTGGACGAAGGCACGGACTGAAAAATCTGGTATTAATTTTATGTTTTTTTTATTGCTCGTGGGAAATTGTCTGTAATACAATGCTATACATGATTTTTCAGTATGGCTGAGTATATTCAGTGTTGCTTCTGGCGAGTCGGAGTATTTAAAGAATTTTAGAGCAGAATCTTTTTTTTTAAGTTACTTTAGTTGATACATGTACTATTAGAACTTATTTATCGAGGATGATATTACTTTCAAAATAACAATCCTCTTCAATGTTTAAGTAAAATAATTTTTGTTGATACATTTTTGAAAATTTAAATTCCGAAATTAAATTTCTGCTTTTTCTAACACTATTTGGCAGCATAACTATTTTAAAACTTTTGAATACTAATAAATCGAAAATAAGGAGGGGTTAGTTTTTTATTCCCTGCCTAACCCATGCGGAGACAATATAACCTAACCTATCCTAACTTAAAGTACTAAACAAACACGATGTCCAATTTTTCTTCAATCTATTTTAAGATATTATGGGGTGGGGGTGTTCTCGAGAAGGCACTTTGAAATTGCCGGCCAAAAAACTGTTTTATCCTATTATTTTGTTTTCAGAAACTTCATTAGCATACTTTATCCTTGTTTTTTTTATGCCATTCACTAGAACTGCTAACGGCTTAGTACGCTAAAATATTTGATAATGTGTTATGTTTTTATATTAATTTACCATAATTGCCATAATTTATTATGCAAAACATATCATTACAGCAAGCTAAAATTTGCATGGCCAAATGTAATTTTATCAACAAAATATTACATTATGCCTTTAGTCAATATCATTATACAAATTATATGTATACATTATGCATTAGAGGGCCTCAAATTCATGAAATAGATGAAGTTACGTGCATTGTAAATACAAATATGATTAAAGTAAGCAAAAAAAAAGAATTCTTGAATAATTTTTTAAAAACATTTTTATCTATTAAATCAAATAATTACAAAAGTGACAAATCTTAATTTTAGTATGTAAATTTTGAAAAGAAATATTAAATTTTGGTCTGAAAAAATACTTTAAAAGTTGTTTTTTTAAAGGATAACTAATTGCTAAAATTAATGCAAATCTAAGATTTCTTTTTCAATCAACTTTTGAAACACTCTAATAAAAATGTGTCGAAATTACAAAATCCTTTCCTTTACAATTTTGAATAACAAATTTTTTTTTATGTAGGAGCCAAAAAAGGCTTAGACAAAAAAATTTAATTTATGCATGTCTTTAAAAAACATTTTCTTAAAGAAACCATATCTTAATTATTTTGCAATCAATCGGGTCTAAATTTAAAGGCTTATGCGTGGCTGAGGCGCGCCAGCCGAGCCTTAAAAGATATTAGCTTTTTGGAACTTAATAATGATATATAAATCTTCCATTTAACCAAACCAAAAGCTATGAAAAAGCACCGAGTAGCTTCGTTACTAAAATATAAGAGTATCAACAAACTAAATTTATTCATGCATATTTTAAACTGTCACCTCCAGAAATATGTAAAATGGAAATGTTGAAAATTTTCAGAGATCTAAAGGAATAAGACAATGGCCAATAAATTGTTGTATATCCCCAATTTTGATATACAAGCCAAGAAAACGTTATCATAATACTTTGGGGACTAGTATAACAAAGAGCCCAATTTCCCCTCCATCCCTGAAAAATTTTACTTTGTGTTTATGATTGTGTGGGTGTTTATTTTAAGTAGCACTGCTACCCTAATACAATGTCAATCTTTTATATATGTTAGTAAGGAAAGGATTTTCTGTCAGAAACTAAGAATTTAAATTACTAATGTACCGAATAAGTTCTCAATTATAGGAAAGCATTACATAGGCCACAGGTCAAGTAAAAATGTTAATGAATATATTCGTTTCATACTAATTGTATATTTTTAATTAACAATTTTAAATAAAGTTTAAACTTTTTTTAATCAAATATTTATATTTTTTAGGTATTATAATTATTTTAAACAATATTTTTGAACACAACAGTTTTTAATGTTTATGTGTATTTTTCCACCCTTGTTTGTCAGAAAAGGTCTTCGGAAAAGTTAAAAGTACATCAAAGATGCATCATAATTCTTTATTCAATGAAAAGCCATGGATAATGGATAAATTCTAAAATTCTTTAAATTAATGCACTCAAAATCTTTGTATTAATAGTATGTGTGTGTGTGTGTGTGTGTGTGTGTGTGTGTGTGTATGTTTGTGTGTGTGTGAATATTTTGCTAAATTTCTTATTGAAAATGTGGTTAAGTGGTTAATGATTTTGATTGAAGTGTCCTAAATTAATTTTCCTATAATTTGTATAAAGTGTAACAAAGAAATAATTTTCATTGTTTAACATTTTATAGAATTAGAGTAAAAATCCAAAACTTTCTAAGAAAAATAGCCTATAATTGAAGTAAAAATAAAATTATAATCTGTGAAGTGACAAGATCAAGATGACAGGGGAAAAACTTATTATCGCTATGCTATTTCGATTGTATAAAAAAAAGTTTACTACCTAACCATTAGACATTTCTATCCTAGTTTAAAGTAATTAAATGAATTAACCTCTAAAAATATTCCGCATAGATTTGCTTTTAATAACTTTTAGGGCTCGGCAGCCGCGTTTTCGCCTCAAATTTAAATCTGTTTTTCCCCATGAAAATACTATTCCGAAAAGATGGATTTTATGTTTGGGAACAGGTTAAGACATCCAGCTGAATTTAAAGTTATACTATGACGATCTCACTGAAACTTCCACGAGGCTGTCACGCACTGGTAACTATCTTAAGTATTTGAACAAATATTAATAATAAATTGAAATTTGTTGTAGGTAATGGAGAAGAACACAGAGCTGACTATCCAGAACACAGACCTGCAGAAGCAAGTGGTGGAGCTGCATCATGTATCTGACGAGTGTGCCCAGCTCAAGAACTCTCTCAACCAGATGGAGACTGAGTGTGTCACTGCAAAGTCAGAGGTCAAGTCTCTTAGTGGCAAGGTATGCTTATTTAATTTTTACACTTTTTTAAAAAAAAGCATCTACTTTTCTGTTTTCAGTTCTTAAACTTTTTTTTAATGCCTTCTCGTCATTTGTATGGTCTTCGGGACATCTAAAACGAGGGTTTCCCAAAAAATTGTCTCTCCGTTTGACTTTTCATTTGTTAGTTAGTGTCCCGAGGTTCGTTATATATTTGTCTTTACACGACAAAGGCATTAGTTTTCATGCAGCTTATACCAACAATGAAATTAATTCGGGGAAAAAATCACGAAACCTATACGTGTTTTTCAGCTGTCGTTGGGGGGCAACACAACGAAGGATTGACGACCTCTCCATTTGCCCCCCAAATATTATTTTAGATTTGTTTCTCTTCTTGGTTATGCCTTATTCCTGGTTTACATGAAAATTAATCTTGTTTAAACAATGAAGTTACTCTATTTATGGACTTTAAAATAAGCTTACATAATAAAGAATTCATATAAAGTAAAACTATATAAATGTCATATAATTGTAGGACATAACACGTAATTTACCAAAAATAAATATTTTTATTTTTTTAAAGTTAAAATATAAGTTCACATAAAAAAATACATGAAAGAATATTAAAGTTAAAACAATTTACATACACACCCTTCCTTGTTGCAGGTGCGAAACCTTGAGAGCGTACTTGACGAGATGCAACGGGCAGCTGAGAGCCGTCGACAAATAGAAGCCCAACACAAAGAGGCACTGGAAAATCTACGACGTAAACAGGACGAAGTTGAAATAGTAGCCACCAAAAAGCAGGCTGAAACAATTGAACAAATGAAGAAGAAAATTCAAGAATTGGAGGCAGAACGCAAGACTCAGAATGAACGCCACCAAGAGTTGATACTTGAAATGGCAGAGCTGAAAAGATACGGAACAGGTGGTCATAATTCAACGCATTCTTCCCTCCTTCCAACAGACCTTGAACATCCGTCTGAAAATCTTGAAATTGATGAAATTATGGCAAAATTAGAACAGGACAACAAATTCCTAGCAGAGCTGGAAAAGCAACGAGCAGCTGCTAATAATAACCATCACGGCAACTCAACTATACCAAGCAGTAGCAGCAGTAAAGCTGGCAGTTCGGCCAATAGTTCCGGTGGCGATAGCCCGCCACATCACCGTGCCGGCTCCGCCATCACAGATTCTGGCTTTTTATCGCAGTCTAGCCTGAACGGTGGAAACTCTAGTCCTGTAACACTACGAGAACGCACTGTGTCAACATCATCAATGAACCATCCGCGATCCGTGCCGCTAGAACTTCCACGCGTTTCTGGAGCGGATAAAATTAACCTACTAAATGGAGGTACTTATTCAGCGTCGGTGGCGGCCATTAGCATGTCACGGTCAAATTTAACTAAAGAAGATTTGATAGACAGTGATGGCATGGTTGATATACCCGGTAAAGGATGGTCCTGGATTTACATTGCTAAATACTCATATGATCCATTTGCCCATTCTCCAAATGATACACCAGAAGCGGAGCTAGCACTCAATGCTGGAGATTATATTCTTGTCTGGTCAGACCCAGATGATGATGGATTTTTTGATGGTGAGATTCTGGATGGACGCAAGGGTCTTGTGCCCTCTAATTTTGTAGAACGTTTGGAAGGGCAAGAATTGATTGAATTTTACCAATCTGTTTTCTTTGGTATTGGCGATGGGGGTGATTCTATATGTACATCAATTGCTCAAGATCTTGATTTTATCAGTTCAGACGAAGGGGCTGAAGACACATCACAAAGATATTTCAAATCTCGCAAAGCTACACTCAGCTACTATGCATCTTGCACTGATTTAGATATGACAGAGGATGAGGGGGTGGGGGATATCAGCCCCGCCTCAGATTATGTTGCTCCTCCCAAGCATATTACATTAGAAACACAGCTGAATAAATCCATGCTTGTTGGCTGGTCCATGCCTGACTGCACCAGAGAATTATTAGACTCATTTCAAGTGCTGGTTGATGGTAAAGTGTGCGCTACTGTTAAAGCCACTGAAAAGCTGTTGAAAGCTACTGTTATTGGTTATGATATCAACACAAATGTGCACAGAATTTCTGTAAAAAGTATTGGTGTCAACAGAAAATCTTCAACCGAAGCTGCTTGTACAATGGTTATTGGCAAAGATGCGCCCTTGGGACCGACTGTTCTGCGCGCTACACGCATTCGCACAACCTCGGCAACCGTTGCATGGATGCCTTCAAACACAAATTTCTCACATACACTACTGTTAAACAATGTAGAAGTTAGGACCGTTAAACAAGGTGTTTTCAAGCATACCATTGCAGGCTTGAGTCCTAATACGGTGTACAAGGTGACCGTCAGAGCAAAGAACATCAAGGCGGCAACGTCCACCGACATGCACTCGGTTAGCAAGCTGTTAGATACACTGTCAAGCCATCTGGAGATTAAAACTTTACCACAAGGACTTCCAGATCCACCGTTAGATGTTCAGGTACATTTTTATGCTATCTAGTATTTAGTAATACTCTTTAATCAAATCAAAAGAAGCTGTGGTTCTATCACATAAAGCACCCTCCCCCACTGATACCACCTCCCCCATTAATTGTAAATTAGGTTAAAAATATCAAATATTTAAACTATATTTGTTAAATTCTCTGTGTTTTTTAGATTATGTGATATCTAATAACTCTTTTGAAATGCCTTAATTAGTCTATAAATTAAACTTTCTAGTACTAAACTTTTATTTTACAACATAATGACTTTACGATCGTATTTGACGTTTTTATAAAGATAAAACTAAGTAATTATTAAAGTTTATTGATGGTAAATTGTATAAAAATGAAAAGTCATGAGATTAATTAGACTTTTTCTGTGTAAAGATGATATGATATTTATTATGTTCTTTTTAGAACTAAAAAAATAATATTTATATGTTGATCATTATTAAGTTTTTTAATGTTTCTAAATTGTGATAAATATATAGAAAGTCTAGATCCTTAATCCCCTGAACTTAACAGTCGGGGGGGGGGGGGGGGGGGGCGTTGAACAAACAGGGGACTAGCACAAAATTGTTTAGCCCTCTAGCTCTAATAGGAACTGAGATAATAGGGGGAGGGGGGGGGCGTTGAACGCCCCTCCCTCCCCGACCGATTAAGGTGCGGCAAGGGGTCCGACTGTTAAGGGTTAATTGGACCAATAGGGAATCCGAACACATTGTTGGTTAGAATGTATACACATTTTGATAGGAAAGGACTGTTGTTTTTTAATTTTTATTGTAAGTCAGTCATAAAAAGTTTAATATCTTAGGATACACCTTAGCTTTGAGAAATTTTTCATGATAATATCAAATTCAATTTAGAAACAATTTGATTTCAAGAAAGAAAAGAACATTTTGTGGTTTATAATAACTTTTCGGAGCTAGAAAATTAATAACACGTAATATTTTTAACCTAAAAGGCTTTTTCTATACTTTATTTCCTATGTATTATTAGGTTGAGTCGGCTACAGAAGCTGGTTGTCTGAATGTGATGTGGCTGCCAGTCACCATCACACCCAACGGCCTGTCCAACGGCGCACCCGTCACCGGCTACATCATCTACCTGGACGGACAAAAGGTGAAGGATATCACAGACCCGACAGCAGATTCGGCGATCATCAGGGTACCGCCGAATTCATGTTTTGAGGCAGTCACTGTTAGAACTAAGTCAAAGGATAAATTATCACAGGTAAAAATAAATAAAATTCTTCGAATAATTTTATTTAAATACTATAAAAATATTTGTACAAAGGAAGCAGCTCTATAATTCCTTTTATTTTTCCAACCGAAATACAACGCTATGGGGAATATGTAATTTTCTCGGCTGCTGTTTAATATATACTTCTGATTTCTTTGTGAATATACCTCTTTTCAAAGAGTATCTATATCATATAACCCAATAACACTTTGTCCATCAGGCTTTCGGTCATGCTACTTTTCTAATAAAGGTTAAATAATATCATTCTTTCTCTTTCTTATGTTCTTCCCATTTTGACCACTGAAAATCTGATCTCCTTTGCCCGTTTATCAATCCATGATTTTTTTGTGCTTCACTGCTTATGGATGTTATCATCCTTGTTTTTTAAGTAGAATATTATAATTATAGTGTTTTCATTGAAAATCTTTATTATAATAAGTATATTCTAATTAATCTCAAAAATATTAAGATAAATTTTCATTTCTTAACTTAAATAACTATTATTTTTTTCAGGAGAGCTTTCCTTGTCGTGTACCATCCAGTATGTCCAACAAACCATCACATATACCATCTCAGGTAAAAAAAATGGTTCAGCCGTTTAAAAGATCCTATGTATAAGATATAACTCTATCGATCTTCTAAATAAATACAGTCACATTTTTATAATTCGATTATATAACTTCATATAAGTACATATTTATTTGTCGATATTTCTTATATTTTCTATTTATGTATTACATATTAAATACATAATATTATTATTTTTATAACTATACATTATTACATTCTTCTTTAAAGCATAGCTACTTTATAAAGTTACGCCTCTAGAAGAAACCTCTTGGGGTGTTTAGGTCCCCAAAAATATTTAAAAACCTTCCTTGGACCTGTAATAAGCTTCACTTTAAAAGGAAATCATATGGGTTCAGTGGTGAGCGATATCCTTTGCTACAGACATAAAAAAAACTTACTAATTAACATGATAGGATATATAGAAGTCAAATTTTATATTTTATGCAATCTAGTGCTTTACGTTACTTTATCTGGTACTCAAAGTTTTATAAATTTGTTCTCTTATCCCTTAAGATCCTTGAAATATCCATCTTCACCTTGTCATTTATCTTTTTCGTACGGGGAGCTAAACGGCACATTTGTGATTTGCTACGCGAGCTTTGGACGTAATTGTTTTATTGTATTTGATTCACGCATTCTTCTTTGAAATTATATTTTAAACATTATTTATTCTATTTAATAATAAATAAGAAGACATTCGTTCTAAACACATGACATGAACATAATGATGCCTCTTCAATAATAAAACAATTTGTGCAATTTTACATTTCAATCCTTATCCATCCTTATACCACAAAAAAAAAATAAGCTAACCAATAAAGAAAGTTTTTGTTATACTGGTCTGTAGAATTTGACATTGTCCACTTTCACTCTTTCATGTCCCCTTAAAGACGGGACAACTAAAAAATTTATCATATTGTCCTTTCATGCATTAATCATAAAAATGCAACCCACCTAATATAAGACAATTACATAACTCTATCCTAATTCTCTTATGTAACAAATAATCAATAAATATTGTAGTGATAATTCTTTTACCTATTATATTAACAAATATATTATTTTCCCCTAATAATATTATATAACTAAATTATGTAAAAGTTTAAATATTAAATTAGTATTAAATATATTTTTAAAATATATAGTATTCTAAAATTATCAAATCTACAATTATTTTATATCATACATATTCATATTAGTCTGGTATATAGAGACATACATAATAGCATTTCTCGTATTCATTCCAAACCGATTAATATCCAATGGATTATAACCGGTTCTCATTCATACGAAAAAAATATGTCTAATCTAGCATCGTATTATATCCATTTTTAGCCCGTGCCTTCGGCATCACGGGGCTAAAAAAACTGGTTTTAATCTTATAACTGTACATTTTATATCCGCGGAAAGCTGTTTATAATACGATGCAAGAAATAACACATTTTTAAAGTTGAGTTGGCCTCCCTTCCCCCAACAAACAATATTAGTTAATTGTTGCGTTAATTTCCATTTTTTTTCAGCAATGCCAAAATAAAATTTTTTAAATCTTTAACTTAACTAGGTATAAAATAAATATTCTTAATTTAAACTGCTTTTTAGGACGCTGATTCTGATTCTGACAACGAGCTATTGGAGAAGCTTGCAAGTCACGCCAGCCTCCTGCGACCACGCGAGCTGATCATCAACTACGCTGCACCAAACGGCGTCCCTGTGGCGACTGCCGGCGGCGGCATCGGTATTTTCCCAGCCGACCTCGATTCAGATATTGGGCCCAGCGAGCTGTCTGACATAGCAGAGGAGCCAGAGGATGAGTTGACTGATGACAGTGAATCTGTTTGCTCAAGAAATTCCCGCATTTCCTTGCCTAAGATTAATATCAACAATAATAATTATCCATCCTCAAGCAGTTCCCTGACAAAATCTGTTAGCAATATCAGCAGCGGCAGCAGCAATCATGGCAGCAGTACTTTGATCTTAGGTGGCAGCATTAGCAATATTAGCAACAGCAAATCTTTTTCAACTTCAGTTTCGAGCCTTACTGCAACTTCAAACAATAATTCAGTTAACCACAGCTATAATAATTACAGCAACAACATTCATAACAGTAAGAATAGCATCAACAACAGCTATAAATCCACAAATCTAAACACATGGAGCACCACAACTACAACAACCACACCTTATGTATCAACCTCAGTTTCGTCATCTGTTGACTCAAAATTGAACCTGAACGAATCTAGTCCGCATCATATGATCCTTAAAACCAACAGCAACCACTACACAGAGCAGCAACAACAAAATGCTCCTACCGGTAGAAAATCCTCCAATTCAACGGTTGTTGTGATTGATCAGAGTGAAACACAAACAGCTGTTGATGATAGTGATACTTACAAAGTGAGCACAACTACTCAACAACCCAAGAACGAGCGTGTAAGGATTTTTGTGGCCCTGTTTGACTATGATCCACCAACTATGTCGCCCAATCCGGATGCTTGTGATGAAGAGCTGCCTTTCCGTGAAGGTCAACTCATTAAGGTAAACATAAAGGATTTTTTTTCTTCAAAGAAGGTGTATCAACTTTTTTTTTTTATAGCTAGCCGGTTCTTTTAGTAAGTAGTAGATGTAAAATTTTTCATAGAATTCAGATATGCAATCGTTTTTTTTATAGACATCTTATTTTTTAAGTAATATAAGTTTAAAAAAAAAAAAAATTAAGTCGATTTCTAGGTACTAAAATGCAACAAAAAAAAGAAAGAAAATGGCCATTATGAACAAAAATAGTAAGATCTTTAATTTGACACCTTACTTTTTCAATTCTGTCAGGTAATTATTGAAAAAATCGATTTTTCTAAACCCACGAGAATAAAAACTTTGAACTTAATTTTATTATTTCACAGTTAAAAAAATATGGGTTCATATATACCTTTAGAATCAGAAAAATATTACGAATTCATTGTAAGCAAAATTGAAAAAAAAAGTTTACAATATAGTATATAAACTACAATAAAAGGAATTATATGAAAATATCATATTATATTGTACAGGCAACGTCTTAATTCTTGAATTGAGAATAAAAATGGGAAGGGGGTAAAGAGGGGGTAAAGAGGGGGTAAAAAAGGGAAGACGATAGTGTTGCCTGAACAAAAAATACAATTGGCCATTTGTTTAATTTTTTTTTTTTTTACTTTTTTTCAATTTTGCTTACAATGGATTTGTAATATTTTTCTGATTCTAAAGGTATATATGAACCCATGTTTTTTATGTCTGTTTGAGAAAATATTTAGGTCTAAAGTTTTTATTAAACCGAGGTTAAAAAAATAGATTTTTTCAATAATTACTCAACAGAATTTTAAAAGTAAGGTGTCAAATTAAAGATCTTACTATTTTTGTTCTTACTGGCCATTTTCTTCTTTTATTTTGTTGCGTTTTAGTACCTTAAAACCGACTTAATTATTTTTTTTAAAAACTTAAATTACTTAAAAAATAAGAGGTCTACAAAAAAAACGATTGCATATCTGAATTCTATGAAAAATTTTACATCTACTACTTACTAAAAGAACCGGCTAGCTATAAAAAAAAAGTTGATACACCTTCTTTAGCATTCTAGATTTTTTGTTTTTAAAGCAAGCCCAGAAGCAACATGGAAATCAAAATCTTAAACTCTAAAATCTAGCTTGATGACAAAATGTTTTCTTAATAAGTCACTTCGTCCGTTTAAAAAACTTGATTTAAACTTTTAAGTACATATTCTTAGAGTCTTGATTTAATTCATTGATTACTTTCTTATTACGAGAAAAATAAATGAATAGGAATCTATAAAAATATTATTCAAATTTTAATGTTTTGAAAATCTAAAATTTTGCTAATCGTTTTCATTTAAATAAAAAAATCAATAGGAATTGATTCCTAATGAGATAAATTGATCTAACTTTTGTAATTCAAAATTAAACCAACCAATTAGTCTTGAATCGAATATTTTGTTTAATATTATATATACATTCATTGTCAATTTTGCAAAGGTATTTGGAGAGAAGGATGGTGATGGATTTTACTGGGGCGAAGCTGGAGGAAAATCTGGTTATGTACCTTGCAATATGGTTTCTGAAGTTCAGGTATGATTCTTTCTATTCTTTAATTGCTTTGTACTTTGACTTTAGTGTATAATAGATCTAATATAACAATAATTTGATAACTTTAGTGTATAATAGATCTAATATAACAATAATTTGATAACTTTAGTGTATAATAGATCTAATATAACAATAATTTGATAACTTTAGTGTATAATAGATCTTTTAAGACAATAACTTGATCATACTCTTTTAGGTTGATGACGCTAGCGTAGCTGAAGAACTCTTCCAGGAACAGTCTGGCAGCCACTCCGCGGGAACAAGCACAAATGCCGCGGCAAACAACAAACACCACCAACAGGACAAATCTTCTCCTGACAGATGGGCGGATATCTATGAGGATATGCCTGTTAAGAGAAAGATTGCCCTGTATGATTATGACCCCAGGGAGTTGTCGCCTAATGTTGATAGTGAGGTTGAACTCTCATTCAGGTAAGAAAATGGTCTCTTGTACAAATAAACGTCATATTAAATGAAAGAGGTAATGTTATTTGTTCAATTGGAACAAAATTAAAGATTTATTTTACACAAAAACGTCCTTTTATAATATTTAGATTTTAAAGACTTCTAGACTTCATATGATGAATAATTTTCCTATTTTAGGACCGGAGATATAATTCTTATCTATGGCGAAATGGACGATGACGGCTTCTTTATGGGCGAAATAGAAGGCCAACGCGGCCTGGTACCCTCCAACTTTTTAGCCGACATACCCAAAGGCATGGACAGTAAGACTCTGCTGTATCAAATGCTAGGAGCAGCGGCAGTTGGACCGTCTGCTACGGCCGGACCAAGAGTGTTAGGACAACAAAGACAAATGCAGCCGGTAGCCAGATGGTAGCAATGAAAAATAGCAGCATGGTACCAGACAAAATTCATTTATTTGAAGACTTTAAAAAGAATAAAATTTCATATTTTATGTGATTTAAAACTATTTCTGTGGTTAGAAACCAACCAATGCTCAAATCAAATAAAACACTTGTGGTGAAACAGATATAAAGTGAAATAAAATATGGAATATTTTATCAATAAAACAGTTATTAAAAAAACTGATAAAATATAAAATGTGTCCACTAACGGCTGTATGTGTGTTAGTTGAAGAGAAGAAGAAGAAAAAAACTATAACAGTGAGAGAAAAAAGTTTGTCAATGCAAAAAAAGTTTGTACATCATGCATATGATTTATACACACCCCGCTGTCAATTCATGACAATTATTGGTTAAAATTCAAATATATTTATGAAATTCATAATCATATGTGACTATATTAGAAACACTGCAAGTGATCGAAATGGTATAAAATAATTTTTAAATTAACCCACAAAAGTGATGCGCGGTGTTAATCTTTGTAACGTGGCGCGTTTTATGCATTTATTGTGCACTTAATAACCTAACACATCATATAAAAAAATCGGTGCAACAATGTTTTTGATCAAAAGTAAAAAAAAGTGAAATTGTATGTGAAAATTTGAGCCTATTCTATTCATTATAAAACCTTGGAAATTAAGTATCTTTATGTAAAGGCAATAAAAACTAAATAATTGGTCTTTTAACCTTGTAGCTAGATTTTTATCCAATTTTATTCATACAGTTTGATGTATATAATTATTTTGTTGAATAACACTTAGAAATGTGTTGTAACAAGCATCTTTTCATCAGTATTACATAATTTTAAAATCATTATAAAATGTAAATTGTCATACATGATATAATTGTTATTATAGTAATAGTTAATAATTGTGATAACTTTTTATGTTTATATTATGAATACAAATAAAGTTTATGTTAAAAAATATACTTTATTCAATTTTCTTTCTCTTGTGTACCTCAGCCACTCTAAAACTTTACTTTGTCCGTCGGAAAGTTCATCAAATAGGTCAATTTATAATAATATGATCAAAAATTCATTTTTACATGGAGCATCAGAAAGATTGGCATTAACATTTTTGGATGCATTCAACAAAAAACATTGAAAAACCCTAATCTTCATGGGAATCGCTAAAACTTTCTGGTGCTTGTAGTAAAAATGTTATTGTTTCAGTGCTTGACATTCCAGAGAGAGTGGGAACAATGATCTGTTTATTAAACGAGTCCCCAAAGTTTAAAAATAACGTTTTCTTATTCGTTAATTAGGTTAACAATTTTTGGGACTCTAGTGAATTCTAATTGGTTGATTTATTAAGATGTGTGTTCAAACGTTTCGTCCAATAATTTTAATCTACAAAAAGGGATATTTTGTGCATGATCATTGAGGATTACATCAATTAATCGGTCATTGTCTTATCCCTTTAGATCCCTGTTTACATTCACTTTGAAGGGAAGTATCTATTCTTTTTTTATAAATACCTTGTCAATCTTCTTCCTATGACTTTGATCTGATAATTTGAAGATGAGTTATTTGCGTGGGCAGATCTAGTAGAGTTTCTGCTTTTATTGCGCATTTTTAAACGACAAAGATACAAAAAAAAATGTGGCAGTAACGATTCTCTAGATGTCTGACATGCTTGTAAGTTTGTGTTTTTGATAGTTATGAAATGAACATACAAATATATAAATAAGAAATGCATGAAAAGAACTAAATTGAACTCTTAGGTTGAGGTAAAACATTGGGCGTCAGACAGGCTTTTTGGAGCTGAAAGATTGCACAATAGTACAAAAATATGAAAAAAGGAGACTTGTAGAACTGCCGAGCAAAAATTAGTATATATATTATATACATACAAATGTGCATAATAACAAAATAGCGTACAGCTTGGCAATTAGACACTTTTATAAAATGGGCAATTTAAAAGCTACACTTTGCTTTATTAATCAGCAGGATATGTAAAAGCGTGGAAAACCTTCGCCAATACAAATATGTCATTCCTTGTCCTGGTATGATAAAAATCTATCGGGTGCGTTTTACATAGTGTTAGGGTCAGTGACACAAAAAGTATTTATAGGGGGAAATAATAAATCAGTGGGTGTTGACTAAATTCTGTCAGATAAAAAATTTTGTTTTGATTTTTTATGAATCATACATCTTAGGGTGAAAGGTTTCGTGTTTTATTAATAACTGAATAAAATATTTTCATATCTTCTACGGCTTCAATAATCCTTATACTAAAGTAACAGGATGTCTGTGTGTCTGTGTATCTGTGTGTCTGTGTGTCTGTACCGAAGGATCTCGCTAACCGCTGAACCGATCAGGTTCTCCTTAACAGGGTAGCTTCTTATAGGTCCCGGGAAGGTTTATAACTATTTTCTTGGGGGGTGGGACATTCCCAACCCCCCCCCAAAAAAAATTTATTTTTTATTTTTATTTTTTGAACTAAAATTAAAAATGAGTGGGGGGGGGGCACGTCAACCCCCCCCCCCAAAAAAAAAAAAAATTTTAATCTAAAATAAGAAATTAGGTTATTAAATTCGACTCTCTACTTCTCTCTCTCTAGGGGCGTAGCCGCTAGTAAAGTATAGAATAATAAAAACAAGGATGACATCATCCATAAAAGCGAAGCTCTGAAACGGTATGAAAGACGAACATTAACTGATGTAGAGTGTCAGAACTGAATATAAAATATAAATATACAAGTTTTGACAAAATGATACGTAAATCGGATGATTATATAATCATAAAAAATGTTGTTAAAAAAGGTGAAAATCAACATATTTAAAATGGACGTACGGAAATTCTGGTAACGATTATAGAGTTGATACGCTTTCTAAATCGTATCTAACTACTACAGGAATCACCATGCAAAGTTTGAAATCGATAGGACAATTCTAACCTGCCTAAATTAACGAAAAAAACTATCCGTTACGTATAGACGGATGTACGGACCGACCCTAATTATAGAAAAGCTTTGATTTTAAAAAGCATATTTAAAGACGCATAAATCTAAATGAAAGGCAACTAACTTAGCAGAGATTCCGCCTACACTAAAATAATACAAAATATACAAGGAGGTTTTTGTTCAAGAGTAACGAAACAAATTTAAAATTATTGAATGGTGCTTTGTACTTAATTAGCTATCAAATCAATTGGTAAAATAATTTTGCATTTGTTTTTAAATATACGCTATTTTGTCGGTCCTTCCTTTCAAAGAAAAAGTAATAAGTATGTTAGAATTGTCCTAACGATGTCAAATCTGCATAATGATTTCTGAAACAGAAAAGCTTGAAAAGTAAGTAATAATAATAATAATAATAAGAACTTTTATTCAATAACTCTTTCAACCCTGTTATGAGATAATCACATAGACATTTTAATTATTACATTATGACATGGCGATTATATTAATAAATCAATATATTCATATTTATCTAATAATTATACAGTTTTAATTATTACGGGTGAACATTGCTGGTTAATTTGGATAAACTAGGTGATTTCTCTTTGGCGGCCCAGGTGAGGCAGAGCCGCTGCTGGCTGGACTGTGGTTGGTGTTGGTACCACTTTAGCCTGCCGGTACCGCCAATTGGCGGATTAAATAAGTTATCCGCTGCGTGGTTCCACTGCCTTAAATCTGCTGCAAGCTCGCCTTCTCCTCCTCATTTTAATATGTTCAAGGTTCTTTGTTGATTTTAAAAGTTATTTCTAAATGAAAAAGTTATTAAAAAATATAAATACCAAAGAAAAATGTCTTATTAATAACTGGCTCTTTGGACATTTTTCTAATGCAAATTATCTACAGGCAACGCTACTAAACAAAAAAAAATAAAGCAAACAATAGTAATAAGGGCGTATTATGTGTAGGAAAAAAAGTTTGCAAGGTAAAGAAAAGTAATTAATTATCGGTTCTATTGTATCAGAAGAAGAAAAATCTAGCATAGACTTCAAATGCTATTGAATAAAGCAACATAAGCTAAAAACCTTAATAAAATTATAAACAGAAATAGGGGAGTAAAAGATAGGTTATGGATACGGTAGTCTAAAAAGATATAAAACGTATATATTTCAAGAACCATATATGTATATCAAATGACAGTCATAATAGTTTGGTTAAAATTTTAGTGTAGACCATTTATAGAAATGTTTCGAATTGAACAAAATATTACAATATAAAAAAAATAAATGTTTTTTCATAGACAATAAAATGTAACAATTCGAATTACAAACTTGTATAAAACTTGTTTAGTTACGCCAATATTGAAAGGTGTGTCTAAATCTTCCTCTTTTGGGATTAAAAATGTTCTTTTTACACACTAATTAGACCATCCGTCATTCTAGACGCGGCAGTGCTTCAAACTAGCTAATAATGTTGATTGATAACAATCCTACTCTATACTTTGTAGAGCTAGATTTACATATGTCCGAAATTATTAGAATAATATTAATTTGGTGCTTAATCCACCCACCCCGAACCCTTTTTAAAATAAATTGAAAATAATTGAAGGTGGTATAGTTTTTATTCTTTCTGCCTTAACCTAACCTGACCTTACATAAAGTAAAACACAAACACAAAAAAATACCCCCCTTCCCCCCTCTCCTTTACTTTCATCTTATTTTGTGGCATATAAAACTCCAGTAAAATAGATAATATTTAAACCATTCCATTTGAAAATGGATGAAGGCACAAAAAAATGCTAAAAGTTTCTTGCGAAATTTCTCTGTAATAATCAGATTGTTTCTTTATATCTGTCAGTATTTCATAGTCCCTTTAAAAAAGGAGAATAACTTTATTTAATTCTAATGCAACTTTGATTCCTTCTTTTAACAGTACTGTCCTTTTTTATTTTTGCTACGCTATTCAATTAACTTATTTTTTTTAAAATTTTACTTAATTCCTTCAGCTACGTTTATACTAAATTTTTTATTCTATGTAGGCAATTAAAAATTATGGTCTCTGTTTTTATATTTATTTGTATTTTAAGGCTTTAGATATGAATTTCAAAATCAAAGTTTTAATGAACGAAATATTCCTTCATTTATCAATTTTTAAAGGATTTTGATTTTTCTAAATACAGAGTAGTTCTTCTCCTGGCTTCAGACATTATGTTATATATACTAGCATGATGCCCCTAGAGGCCTCTAAAGGTGGGGGAGGATTCAACAGTCAACCATGCCCCAATTTAAATTTTAGTTTTAAAAAGAAAATGGAAAAAAATAGGGGGAAGAATAAGTTTTTATCTAAATGAAACGATTTATCTAAGGAGGATGTTAGTACTCTCCTCCAAAATAGTTATCAACCTTTACAGGATCATAAGCTACACTGTAAAGAATCATATAGGTTCAGTGGTTAGCATGATCCTTCGGTACACAGAGACAATCACAAAAGTAGACACCCAGTTACTTTTATATAGTAACCAGTATACAGTATATACCATCAAGAAATATATGAAAGTTATATAAGTTATATAGTAGCTTCTCTACTAAAAATTATCAAAGTTAATTAATAAATTGCGTTTTATAAGACTTAAATAATAAAAGAGCTACTTGATAATCAGAATGCGTGGTAGGCTTAGAATTTGATGATTTGAGGCCATTGTTTTCCAAATATGGAGCGCAAATGGATGTACAGTATACGTGGATATTATGACAGCCAAAAAATTGTCATTAATTTAGGGTGCTATTTCCCCTGTCATTTATTAATCAGTTTATCAAGTAGGAGGGGAGGGGGATATGGGAGATTGTCATTTTAGGCCGCTACAAGGTATACTTTATTAGAATACATGGTAAGTTGGTGTAAGATCCAAGTGAAAATAAATCCATTGGCGCGTAGCTATGATCAAAATTTATTTGGTATTCTGCCTGGTCAAATTTATCAAGTGGGTGGTAAATAGGAATCAAACAAGAAAGAATATGTGCACATAAAGCTAAATAAGAAAAATATTTTAAAACTGTTTTTTATATATATTAAATGTAAATATGCTGTCTGTTTGATTGTTTGTCTGCTAATGGCTGAACCGATAGTATCCCTTTTCTAGAAACGTTGGTTCAGAGAAGGTTTCAGTGTATTTGACTTAAATTGGAGGCAGAACACTCCCGTACTCACCCCCCGGAGAAAAAAATACCAACTCCACAACTCTAAGCCCTACAAGCTAGAGGTGCAGCAACTAATCATAAAAAAAATAGATATCAAAATAGCTTTTAGGCAGTTGGGTAATACTTACACCACATGACTCTTTACTTCTTATCATAATAAACAAGGTACAATAAAAATGACTTGAAAATCACGAAACTTCTAAAATCCCCCAAAAATATCAGACGAATGTCTTAACAAAATTACATGTACAATTACATATTACTGTTATGGAAATATTTACATTTCAGGACTTGGATATGAATTAGCTTTGCATTTGACATTGAACCTTGATTTCCTAGGAATCATCATCTAAAATCAAATGAATATGGCTTTCTAGCAATAATTATAGAGTTGCTACGGTTTTTAATTCGTACCAAACCGTTACAGTAATTTTTATGCCAACTTTGGATCGATAGGACAATTTTAACATGCCTAAATTAACGATAAGTCTGATTATAGAAAGGCTTCACTTGTACAGATTAAAGAAAATGCGCTTATATTTCAAAGAGTTAGGCAGATAGGTATATCTTTAATAGAAGGAAACAAGAGAACAATGATCTGTTTAAAATACTAGTCCCCAAAGTTTTATAATAATGTGTTCATATTCGTTGGCTTAACACATTAGGCGACTTTTATCATTAAGTTGAGTGTCTGAACGTTTCAACCACAAATTGTGATCTACAGAAGGGGTAATTTTGTGTATCGTCATTTGATTTACATATAAATTTATCGACCATTGTCTTATCCCTGTAGTTCCCTGCTTTAATAGCGCTATCGCGCTTTAAACTAATCTAGAATTAAAAGCATAAATACCTTATAGAGAATCTACAAATAAATGTCTTTGTTTCTTTCTTTTTCACATTCTGAAAATTAAATATTCTTTGTCCATTCCTTGGCCTGAGAATACTTACACCTAAATATAGAAGTTTTTTATTGAAACTTAAAAAAGAAAAAAAAAACAATTTAAAAAGGCTCCTCTGTTAGATTTTTCTGTACCCAATTACCACGGCGTTGCTACAAGGTCTAATGGTACATAAGGTCTAATTTACAAAAGGACGAATGCTACAAAAGGTCTAATTTACAAAAGGACGAATGCTACAAAAGGTCTAATTTACAAAAGATCTAACCTTACAAAATACCTAAACCTACTAAAGGTCTGATTTTACAAAACGTTTAGACCTATTGTAGCATTAGATCTTTTCTAGGATTAGGTATTTTGAAGGGTTAGTTCTCTGTAAATTAGATCTTGTGTTACTTTAGATCTTTTGTAACAACGCCATTACCAGGTCTCGACTGCCGCATATTTAAAGAGCGTTGCTGTGGATTATTTTGAATTTTCATCCCCCATCGCTTCGATTCGAAATTTACCAGACCAACCTTCTCTAGTATTTATTAATATATGGCTTTACAATTTCTGGTTCTCATACCCAATTACTTTTATTACTATTCCAAGGGCATACAAAACTTGAGACACATGAGACAAAGCCACAAGTCAAAAGACAAGCTTACCTTCAGAATTCATAATAAAAAATTACAAGATTAAAACCAGTTTTTATTTTAATATATATGGAAAATTATCTATTATACAATTGTATACATGATTTTTCAGTATGGCTGAGAATTGGTTTTAATCCAAAAGATATTAATCGGTTTGGAAGACATACTGGAAACATCCTTATTGTCATTTTATGGGCATTTAGATGCGAATTTATATCATAACTTAATGATATCTGCAGAATTGCCCCCTTTTTCATTCACTTATATAAGCAAAGGAAGAACAGTAGAAAATGTACATATATGTAAGCTTAAGTGTTTAATAATTCAGATAGAATTGGATGGAAGAGAAATAGTAATTTTTCGCATCCTAATATAGACAGCTTTCCGTGGATATTAAGATAAAACATTATAAGATAAAAACCAGTATTGTTAGCCCTGGGTTACCGAAGGCCAGGGCTAACAAAACTTGTATTGATTGTATGATTTTTATTTAAATGTTTGTAGAAAATTGTTTGAAATACAATACAATACATGATTTTTTAGAAAGGCTGAGAACCGGTTCTAATCCAGCGGATATTGATCTGTTTCTAAGACATACTGGAAAAACCTATCTAATTTGAAAATTTGTGACCAGGCCTTTTAAAGTAACTGAGCTCTTTATCTCAAACAAAGAAAGCAAAACTATTTAATTTCATTACATTTTACTTTTAACTTGTTGAAGAAGAACATGTTAGAACTAGTTGAAACAAATTTTGTGGTCGAAACTAGGCCAACGAGGATACTAGGTAGTAGATAGGTCATTCAGGTAAAAGTAAAGGCATCGTTTTGACTTTAGCAATGTACTTAATGTAAAAAAATTAAAATTATTTTAAAAATTAATGATTGAAAATTTCGGCTGCAATATAAAATCCAGAATGCTCTAGGTCTCTTGCAAACTTAAAACGGCTTTTGTCAAGACGTGTCTGTTTTTTTAAATATTTTTCCAACCTTTTATATTCATATGTTATTAAAAAACAAGAACGAATCATCATAGCAATTACCTTCGACCAAAAAAACTTATAAAAAAAAAGTTAAATTAGACAATCAAATTATTCACTCAACAGAAACGATGTAAAAAATGAAATAGAAACAAGTTTTAAACAAATTTGGTCAGACAGTAGACCTACGAACAGTCACAAAATATAAAACATCTACACAACAAATAAAAAAGAGTATGACATGTCTATTGTCTAACGTATATATACTGTCAATAATAGTTTTACAGGGTGTTTTTTTTTCTTATTCTAAACCATGCATGGGATAATTGATAAACGAGATACATAAGTTAACCAAAACTGAATAAAATATACATATTTATTATGTAATATATGCAAATAAAATGGATATAAAAAGTATTTTTTTTGTTTTCCTTAGCTCGGATCTTATATTAATTTTTTCAAGGTTTACAACAGCTATTTTACCGCTGGAAAAAAAATTGGAAACTTTGCAATTAATATAAACATGAATTTTTAGCGCTATTTTCTGTAAAAAAGTAAGTTGGTAAATTAAATTAAATAAAGAAACACACTGTAAGTATAAAAATAGTATATTATTCATGTGAAGAAACAAAAAGAAGCTTTTTATTATTCTATATATTTCCATACAAACTTACTCTGTTGATCTCAGTTATATTGACATCCAGGGGTCAGGATCTATTATATGTTAACAAGAGATATATCTTGCCATTAATTATAAAAAGCTAAACTTAAACAAAATAAAAAGTCAATAGATTGCACTTTTTATATTATAGACTAAACTATTTTAAAAATTGTTTTAGATAATTATTATTAGGTTTTCTTTTAATATAAAATTTTATGAGAATTAGGATCTTCATGACTGGATAAGCACTTTCTTTGTTATACATTATTCTATCGAGGCAAAGTATGACAATTTACAGGAAGAAGGGATGTTCACGTTTTAAAGAATTTCCTATTCTTGCTCATAATTGGATCTACATTGAAATACATTTAAAAATTATGAAAAAATTTCAAACTTTAACAATCCTTTTTTTAGAAAATCAAGTGGTTTCCAGCCAAGCGAAGCCGCTAGCCTCATATAAACTAATAAAAACAAATTTGGTAGATAAAAAACAAATTTTTGTTTTTTTGTTTATTAAATGTTAGGATAGGTTAAGTAAGTGTTTAGAGAAGTCTCCGGAAAGAACCCGTTAAAAGCAAATTGCATTAAATATTAAATTTGTGTTCTCCATTACATAAATAGGTATGAGTAAAAGCACAAGTTATAAGACAATTGAAATGTATCAAATTATCTAAACTCTAGTAAAAGTCAAAATATAATAATCAGGTATCTTCATTTTTAAGATACTAGCGGTCATGCCCCTAGAGGCCTCTAGGGGCGATTTTCTCTTTGAAGGGTGATAGTTATAAACCTTTCCAGGGCCCATGAGAAACAACATTGTAAAGGAGAACCATATCGGTTCAGTGGTTAGCAAGATCCTTCGGTACAGACACAGATCATGTTACTTTTATATAATAATTCATAATTTTGATTTAAGATAAACAATGATATTAGAACTAATGTACAAGGTTGCACATGATTGTACAAGTGAGAGTAAAGCACAGCAAAGTCTGGCTGTCATCAACAACTAACTTTTACCCACATTTTCTTTATCACTTGCCAGAAATATGTCATGGAATACATCAGACATATAGCTGTAAAAATAAGGTAAATCAAAAAAAAACCAAAAAATCTTTATATAAAATAATAAAAAGAAGAATTGATTACATTCTAACTTTATAAATTAAAGGCTGATAAAAGAAAAATATCACGCAACCTTAACTCTAAAAATACAATATATAATTTAATTTTTTAGTGTGTGTAAGGAGATGCCCCATCTATGGACAAAAGTGAAGCTTTAAATTGATCCTAGTCGGATTCCTTTCACAGAATATTAGAATTTTTTAGGTAAAGGTGAATGTACATTCTCGATGAAGATAAACAAAATTATCCCTTTCGTACATTAGAAATATTAATTTAAAAGTTTGGAAACTACTAATTTGGAATTATTCAGCATTCAATAAAAGTACCCAAAGATTTAAGCCAACAAATAAAATATTTGGTACTAGTAATTTAAAGTCAAATATCCACTCCTTTACTGCAAATAATGAGTTGAAAGAAGAATGTGGACCGACACCCAAAAACATAGGTTAATTATAGAGTAGTTTTTCGGCTAAAAAACATCACTTAATTGTATATGCAAAATAGGTCATACATCTAAAAAAAATCAATTATGTAAGTACCATAAATAAATTTAATTATTCTCCTATGAAAACTTTGTGTGTATTTTTTCCCTCCTAGTTTTGTATTTTCAGATTTATGAATATGAATTTATTTTTCCTTGTTTCATTTAATGTAAACCCTTTAAAAATGTAATTGAGTTCAAACGTCAATACAAACTTAACAAAAGGCTCTAATCATAATTTACGCATGTTGTCATTGTCTAGATTTCAAACCTTGCAAGGAGATTCTGAGAAGATGATTTCTGTGACGATGAGATATGATGTATCAACCTGTAAAGATAAGTACGTCAATATTCAACATTCTGAATTCAAAACAAATATCAAAATCATTGCCATTCTGATTATCATTGTGTTTGTTTAATACAGTTAGGGAGTTGAATCCATTTTCATAGAAGCAGAAATATAATCTATGATTATGGTTTGGACCCTCTAAAACTGTTATCTACCTTTCCACTTTCCCCTTTCTTGGTGAAGATATCTTCAACGCCGATACGATTTTTGAAATATAAGATTCTACTTTCCCTTCTCTTGGTGAAGATATCTTCAACGCCGAAACGATTTTTGAAATGTAAGATTCCACTTTCCCCTCTCTTGGTGAAGATATCTTCAACGCCGATACGATTTTTGAAATTTAAAATTCCACTTTTGCCTCTCTTGGTGAAGATATCTTCAACAAGAGAGACAAAAGTGGAATCTTATATTTCAAAAATCGTATCGGCGTTGAAGATATCTTCACCAAAAGAGGGGAAAGTGGAAGGGTAGATTACAGTTTTAGAGGGTCCAAACCATAATCATAGATTATATTTCTGCTTCTATAAAAATGGATTCAACTCCTAACTGTAATAGATGAGCTTTGCTTTTAAAAATGTTACCATACTTGTTTATTTAGAGAAATGCACTGTGTATCAAAGCCCTCATGTACTCATGTTGTTCATTAACTCGACACATGATGGAAACAAATGAACTTTTTTCAACAACTGAATTTATATTTTCTGATAAATTATGTAAAAATGAGATTTTATTTGTCACAGGAGAACGAAAATTGCATTGAAAAACGTATGACATGGTTTTTTAGTATTGCTTAAAAACCGATTAATATCCGCCGAATTAGAACCGATTCTCAGCCTTGCTGAAAAATCATGCCTATCATCGTATTATAAAGCGCTGGAAAGTGTCAGGTATGACGTCATAAAAATACGTCTAACGCCATCTCTTTTTCTTTCCCACTTCTCTCATCCCTCCTTTTTAGACGTATTTCATGACGTCACACATGAAAATTTAAAGCGCTTCTCGTATTCCAGATAATTTCCGCGGAAAGCTGTCTATAATACGATGCGATATATAACTATTTTTGCTTTTAGTATAACTATTTTAGTATATAAGTCTGAATAAAATTTCCGTATACTCTCAGTCATAAGGGCATAGACGTCCAGGGGGGGAGGTAAAGTGGGGATTACCCCCTCTCCCCCCCCCCCCCATTTAAAATTTACCCCTACCCTGGGGGTGCAGTAGGCACCCCCAACCATTTAGGAGGGGATATTTACCCTACCCAAACAATACCCCCCCCCAAAAAATAAAAAAAAAATTCTAACAAATTTTTACCCCCCCCCCCCTCCCAAAAAAAACTTGGACGCCCCTGCATGGGGGCTTCCTGTGCATTTTTATCAGCTAGATTGAGTAAGCATATGTAAAACGAAATAATAAGGTTTCTTCTGTAAGTTTAACACAAAAACTGTTAACAACTTAAAGATTTTTTTTTTGGGGGGGGGGAGGGATCAATTTTGCTGGGAGAATTTCTCATCGGAGGTTGATGAAAACCTCCATTACAATAGTTTTAAACCTGTCTAGGACCTATTAAAAGCTATATTGTAAAGGAGGACCATATCGGTTCAGCGGTTAGTGAGATCCTTCGGTACACACTCAAAGACATTCATACACTTAGATAGACATCCTAATACTTCTATATAAGGATAATCATGACAAAACTCTAATAGTTTGTTCGACATAAAGTACTGGAGCAAAATTGCATTCATTAATCGAGAAATAGTCCATTCTTTACCAAAAGATAGGTTCATTAATCATAAATTTAAGTTTTATTTACATAAACATAATCTGTTTAAGTTATATAAATGTGTATAAAATGTAAATATAAAAGAAAATATATTAACTTGATTTGAAAAGTTTGATATGATCTAGCATCATACCATTAATCTTAACAAATACTTTAAACTTTTCAACCATCTTAAAATAACTTTGTTAACTCTTTAAACCTTTCAAAATATCATGTAATAGTAACATAGCAATAACATACATAAGTTTCAAAGCACAAACATATCAAGGATAGAATTATGGACATATTTAAAAGGCAGATGTTCATTGTTCATAAATAAAAAATAAAAATAATTGGGGAGAAACCACGAAATATATATCATGTTTTTCTATAGGGTTAAAATTCAAAATTCTAGCAAACAAAATAAATCTAGATGCTCATACAAAATTCATATGGACCAAAAATTCATATTTTTTTGAGCACTCAAAACCTAACCCTCCAGTTTTTTGTTTGTTTATTACTTTAGATTAGCTTACATTATATTGTATTTGGTACTGAGTAAACCCCCCATGGTTAAGGCAACGCAGGTATAAGCTCCGCAGCAATAAGTTATAGGAAAAATTAATATACCTTACTTATTTTCAATTTTTAACAGCGATACGGTAGGGGGGGAGGGGAGATAAGTTTGATAGGCCTTTAAGATAAAGCACCTAAATTACAATAGATGAGCTTTGACATATGTAGAGCTTAGCTCGGACATTTCTCATTTCCAGCTTGAATAAATTTAATTTATATTTTTAACAAAAGCTCATCTGTTTGCAGAAACAGGGACTGATATTAATATATTTTTTTAATTGAACCATATAATGATAGATAGACGTGAAGCTTTTCTAAATTTGAAGTCAACCCGTCTGTTTGTATGTTATCGTTAATATATACATAATTTGATAGTCCTATCGATTTCAACCACAGTGCGGATTTTCAGTATGAATTAAATTAATTGGTAAACATTCCGACACTACGCGATGAAACCAACCTGCTTGTATATTTCTCAATGAGGGAGGGGACATTGGACCTAAGATTAACTGGTATCCTAAGATTTCAATAATCACGTAATCTTATTCATTGGCTCAATAACGTTGGGGATTTTTTATTGAATTTTGATTGGTTCCAAACTAGTAATATCAACACTTTTCAATCAACAATTTTAATCCACAGAGGGGTAATTATATTTATCATCATTGGTGATGTACATTAATTTATCGCCCATTAAACTAAGCTGATATGAACACAAATATTACATAATTAGTATAAATTAAAATCTCTTTAAATTTCCGAATCTCCTGTCATGTGTGTGAGTATGTATGTGTGTGTGTGTGCGTATGTCTATATTCCCCCGAGAGGAAATACAATTTCAATTTATTTTTTAATCAACTGAGATCTGGTAATAACAATTCTTGTGTCTATTTGCTATGTTTCCTGCATTTATTTGTCTTTTTTATATGTAGCAGAGCTACTTTACACAGTTGACTTTCTTAGGTTATATCACAGCCTTCAATTAAAAAACCCCTGTCCGATGTTTTCTTATATTTTTAGTAAAAAGTTGCATTGAAGAGTACGACTGTAGCTCGAGCTTATAAAAAGCCGGGTGGCTTAGAATTTGCAGCTCGATTGTAATTAACGGGCTGGATTAGTAAGCCGTGCTGGCTGATGATGGTGGCTTTGGGTTTGGCTGCCGAGCCCTACTCTTTATTTTTATTTAACTTTGCATTATTTACTTTCATATGCATCAGAGTTTGTGTCAAAAAAAAAGTGTCTAAAAAATCAGCCATGTGACGTCATACAAATGAGCGAGATGAAGGGAGAAGTAAGGGGAAAAAAACTTTAAAAACGAGATTTTTAATATCCTCATTTTTATGGCGTCACATGGCTGATTTTTGAGACACTTTGTATACCTATAAAGTAAAAGTAAAAACAGATAGGGACTATTATTAGTATTTTATTTATATAAATTAAAAATGTAAGTTTGTAACGAAAGCTATTATTCATATTTTAAAGAAAAGGGCAATTGTATGAAACTAAATTTCATGAATATAAAAATGCTCTTCAAGATGTTGTAACCTGTCATAAACATGATTAAGTTTATTTTACTATAAAACCTTTATATGAATGTAAAGTAAAAGGGGCGATTCGCCGTTTTATAAATGGCTTTTGATAGGTTAGGTTAGGTAATATGGCCCCGCAGGGGCTAGAAATAGGAGAAAAGCAATTGTGAACAAAACGAAGAATCGCCTCTTAAGGAGCGTTGCCACGAAAGGGACTATACCCGTAAAACTTTTATTTTACTGCTATTATTTATTAAAAATTGAGCAATTTATTTCCTTCCTGTCAACTGATCCACAAAAACTTCTTATTATTATAAATAAGGTTATGTTCAAGGCAACAAAAACATCAAATTTTCGTTTATCATTCTATCCCTGATTATTTCTGAAAATAATAAAACTTTGGACCTACGAAGAAACCAGATTCCATGAAATTTTAATCCTAAAGTAAAGTTTTCAGTCTATTCTTGTTTAGATAACTGTAAAGAAATATTAAGTGAAAGTTTTTTTACAATGGTCGTCCTTACAACTTGTCTAACTGTGTAAATATTTGGATCTAATTCACTTTAGCTCCTTTAAAGTGAAGATTGGCCCGTTCGTCCATAATTGTAACATTTAGAATTTAGAAAGCTTTTCAGAACATATTTGATCTGGACGTACATTTTAAACATTTTGGTTTGTTGAGCTATTTTGACAACGATATTTTATACGATTATCCTTTTCTTAATTTTTGGAATAGTGCTTCCTAGTGTGGTTGGGGACAAAGTTAGATACAATTACAATTAGATTCGCTGTACATTTTTGTCATCCTTGTGTTTAAAATCTATCTTAAGAAATTAAAATTTATTGTAACTTTAAATTTAACAAAGCATTTGATAGATTTCGAAAAACTAGTAAAAAAATAATTTAAATCCATTCTGAAAGACTAATTTTATTTATTATTATAAAAACAACTATATGTGGAAAAACAGTACTTCTTACATTATAAAATTTAAGCCCAATGAAAAGTCCTAAACCCGTTTTGTAAAATTAAATATGAGAAATATTGAACTTTTTAGGATTATTATTTTTGAGTCTCTAATGATCTATGGGGATATATCTAGAATTAGATCACTCTCAAGGGCCTGTATGAGGTTGTCATACATACTCTAAACAATAAAAGGAAGAAATATGAATCCAATATTGAAATCCAATAACCTGGGTCCTTAGGCTACGTATTACATACATACATACTACAGGGCATCCCCTCAATAATAAAGCTTTCTATCAGATATAAAAATTTAACAGGGTGCCTCTTCTGTAATTGGACTACAAATCGATATTATTTAGTTCATTAGCGGCTACGCCCCTATAGGCCTCTATGGGCACTTTAGTGAAGAGTGGAAAAGGTATTGTCGACCCTCCATTTTCAAATTTTAAGAAGTTGGTTTGAGTGAATTTTTTTGGGGTGTAGGTTGATATATTTTTCTCTTGACTTGACAGAGTTACTTTGCCGCAAAACAGTTTTAAACCTTCACTGAACCGATAAGAAGCTTCCCTTTAAAGGTAAACCATATCGGTATACAGACATCATGTATTTATTGATTTATCATGATAAGTTCAAGGGTATTTTTTAGAAATTTTAAAATGATGTAATTGTAGTTGTTAAAATTGGGGGGAAAGGGGGGGGGGGAGGTTTGTGAAATATTTCACCCCCCTTGCATATAATTATGCTTTAATTAACAGTTGTATTTTTGCCGGCAAAAAAAAACGTAAAACGAAATTAAAAACAGCTTCAACATCTGTAAGCAGTCCGACTTATTTGAGTTAAGACAAGAAAAGAAGATTATTGATAGAGAAAAGAATCATGTAATAATGGACATGGCAAACACTAAAACGTGAAAATTAGAAGAATCGAAGAAAAGCGAAGAGTCAAAATCTTAATATTTAAAAGAGAAAAACAAATTTAAAGATTTGTATAAAAACAGAAAGCTAATGTATTATGAATCAATAATAAAAGTTTATAGAAATGCTATGCCTCAAAAATTCTATATCAAGATACGTTATATATGACAAGTTTCTTACAACACAGATCTTACATATCGTTTATAGTTAAGCTGATAGATATTTAATGTTCTTATGGAATCATTTAACACAAATATTGAAATGATAACTCTTTACATATCTACTAAAAAAGTAACAGGATGTCTGACTGTCTGTGTTAAACCCATATATTCCTATTTTACAATATACCTTCTCATTCAGGTCCAGGGAAGGTTTATTTTTTTTTGAGAGGGTACCACCATCCTCCAACGAAAAATCGCCGCTTTATAGCTGTATTTTTTATTTAATAATCTTTTAGGAATACTATGACAGTTGTGGTCATGGGTAGTGCAGCATTAAAAAAGATTTATTAAAAGCGAAGCTTTTCTATAATTAGGGTCGGTCCGTCCGTACGTCCGTCCGTCACGGATAGCTTTTTTCGTTAATATAGACATGTTAGAATTGTCCTATCGATTTCAAATTTTGCATGGTGATTCCTTTAGTAGTTAGGTACGATTTAGAAAGCGTGGCAACTCTATAATCATTACCAAAATGTCCGTACGTCCATTTTAAACATGTTGATTTTTTTACTTATTAAAATAGCTTTTTACGTTAATTTAGGCATGTTAGAATTGTCCTATCGATTTCAAATTTTGCATGGTGATTCCTGTAATAGTTAAGTACGAGTTAGAAAGCGTAGCAACTCTATAATCATTACCAGAATGTCCGTACGTCCATTTTAACCATGTTGATTTTTTTTTACATTTTTAACAAAAATTTGTGTGTGACCTAATTATCCGATTGGTCTGATTTTTGGTATACTGATTCCTGGGACAACAAAGTACAATATTATAAGCGAAGCAACTCTATAATCAAGTCCTAAAAATGTAGGTATGTCCATAATCATTATCCTGTATCAAGCAGTTTTTCAACAAATTTACTTACAATTTTGCTTTGACTCTTTTACATTCGCATTCTGATTATTCAGTTCTGACATTATACAAGCATTAATGTCCGTTTGTTCTACCGTTTCAGAGCTTCGCTTTTATGGATGTTGTCATCCTTGTTTAAAAATAATTAGGTGTTCAACAGACATAAACATAGACATATGAAAGGACTTAAGGAGTGATGGAACACTCTTAATATATAGTATGCTTTGCTGAAAGAGTTCCTAATTTTCGTAAATATTTTTTTGAGGAACCAAGGAGTCTTAAGGGAGAAGACAATGGACGATTAATTTATATACGTCCCTAATGATGATTAAAAAATAGTTCCTTCTTTTGCTTAGAATTATCAGATTTGACACTGCTAGTAAGAGGATAGCATTGTTATAAAATATTGGGAACTAATTTAATTAACAGTCCAATGCTCCTTCCCTCCCCGTAGGAAACAGAATCACCTAACTGGAGATCTAAATGTTAAGTACATATTTTTGAAATAGACAATGATTCAAATTCTTAATAAAAAAAATTAAAAGACAAAAAGTACATTTGTTACAATAGGTGTTCGAAAGAATCCCTATTTAAAATTTCTTTTAGAATTATTTGTTTGTTTTTAAAAAGAATTAGTTTGATTATGATTTTATGAAAACAAGGCCAATCACAGCATATATACGAAGTAGTATATCGTATGATATTTTAACCATACAAATTTTCAAAGCAAATCCAACTGTTGAATTAAGGAAGATAATTAGACACATATTATAGGGCAGGAGTAGCCAGTCTAACCAACAATTCTACAAAAATATCACGAAACCTTATTGAGTATCTGGTGGTAAATTTTGTTTTTGTCATGTAAGAGAAGAGTGGTGGGAAAGTAGGGGAGAAAATGAGGAAGAAGTTGTGGGGAAATTTTCCTTTAGAGTTGTTTACTTCTATTGAAAGTAATTCTAATTTCCTATTTAAAGATGTACCAAGATGGTTTTAAGCTATTTTTCTGCTCTCTAACTCCCTTGGTTATAGACTCAGCCCGTAGATGCTAGCTTGCATAGTTTCTAGAAGGCTGATAGAGCAAACCAACCCCAAAGGACGGATACTTTGCAATAAGTAGTGTAATGCTTGTAGAGAATAGCTACAAAAAGACAGACAAACATCCTTCCAAAGCTTTTTATAGTGCCTATAAAAAATACACGTCATACTGGCCCACAATTGGTCAATTAAAATGTATAATGGCCTGTCATTGGTAATTTAGTCTGTGCATTGGCCTATTGGTCATTTGTATGGCGTCATTTTTTATAGGCACTATAAGTAGCTTCCCTATCAGTTCTATTATAATTATATAAAAACAAGAAGCCAGTTACCAAGTTTAAAGGTATAGGATGATTTTAACAGGCCACGAAAAAAAATTATTAACGGTGACATTGAAGAAAAAATAAGAAAGTAAAAAGAAGAAAGAGAAATTTAGATATGAGAGTAGATTCTCCGATAAAACTATACAACAACTCTCTCAGAGAATTTTACGAGAACCATCTTCTCTCTATATCTCTCTCTCTCTCTTTCGCTCTCTTATTTTGAACGGAGAATTCTAGAATTGGTTAGTAGTAACTTGGCGGTGTAATTGTATAATTGTATAAATGTAGTATTCTGTATTTAATGTTGTGTTTATTGTTCAATCTTTATAATAAAGTAATAGGATGTGTGTTTGTCTGTCTGATTTTCTGTCTGTTTGTCTATCAAAATGGGTTTTGGGATTCAACTACCTCCTCCTCAATTGCCCCTAGAGGCCTCTAGAGGGGAAGCCACTAGTTTATTAAAAAGATATATCAAAAAAAAATTCAAAGAAAAGACTTTTACCTACATTTATTATTGTGTTTAATGTGTAATTAAACAAAATATATTTATTTTTTTCACAAATAATTTTTTATGATAATTTATAACTATAAATCCTTTTTTGTGATTGCATTTTGGGCGTTAATTAAACTTAATTTCATTAGCAGGTAAAGTTAAAAAAAATATTAATTGATGCTAGAAAACAAAATTTGAATCTTTGAGCAAGAATAAGTAAAAAGTGAGGTGTGTTTAAATTAATACCTAATACCTATTTTCGTGTCGTTTCTTAGATAAATAGTCAATGATGGTTGCTACTGACGGAAGGACATACGGATATGTCCTAGTTTTAAAGTATTTGTCATCTATAAATCTAACCTAACCTTTAGAATCAAACATTTGTTTTTGGGCCTTTTTATATTTATCGATTCAAGTTTTCCTTAATTTGAATGATATTACCTTCACAACTTCTAAATTGGCATATGACTTTATATTACCTAGATTTATTTTCAAAGGGTATAAAGTAAATTTTATTAAGATTATGATATTAATAGTTTTATTTTTTTTAAACTTTTTAAAGTGGTAGGTTTTTGGTTTATCCGTTAAGATCTTACAATCTACTGAAAAAATTGTATTGTCAATTTGGGGAAAGCTTCACCTAGGAACCGGGATAGTTTTGGCTACTTTTCACTCTCTCTATCTCACTTCAAATACAGAGTCCCTTGATTCCCTTAATGTAACGCTTGTCTTTATGTTGGCGTTATTAAAAAAGATCTAAAACAAAATACGTAATCTTACAAAAGACCTACTCAAACATTAGACCTAATCCTACAAAAGTTAAGTTAAGCTAGCTAGGTTAGGTCTTATGTAGGATTAGGTTTTATGTTATTCAGGTCTTCTGTAAAAGGCCTTTAGTCGGAATAGGTCTTTTGTAGCAACGCATTTATATTTATTTTTATTTTGAATAATTTGAATTAAAATAATTTTTTATTTGTGATTAAAATAGTTTTTAAGAATTTCACTGCACAAATTCCAAAAGCAACTTTTGCCAACCTATTCTACTTCTAATTTAGATTGTATAAGTTGAGCTACCAACTCCATCAACTCCGCATGTGAAGAGCTATAAATTTCTGAACATAAAACAACTGATATTTGAAATAGCAACTTCCCTACAAATATATGATGTTTACAAAGTTAATCCCATGTGGGAAAAGATGTGATAATATTTCCATCCGTTTTTTTCTTAGTCTTTTTCGGGGGTATAGACTATAGATATAGATCTATTAACTTTTTAATTTAATTTTTTTCTATTAATTTCCATTCACTGGAAAGATTTACTTGGTCATCCATTATTTAATTACTTAAAATGTAAAATAATTAAAATTTCTAATTGTTACTGAAGTACATAAATTTTAAATTGACATCTTTTATTTTTCAAGTTGTATGTGGTTCCAGTTAGGGACGTCCACAAGGGTGAAGAATTCACCTAAAATTAATAAAATTTGACCCCTAAGTTTGAGGTAAACCACTCAAAAATTATTCAAAGCCCTTACTTTCTACAATTCAAGTATTTCTTTTAATTTTTACACCCAAAAAATTAGGGGAATGTAAAAATTTCGGTTTAATTTGTTCAAATCCTGTGACTTTCTATACCAAACCAATGGCAGATTTTGACACCAGGAGCTCAGCAAACTTTTTACCTGGGCCCTTTTTGGCAGTTTTGTATGAAATTTTGATATAAATGCTTTACACACCATTAACACGAGAAAATTAGAAATGGCTCTGTCATAACAAGGCCGTACAGTAGTAGATTTTTAGTTTGAAAACTATCAAATTTAAGTTATTTATATTTATATGACTCTTCAAATTTTATGTCCAGATAGAACGTCTTGTGTATAATTAAAGAGAAACATAAAGATAATATAATTAAACCTTTCTTGTAAGATTTTAATTTAGTTACAATCTAACGAGATATATTCTTGCCATATCTTTTGTACAGAAATTTTGGATTTACGAAAGATAACTTACAAATCATATATTTGAATATTTGAATTTTAACATAAAAAAATCATATCTAGATTGACATTTGTTGAAGTAATGGGATGTTTACCGAAATATATCGCTTACCACTTGACCTAAATAGCTTCAATCGAAGTTTCTCATAGGTCCCGATAATCTTTTTTATTTACGGAAGGATAAATGAATACAGTTGTAGAAACTAATTGTAAGGATGCTACTCTGTTCTCCCTGACTTTGAGTAGAACCTTTATTACACAACCACTACTATACATCTTCATTCAATTCAGAGTTTAAGTATCCTCAAGTAAATTTATGTTTATACCCAGGGACATTTCAATTACCTATCTATTACCTCATACGGGCAGGGAAGCTGTCCATGATTCTCGAGCGCTAGGTCCAACAACCCAGGATAACTAAATGGAGCCAAAACTCTCCTTTCTGTCTAAACACCTCTCAGTCATGGTAATGAGTTGCGCTTGTTTTGGGCCAAGACATTGCCCCTACTCTAACACTTATTTAGTTTTTTATCGTAAGTTTAAACTTTTCAACACATTATTTCATTTTACCGTGAGGGTAATTTTGTTTATGACCATTGGCGATGTACATCAATTTATATTTGTTGATTTGTAAACTTCTAATGCTAGCAGCGCTTATGGACATTTTTTGGAATTATTTTCTACAGTTTTAGAGATCTTTATATGCATACAACAAAGAACAAACTGCGCTTAAGCTTTAAACTAAATGCATATATAAAAAGGAATGTAAGCACTTATATTATTGAAAACTGTACAATTTAGGTGAAACCACTTTTATGTAAGACTAAGCGTTTTCCTATCATAAGTAATCGTATTAATAAATATTTCCAGGCTGATATGTAGTTACCAAAATAGCAAAATATTTATAAAAAAAAATAAAATTTGTTTTACTTTTTGATAGTTTGTTATTTTTAGTTGCGAATGCATTCTATAACTGTATGTCCGTCTGTCCATCTTCTGTAATGTTAGGTTGATCTGTTTCCTTCCCCTTCCCTTTCCTTCACTGTCAGTCTCCATCCCCATCACTTCCCATTTCTCTTTATTTCTCTGTCTGTTTTATTTTCTATCTTTCTCTTTATTATTATCCTTGTTTTTTGTACATTTATTAGTTGTGAGTTTTTACTTAATTTAAAAAGTTTGTGTGATACTAGCTTCAGTCAAAAAAACATCTTGACTAGGTTTTTATAAACATTATAAACTTGACGGTAATTTCACTTTAGCTGAACATAGACCTCTAACAAAGCTTATTTTATGTTTATTAATTGTTTAGGAAAGGACCGCAGGGTTAGAGCTACCCTTGGGTGCTAAAAATCGTTTTTAAAGTTGAAAATTTGAGGGGGGAGAAAGAAATTTTGTGGCCCTCTCGTAGATTTGAGGGATATTACAAACTAAGAAAAATAAGAAAATGTTTTTTTCCCTTTTTTCATTTCTTTGACAAATTTATGTTCAATAAATCACGTAAAATTTTAAATCTACAGTATGTCAAAATATACCTTTTGCTCAATTTATCAATTTGTGTAAAATAGAAAAGGAAGTTTGGCTGTTTCCCTCAAAGTGCCTAGTCAAGCACATACCCCCCCCCCCATAACTTGGAAATACATTTAAAATAAGGGTGGGAGTGGGAGAGGGTAGTTCTTATTGTGTTTTTTCATTACCTCAGGTCAGGTTATGATATTGGGTACTGCGTGGCCACGCATGGTTAGGGCGACGAAGGTATAGGTTCGTTAGTAACGTTAGGTACGTAATAAGAAAGTTTATCACCCAATCTCTTATTTTCAATTTGTCACAAAAAAATGGTGGGGGTTATGTGCTCGCCGGTCACTTGAGGAAAATCACCGGATATTCTTCCAGAAATCTGGGCTTCTTTGCTTGGTTTTTATTAAAACTCTTTGTAAAAAGGTTTTTGGGTCAAAATCATTAGAGTCCTAAATATATAAACAATTTTAAAGAATAAATTATTATGATAATATCCAATAGTAAACTGGCAGTAATGTAAGAATTTAGATCAATCCTATCCTATAAAGTAGTAAGGTTTTTTTTGTCTGAATTCTATTATTTTAATTACTACTAAACCAATTGTGTTTTCCTTTTCAGGGAAACTTCATATGGGTTCCGTGAAGGGTTTATGCTGTTTCACTTTTATATTTGACTCTTTGGATTGTTTTGGTCTATTTTTCGGCGGTGCCGCTAGTATATGGAACAAATAGCTAATCGCAACCTAAGGGACAGACAAGATCAATTTATGGAGTTGATGATAAGCCTCTAACAATCCGGGAAAAATCGACTTCGAAATTGATGCATTTTTTAATCTTTAAGCAGCCTAATTGCAGCAAAATTTGCCGCTTATTCGCGCCTTGCTTTCGACTGACAAGCTGTGCAATCTTAAGTTATCTTTTGTTGTTGAAGTAGGAAATCTTTTGGAATAAATCTATTAATATCTTGAAAATTCTCTTTCCTCGAATAACTTTACTAAAATTATAGAAAATGATTTATGTAGAATTAGTAAAAATAAATGGAAGATGAAACAAGAACGATTATCTTTCCGAAATATCAAAAGTATCGAAGCTTTCTAGATATCTTTTTTTACCAGATCGGTTGCTTTCCAACAAAGTTTCTATCGACAATTCCCCTTATTTTCTATATAAATTTTAAATAAGGGTGGGGTTAGTTTTTCATATGCCTAACTATGTGGGGCCAATACCAACAGTGCTATAACCCTGCGGGGCTGCACAGTATCCAATGTAATATAACCTAACCTGACTAATGCATCGAACGAGCAAACGAAAATATACTCTCCCACTAATTTTTAATTTATTTCAAATTTAATGATGGGGGACGGGGGGGCTGTGCTCATTAGGCCCTTTAAAGGAATTCGCCTAATATAATTATTTAGAAAGAACGTGTCCTATCTTTTGTGATTTTTGTTTAACCCATTCATGACGAGCTCTAAAAGTTCAAAGTTTTGATTCACCGGCATTCGACAAAATAGATTTTTAAAAATAATTACTCAACAGAATTTAAAAAGTAAGGTGTCAAATTAAAGATCTTACTATTTTTGTTCATAATGGCAATTTTCTTTTTTGTTGCGTTTTAGTACCCTAAAACCAACTTAATTTAAAAAAACTTAAATTACTTCAAAAATAAGAGGTCTACCAAAAAAACAATAGCATATCTAAATTCTATGGATCATTTTACATCTACTACTTACTAAAAACACCGACTAACCAATTTTTTTAAATCACAAAAGTTAGAACACGTTCTTTTGTTAAAATAAGGTTTGGAAATAATATTAACCTACGTGAATAAATTTTTGTAGAGCAGCTTCGCTGCGTCTAAATCATTCAAAGTTAATGGGGTTTGAAGATGTTTCAATTGAAATTCATTTAAAAGTATTCTAATATTTTTAACTACTCAATTCATTTATCAAACTTTACCTCTAGTTACAAAAGTATCCAGAAATATTGAAATTAAAATAGATCAAAGTTAAAACCTTTGTACAGTTAGGAAATTAAAACAATTTTATAAAAGCAAAAATATAATCTATGATAATAGTTTTAACCCTCTAAAAAGTTAATGTATGATTCCATTCTCCCCTACCTTGGTGATGTTATCAATAACGCCGATATAATTTTTGTAATCTACCATTCCACTTTCAATAGAGGCAAAACTGGAATGGTATTTATAAACAATGATTTCCTTATTCAAATCGACATAATAATAATGGTATTGCTATATTTTTTAAAAATTCTTTATAAAGTTTTTAAAATCAAACATGACATTTCATGCATTTTTACGATTAACACAACTTAAGACTATTATGAAGGATTTTAATTATGTCGATGTTAAAAGAATAAAACACCATTCCATTTTCGTCTCTCTTTTAAGTGGAATGGTTGTAAAGTAGAGACGGAAAAATTAAAATGACAAAAACAATAAACACAATTATGTCTAAGAATCAGCGGTAATAAGGAATAAGACAAAGGAAAGTAAATTGATATATATTCCGAATGATCACAATAAACAAAATCACCCTGATTAAAATTATTGCTTAATGAGTTTGGACACTTGTTTTTGGAACCAACCAATCAAAATGAAATAAATACCTAAACTTTTTAAACCAACCAATCCTGCGTTCGGCTTTGGTTTCCCTCTGGGGTGACACGTCCAATCCTTTCTACCAATAATTATATTCTATATAGGGGTCATTTGTTTATCATAATTGGTTGTATATGTAAAAAAAAAATTTGTCCAGTGTCTTATCCGTTAAGACCCATATGACCAACCATCCAGACTTGAGAACCAAAAGTAAAATGAAATGAATCTAGTGAAAGATAATAAGATTATAAAACAACAAAAACCTAGCATAATTCTATTTATTTTACACTGCAATATGTTTTTCTTTGTGATGGAAAAGCCCATCTACATTTTTATTCAACCAGTATGTCAGCCCTCTCGGAAATCTTTGAAAATTATATAAGTCATGTTGAAAATGTCTTGAAAATTTAAATCTTTATGAGGCAATTGGCAACATGATTTGTTATTATCTATTTAAATTTTGCTTTAAACACTATCGAACTTGTTTTCAGTTATCTCAAAGTGTATTTTACTTTTTTTGTCTGGAATACTAGATTTTTTATTAGTCTGTCATTGTCAGACTTGTATTACTTGAGAAATAAAAATTGATTGTTAGTATAGATTAGATATTGAGAGAGGATAATTTAGTCTAGGGTTGGCGGGTCAGTAAATTACAGGGGTAGTCAATCGCAAGTCAGCCACTTGCTCCTCTAGATGCGCAGTATTCGAAGGAAAAAGGAAAGAGAAAAGAATCCTGAAACCAAAATAAAACCATCCACTGACATGTAAAATTTCCTAAAATGGAGAACTCAGATCAGTTTGGTAGTTAGCGAGATCATGACGGTGAAATAGCTTCTTTAAATAATAGGATTGTGTCTATTGTCTAATATAAAGCACTTAAAACCAAGTGAACGTCAAAGCTGGTCCCCCTCTTATATGTATCTCTAAATTGTTTTTAAAAGTTTAAGTCTGAAAATAAAGCTAGTAAAAGTGGCGGCACAGATTATGACGTCAAAAAATTAACCAATGAGAGGCCAATATACACTGTAATTGACCAATGGTAAAATTTATAGTGGCCTATCATTGGTTAATTTATTTACGTCATAATCTGTGCCGCCACTTTTACTAGCTTCCTCTGAAATTCTATGATACCATACACCGCAAGACGAAGTCTAAATCTAAATATAAGTAATATATGGCAGTTGTAGAACCCTGATAAATGTACATACAAGCTTATGAAACTGTTCCTGACTTTTTCTTTGTAAAATTAAATTGGCCGTTTAGTCTGGTAAATATATTAGTTTTGTGTATCTCCATGACATAACATGTTTATTAAATGTACGTACAGGTTTAAAAGTAATTATTATAGAGTTGCTACAATTGCTAAATTTACCAGCAGTTGCTTGCAGAAGAGGGTATGAACACGATCAAATTATAAATGTTATCCACTTTTTTTAGACACTTAATGGTTTCACACCCATTGTGAATCGATGTGCACGACACTGATTAAAAGAATAAATACATGCAAAGTTTGAATTTAATATAACGATTTTAACATGCGCGAACCTAAATTAACGTTTAAAGCGGTCCTTGTCGGTCGTATGGTTATGTACAGTATGACCCTCGAAAAAGTATTTTTAAGCATCTGCAGCCCTTATTTCTCAATGAATTATTAAAAAACATTAACACCGGAGATTTTTAGAGCTAAAGTTTTCAAAAAGTGACTGAGAAAAAGAATTTTTTTTTGTTTCTCTTATTTTTTGGATGGTTATATTATGTTTTTCTGGCAACTGAATAATGAGACACAAAGAAAAACAAGTTAACTAAATATTTTTTTTTATTCCACCAAAAAATATAAACTTTTAATGGCAAAAAATACTACTGAATGTATTGGTTATTTGCAAATTTTAGGTTATTTATTAACCCTTATTTATAGAAAAGGATTAATTATGACAGTTGCTCCGCCTACTTTTCTGACATCTCAATTATTTAATAGGGGGTAAATTAAGCTTTTTAGACTAAAAAATCATTATGTTTTATTTTTATTTTCTTTCTAACTTTTTGGTTATTAAATTTAGGATTGTGAAACAAAAACAATTTTCCTGCTATATTCATAGAGATTTATTTGGTTCTTTAATCTTAAACAATTTTGCCTAATAAGTAAGTTTTTCAAAATATCATTAAACTAAAAAGACTCAAAAAATATGTGTAAAAAAATGCTTTTTTCTCAAAAACTAAATTTTTTATTTCATTTTTGTATAAAGTTTCTGCTAGTAACAAAAATAAAAGGATTTCTAGCTTAATTTTGCTAAAAAAGTCGTTTCATGTTAAAAGTTACTTTTTCCTCAGTCACTTTTTCAAAACTTTAGCACTAAAAATCTCCGGTGTTAATGGAGGTAAAAAAAATATTTTTATATCTACTTACGTGGAATACTATGGAGAACAAGGACATATGCATTTTTTAATAATTCATTGAGAAATAAGGGCTGCAGATGCTTAAAAATACTTTTTCGAGGGTCATACTGTATATATGTGTATGGCCATGGATATGTGTGTAAACCTATATGAAATTTGTGGCACTTGATCTAATTTAAAGTTGGCCGAGATTTCATTGTTCTCGCATAATTAGTTCCAATATCTACCAACATACATTATCTAAAGCACAATTTAATATTTAATAGGGAAACAATTCCAAAGGAAATTTTCCCCACAACCCTCTTCCCCTTTTCCTCCTTTCCCACCCCTCATCAGTTACATAAAAACAAAATATACTTCCACATACTTTAAAAGGTTTCGTGATTTTTTGTAGAATTGATTGTTAGAGTAGCTACCACTGACTATTTAAGCCAAGAAAAAAAAAAAAAAAAAAACATGCGGCTTACCAAGTTTGCAAAGCTTATTTTGATTGGGAGATTTTTATTGACGTTGCAAATTTCATTATTTTTCATATTTCTACAACTTAATTTTTATTTGCTGGTTCTTAATTTTTTCTTGGTTTTTTAATTAGGGATATAATATCTTTATTCATTTATTTTACTAATTTCTTCTAAGAATAATGCCATCCTTGTTTTCATTATTCCTAATCAACAAAAATATCAAAATACAAAAAACCTAATTAAACATGTATATTTTTTGATATCATCTACAACAAAAGGATTAAACATTATTTTCCAATTCATTTATATTTCTGTTAATTAAAAAGATAAAAAGAAAAAAAATACAAATATATATGATATATATATATATATATATATCTGATTTTTCAAAAAAAATCGTAAAACTTACTTTAAGGATCTCAAAAATGTCTAACTCAGATACCTAAACTTTAAAATTCTTCCAAATATTTGAACGAAAATCAATTTTAGCAAAAGTTCAAATTTTTTCTCTAAATTATAGATGTGAAGTTTTTCCATCCTCTGTCTGTCTGTGGGTTGTTAAGGTTTCTAAAATAGCTGGATCAATTAATATATGTCTCCTGAAAAGAATCTTATATAATTTAAATATATCCTAGAGAGACTTGGCAACTAATAAATTTTCAGAAAATCAAGGCAAGTATTAAAAGTTTTAATCTCTACCTTACTGTTTTCAGCAACAACAAAACTTTTTTTTTATCTCCTTTTATGTTTATGTTCGAAAGTAAGAAAAAGTTTAGAAGGAAAGAGAAAAGGGATTAAAAATGTTTTCAAGTTAGATGCACCTTAATATTAAACTTTTGTTCTAGTATATTTTTATGAAATATCATATTGAATAATATAAAGTATTAAGGTATTTTTGGCTGTAACAAAGGATCTTGCAAACAGCTGGACTGATTAGGTTCTTCGCATAGGTCCTGGGGAAGTTATAACTATTTTTTGGGAGGGTACGACAACCCCTAATTTAATAAATAGTATTTCATTTTATAATTATAAATAATAAGAGGGAGGGGAGCAAAAAATCCATGCTTATAAGATGCATTGTATACAAAATAAGAAAATGTAGATTTTACAATAGAACCCAATAGATCTAAAGAAATAAATACTTTTATTTGTATCCAAACATATTGTTTATTGTTTAAACAGAGATTTTCCTTTTTACCATCCAATAAAAACAATACAGGTAGGAAGATGCAATATTTCTCTTTCCATCAACCAGTTCTAATAATCCTTAATGCTCTGGTTGCCTCTTTGTTTTATTTGAAATTATAGGGACAAAATTTAGCAAAGGTGACCCATATTCCAATTTATCTAGACCAAAATTATATTAAAACCATACCAAGCTCTTTTTTTTATGATAAACATCAATACATTTTGTAATAAAAAAAGATAAAAGTGGACCAAGATTATATCTAATCCAGCTGAATAATATTTTCATTCTGTACCAGTTTAAGATTTTATTAAGAGTTTAATAATTTCATAGAGGTAATGTTTTTTGTTAATAGTGGATAGATTTTAATTTTTACAAGCAATAGACAATTTTAGCAAACACATTTCAGGTTTTAAGCCATTCCAATGAAGATAAGAGTTTGAGTTTCAATGTTATTTTTTCAATGTATTTCAACGTTTTTCAATGTTTCTATGAAAACATCTATCAATGTTTAAATCTTTAATGTTTTTAAGAAGCATTTTTTTTTCATTTACCCAACTGCACTATGTAAAAGTGATATTTAGCAGTAACTCAATAAGACAGGTTGACACTTTCTTCTGGTTTACCACGCTCTTAACATAAAATAACTTTCCTTCAATGCCAAAAACAACTTATTCAAGGGTGTACTCAGAACTTTCACGCTAAAAATAAAGTGGTTTCCCCCTCACAAAGTGCCACAGTTCGAGCACAGAACCTCCCCCCCCCCCCCCACCTCCCTTCTCCTTCTATTTGAAATAAATTAGAAATAAAGGAAAGGTATTAGTATTTGTGTTTTGATTTGGGTCAGATTAAATTAGGTTATATTAGGTAACACTGCTGGTATAAGACATGCAGAAAATAACTCCCGTTACATATATACATTTTAAAAAATAAAGTGGTGCTACTCTGCTTGACAGGCACCTTCAGGGAAAGTTCCCAAATTATTTAGTTATTTGTACAGTGTTTAGTCAATATGAAGCGAAAATGATAAATGTAATTTAGTTCAGCAACTTTACTTTAACTAGAGGCTACGCCCATACCATCTAACGGCTCTGTATTCGAAGAGGCAGAGAGGGGCTAGAAAAATAGCTTAAACCATCCCAAGACTTGTACTTGAAAATAAAATAACCTAAAACCATCAAAAAACCTATGTGAAGCTTACTTAAAATATAGAACCAAATTGGTTCAGAAGTCAATGAGATCTTAAGCTTCAGACAAAAAAAACCTTACTACTTTACATAATAGAATAATAAACAATAATAATGTCTAAATAACATAGAATTTTGTGCAAAGTTGTTCCAGAAGAAAATTAACAATAAGATTAGACAAACATTTTATAAGGGTAAAGTGGCCATTCAAAATAGCATAAAAATCTTCCAAAATTTAACTAATATTTTGCGGTAAAATTGTACATACATGCAGTTAAGTTCAGGTACAGATTTTGAACAGTATATGCAATTATATATGTATTTTTTTCTAGCTGTACAAATGAGAAAAAATTGTGTTTAATTTGCTAAATAAGATATTATTGAAACCAAATATTAATTTGACTTTCAAGAGCAGTGTTTTAGTGTTTATTTACCCGTGTACTTTTTACTTGTATCTATTTTAGCCCTAGTTGGTATTTGTCTGTGTTAATTTGTTATATTTCAGTGTTGTATATTATTTATCCCACCATTTTGTGTGTCTTCAACTTACAAGTACATGTTAAAAGGTAAGAGTGTTGCACACATAAACAACTAAAATTATCCTGGGAATTTTGTGAAGTTTTCATAGCATAGAGACCTCTATCGGTTCTGTGGTTAGTGAGATCTTAAAGAACAAACAACAAAAAAGTTATTAGTTTATATATTGAAAATTTATGGGCTTTGCAATTTGCTTTTCCAACTTCAAAAACTTAGTTTTACTTTCTTTACCCCTGGAAATAGTATATATAAGCAAATATAGAAATGGAAAAATAATGGAAAGAAAAACATTGCAAATCCTTATTATTTTGCAAAATAAATAAATATGAGAAAATGGCTGGCCAGTTTTGCAAACATAAATGATACATTTTCTTTTGATAAATTAAAAAAGATGATAAGTTATAGTTTGAATTGTGCATAGGATATTTTTAACCTAATGCATATTTAAAAGGATTTTCAGTATCTTGGGTAAAACATAGTTAAGATTAATTAATTTAATTTACATATAATTAAGAATTTTTTAATACTTATATAGCAAATTATTGCCTAATAAGCAAAACTGCCACGTCCTATCGGTTCTATTCTTGTACTTAAAGACCCCATTTTAATTGTTGATATCGTGTATTTTGACTAACATTAAACCAGTGGCATTCACAGTAATTCACAGGAGGGGGGGGGGGGGGGGGTGTAAAACCATTACAAGGTGATAATAGTAGAAGACAGGTATTTTCAATTTCAGTTCCATATCACCCTACCGCACGCCATTTATATGTAAAACTTATAAATTTAAGTTGGCTTTACTACATAGTACATAGTGTATAAAATATGTTATTTTTAGAATTTTAATTTAAACTCAAACTTTAAAAACCCGCTTCAATTTTGACAGCAAACCCCTATTTACTATCAAAACATATCATTCAGTTTTTATAAACATTATAAACACTTTTATAGTACGCTGATTATATTGATAAGGGAAGGAGGGTAATCATTGGACTGTATATTATACTGGTATCAAAAATTTAAAAAACTCTATTATTCGTTCTTTTAAAAACTTAAAGATATATATTACAGTATTGGTAATTTAGTTTGGGGATGTCATAAACAGTCAAAATATCAATACACTATCATATTAACAAGGATTACAACATCTATATGTAGCAAATATTAAAAGGTATTCAAAAAGAAACATAAATGGTAAGATAAATACAAATCTAGAAAAATGAGGAAATCAGACCAAAAGCCAAATTTAATTTTAATACTATTATCAACAAAAAATTGTAAAACCAGATACTTACCAACCAACTAAATGATCGACAGGCCAATGTCTAAAGCCTTTAAAGATAATATTCATTTAAAACAGAGTTAGTTTTCATAAGGGTTAAGTTTAAAAGTTGGAAGGTAGAAACTATTAATAACCAGAATAGATGTTTAGGCTTGGTGATTTCACACAGGGTGCTTCTTGAGCACTATATAACCCCACCCGCTTTTTTTGTAAGAAATTGAAAATATAGGGAGGATAGTATTAGTTTTTCTTCTTATTATTTCCTGAGGAAACCTAGCCATTTGGGGCTACACAGTACCCAATATAACCTAACCTTACTTGATCTAAAGTAATAAAAAAACAAATGAAACCCCCTTAATTTTAATTTATTTCAAAATATTGGGGGGTTACCTGTGGTCAACAAGGTAATTTGTGTGAAAAAGCATGGGCTTTGTATAAATTGCCTTTCTACCAAAATAGCTGATGGCAAAACTTTGCTGTGCATATTAATCATAAATACACATATTTGCAGCCAATAATGTATACTTTTAGTTTATTCAAAAGGCAATTCATATGGAGTATTTATTATATCTTTAGTACAAAGAAAATTAGGTATAGAATAGAATCCAGGTTGGAAATTCTGCTTTACTAGACTTAAATAAACTTTGAAAACCCCTAATGGTTCAATAGCTTAAAGAAAAAATACAAGATTTTTAAAAACAAAAAAATTATCATATATTTCTACTATTGTTTGTATTTACTTAATGCCATGGAGCTATAACTATCTTAGGCTCTTATTCCCGAGTTTTTACGCATTCCCTTTTCAAATGGTCCAAAGAATTCTATCATTTTATATCCTGGGTATTAGTGTTTATGTCCAGAATTTGGAAAAAAGCCAGGGAGAGAGGAGCCTCTGCATTGTAAATTATTCTGGTCCTCGCAATCAAACAATCTCTAATTCGTAGGCTAAGAAACCTTCAACTTTTGAAAAGAAACTTTTCAATCAACCAGTAATTTAAATCTACAGAAGGGAGGATTTTGTGTACAAAAATATGAGATTTGTCAATTTATCGGAACAATGCAGTTTTAACCATGTTAGTTACAATTGTATTATAAATATTCTATGACCTGAATTAAATGTTTCCTAATTCACTTAAGCAGAGTATCTAACTTTAATTTATAATTAACAAAATTAAATTAAACAAGAAAAGTACCCATAACATAAGTTTTCAGTACAAATTTAAACCATATAAAACTTTGAGCAAGTCAAATAAAATAGTTTCGTACAAATTAGTTTGTAGTTTCTTGTTTCAAAAATGTCACCAAAACAGAAATTACGACTAATGTCTGTTTGTCTGTAAAAATTCAAGACGTTTGATTTAATACTTTTAAAAGTTTTGACTGACAACATTTCAGTTATACCAGATTTCTTTGTTATTTTCAAGCACTTCCTAACTACTTTCTGTTTCTATACTTTAACACATAAAACACATTAAAGGGGGGTGGATACACCCAAATCAAGGGTCCATCCCCCTACAATCATCTACACCTCTTGATAAGGGTATAAATCCCGATTATAAATCCCCTAGAGGGGGATGTCAAGGAAAAAAATTTCAGATTAGATTTTTTATTTATAACATTCTTTAATTAACCACAAGAGTACTTTCAAAATTGGAAGAAAATTCTGCAATGGAAAAAAAACTTATTGATGTGCAATGTATAGATTAAATCTTTTGATCAAAAAACATAATTTTGCAATGATTGCAGATACACGGTAGTCAAATATTTAATCATCAGTAATGAAGCCAAAAACATAAATGTTAAATATCAGTTATATCCATAAACCTCACTGTGCAAGCTTCACTCCAAGATCAGAGGTGTTTCAAGTTTCACCCCTCACACTTTTATCTAATAATCTCACCTTACGAAAAAGACCATTTCATAACTTCCATAAAAATTTTGAATTGATCGGCCCAGCCATTTACAAGATCTATTCTCACAAACGTACCAACATACAACTTATTACTTTAGGTACACTGACAAACGTCCTACTACGACAAACGTCCTAATCCGAAAAAATCTACTAAATGACAAACGTCCTACGCGACAAACTTCCTAAACGACAAACCTCCTAATGCAACATATCTTAAGTAAAACCTCCTAAAAACTTTTCAAGTGATATAACATTTAATAAGTGTGAGGTAAGGGTCGATTTTTTTAATGCAAGGTTGTGTCGGGTTCGAAACCATGCTGCTTGATAGCCAACACAGACTTTGGGAAAACTGTCAGACGGATTTTTAAATTTCACCATGTGGACAAAGTTATTCAAGAGAGAAATTTCGGTTTTAAATTTCGTCCCTGTGTGTTTTATCGCCATATTGGATTGGATTTTTACATTGTTTTACAGTACATAATTTTTGGAAGATTTTTTTCTTTTTATTTTGGAAGATTTAAAAATTAAATTTTTTTAGGAGGTTTTACTTAATGTTTTATGTCACATTAGGAGGTTTGTCGCATTAGGACGTTTGTCCTTTAAGAGGTTTGTCCATTGGGACGTTTGTCGCATTAGGAGGTTTGTCCCTTTAGGCGTTTTAGGACGTTTGTCGCATTAGGACGTTTGTCCCTTTGGGAGGTTTGTAGGTGTACCATTACTTTATAGGATAGAGTTGGAAATAAAAAACTTTACTTGATCTATGGAAAAGGGTTCAAGCACAAAATTCTTTCTTCCGATATTTTTGTTTACATTCAAAAAACTAAAAATAATGCCAAAATGAGGTGGGAACACAGTAATAGTGTCTGACTGATTATGACGTAACAAAAAAAAATTAGCCAATGAGAGGCCACTATAGATTTTACCATTGGTCAATAACGGCCTCTCATTGGCTAATTTTTTTGTTACGTCATAATGAGTCAGACAGTATTACTGTGTTCTGAGGTGGTCTATATTTTTTGTCTCTAAATGCCATATCCCTTCCATTACTGTTCTCCCAAACCTTTCTGCAAAGATTTCTGCTGAGAATATTTTTCTTTTGATGTTATAAAAAATAAAATTGTGTACAGAATTACAGGGGTTCAAAGGGATAAATTGATGTACATCTCCAATGAAGATACACAAAATCAACAAATGTGTAGTTTACAATTAGTGGTTGATACGTTTTGACACTCAACTTTGGACAATAAATTCAAAATTTGATAAACGTCCCCAGAGTTGTTAAGCAAACGAATAAGAAAATGTCACTATAAAACATTGGGAACTAGTTCAATGTTCCCACCCTGCCTGACAGGATTACAATTATATAACTCTTCACACTTGTTCAAAAACAACTTGTTATACAAATTTAATTGGAAACATGGGTGGCATATTTCAATTGAAAAGAAACCATAATTTTTACGACAAAAAAATGTTCATGCAATGTATATTAAGAGATATAAGTTTTCCGGAATTTTAATGTAGGGAGTAGATTTGAAATCTGCATCAAATTTTAAGGATTTTTTTTATAAAATTCGTTTTTTGTAAAATTCTTTATCTAAAAGCGAAAATACATTTTAAGTTAATTAATTTTGACCAATAGGATAGGTGGATTTTAAACTACCTGCGCTCTAATTGGTTGAATGATGTACGACATCCAATCAGAGCGCAGATTTTTTAAATCCACCAATCACAGATGCCAAAATTAATTAACTTAATTTGTATTTCCGCTTTTAGATAAAGAATAATACAAAAAACGAATTTTATAAAAAATCCTTATTTGATGCAGATTTCAAATCTACTCCCTACATTACAATTCCGGAAAACTTATATCTCTTAATGTATATGCCTATAGAAGATATTTGGACTGATTAACACGACTTACGGATAAACAATAATTGTAGAGAATCTTTGCTTATAAACATATGTACTTTTGGTTAAAAACACATAAAACAGCTTTTGACAGCGCAAATTCAATCTTTATTTTGGCACAATTGAAATCAATAAATGTTGACTTTTGCAGCATTATAAAAATTTATGGTAGAATTTTAATTAGGGAAGGGGTATGATACTGTAGAATCATGCATTTACTAGGGTTTGGCCGGAAATCCGGTGTGGCCGGATATCCGGCCGGATACCGGATATTGAAACTATCCGGCCGGAAATCCGGCTCTATAATTTTTGATACTTTACACCAAAAATCTCTGCTTTTTAAAATCTTAAATGGCTATAATTTTCTTATTATTGAAGCTAGAAGAACATTTTTTCTGAATAAGTTTAACTTTATGTAAATTTATATAAGATTTCTGAAGAAATTTTTTTTTTACTACTTTAATATCTGGTAATTTGGCCAGTTATCCGGCCGGATATCCGGTAATTTGGCCGGATAACCGGCCGGATATCCGGTAATTTGGCCGGATAACCGGATATTTTCCGGATATCCGGCGTTGGCCGGATATCCGGCCGGTTACCGGATATCCGGCGTTTGAAATCAGCCGGATATCCGGTATCCGGCCAAAAAAGTATCCGGCCCAACCCTAGCATTTACCCAAAGTTTTTCTAAGATCGGTGGCTCAAAACCTTTTATTAAGTCCTAATTGGTTGGTTTAAGAAAGCAAAGTCAAAACTTTTCACCAACGAATCAGAATAAGGGCTTATTTTGTCCATCATCATTGGGGATGTAAATCGACTATCGTACATTGTTATCCCCTTTAGATCCTTAATTGCAATGTTTAAACATTGCAGATTACTTTCAGTTTGGTAAAAGAGAAGTACACCATTAAACAACATCTTGTAAATATACATAACTTTTGCCTTATTTATAAGAATCCTATTTTTTTTAGAGAAAATAAACAAAAATGAGTATGGAGGAGCCAGACTTTATAGATCAGATATACAGTGATGTTTCAAATTCAAGTTCAGGTTAGTCATTTTTAATAGTCCAATAATGAGGGGGGTGAGTTGATGGGAGTAAATCACCAAAAATATCTACTATTACCAACCAAGATCTACAAAAACCACATAAAGAAGACGAAGAAAGTCACTCAAAAAATTTTGACGTCATCAAAATGAATGATGAGGATAGGTGTAGTGGGAAAGAAAACCCCTAAAAAGTGATGGATAATCAATCCTTTTTATGACGTCACATTGAATGACATTCTTAGTATTCCACCTAAACCCTTAAAAAAGAAGTTTCTAAGTCATCACTTTTTAGACATTTTAAACAGCATCTTGAAAAATCCCCTCCCCCTCCTTAAGAAAAATTAGAATGGGTAATTCAATCTGTAATCAATATAAAACACATTTTTTTAAATTTTAATGTTTAGAGTTTTCATCTATGGTACAGATGAACAGGAACCAGCCTGGTATGGAGGATACAAACAACCTCATGGACACAATCAATATTTCTGATATCACTACGACAGGTACCAACTTTTTAGAAGATTTATTCTTCCTTCATTCTATATTTATTTTTCCTCAAAGCTTAAATGCAATAAGCTATAATAATTAATTGGTATAGTCCCTTTCGTGACAACGCCTCTTAAGGGGCGTTTCGTCGTATTTTCATAGTAGCTTTTAATAGGTTATTTTAGGTTATTTTAGGTTATGTTAGGTTAGGTGATTGCTCTACCGGGTTGGGCAATTGGCCCCGAAAGATTAGAGCCACCGCAGGGGCTAGAAATAGGAGAAAATCTACTGTGAAAATAAATACGACAAAACGCCCCTTTAGAGTCATTATTGAAGGTTTACCTAAAAGTGCCTCTTAAGGAACGTTCGTCTTATTTTCACAGTAGCTTTTGATAGGTTATTTTAGGTTATGTTAGGTTAGGTGATTGCCCTGCCGGATTAGGCAATTCGCCCCGAAGGATTAGAGCCCACTGCAGGGGCTAGAAATAGGAGAAAATCTACAGTGAAAATACGACTAAATACCCTTTAGATGCGCTGTCATTATTTACCTAGATAAACACAGAACAGCTCCCTCGTATTTCAAAATTGTTGAAGTTATGGGGGAGTGTGTTAGATTTACATTTAAAAAAAAAAACATGTTAGGCTATTCAAAAAAAGGGTGGAATGGAGGGAGGAGTAGTTTATGCTCGCTAGGCACTTTTAAAGAAAGCATCGAATTGTTTGTTAACAGTTGAGATACTCTTAAAATCATATGTATTTGGCTGCCAGAAATGTTACATGTTAATACACTTGATAGCAACTGAAGAAAAAAATAAATAAACTTAGGAGATTCCTATTTTCTTACTTATCCTTTATGAAATGAAAATCAATTTTAATGCCAAAACATTCAAAAAAAATTCTAAATATTTTATAAATGATGTGAAAACTAATTTGTTGAGTAGAAACTAAAAGTACAAATATGTAGTGTACCTCTCCAAATTATGCATGGCAGCAATTTTTGTTAAGTGATATGGTGTTGGAGTAAAAAAATGTATATTTGTTATTACAGACTTTTCAATGATAAAAAGTACTATTTTTTTGTTTGTCTGAATGAGTTATGCTCTTTAGAGAATCTTTTTAAATATCTTGTGGTGGTTTTGAAGTATGTACTCCCCACCCTCCCCTAAAGACTAGAGGCGAAGTAACTAGCTATATATAAACAGTACCTTTAAAAAGTCTTACTTCTTTATCTTTGTTGCATACTATGAATGACTTATTGGCGAAAACTTAACAATCATGATAATTATAGCGCCTTACTGTAGAAAATCTGCTGCGATATAGGAAATGAATATTACTAAAATGGTTTCTATGGTCATTTATAGGTTAATATTCACATTAAATAAATAATGTATACTATGCATACTATGTATTGTAATAATATGGTTTAGTATCACTTTAGGAATAAATATAGACAGATAGTATCCATTCATTAGTCTGATTAGACACCAGATACAAATAGATTTCCATACCAACAGGGATCTAAGGGATAAGACAATTCATTTTTTAAACATCACCAATAATAATAAACAAAATTACCCGTTCTTCGATTAAAAAATTGGTTAAAAGTTTCGAAACTTTGCGCTTAGAACAAAAAAATCTAATTTAAAAAAATATTCAAACTTTTTGAAACAATAAAAAAGAATGTTATTTATTGTCCAATGTCCCCTCCTATCCTGTCTGAACTAAAAAAATAAATCACGCATAATTATCTTTTTTTAATGCTCAGGATATTTTAAATAAGGTTAATAACTACTTTAAAATAAAATGATCAGAACAGAAAAAGTTTTAGGATCTAATAAAATCTTTTAGATATATGTATATATGATAGCATTTATTTGTATTTTAGATTTAAGCTACTCTATAATTTGAAATATCCTTCCATCCTTTTTTCTGAAAAACGTTACTTTATCCGTAGGTTTGTTCACAATTTATTGTTCTTCGCTAATTCTAGATGTTGTTATCCTTGTTTTATTCAAATTATTTATAAAAAAAATGTAATAATAAATTAGTCCTTATGTAGGAATGCGTTTTTATTATAAAACAATTTAATAAAAATTAGGAACAGATTAACAGATAGACAAACAGACAAACAGACTAAAAAAGTTGGTTATCCTTTGATTTTTTTGGTGAAAATTAACTAAAAAAAATAAATTTATAAGGGTTCTGTTTAATACTATTGAACATTTAGAAAATTAAAAATTATAGTCGTAAATTAAATTTATTAGATATATTTATTATTTTGTACATTTTTAAAGGTTATATAAGATTATGAGTAAGGAATATCACAAGCTAAGCAGGTTTTCAATGGCCCTCTTATGAATGAAAAAGAAACAATGCAAAACTATATTTTTGATTGAATGGGCAATATTTTAGAATTATACAATTTGTATATGCAATTTTATTAACAAATAATCAATTTTACATAAATCAAAGAAATTTCAAATTAAATGGATTATAGAGTACATAAAGGATCTTTTTTTGAAGAACATTTTTTTCAGTAGTGCGACTACTCAAAAATAATGGTATGTACGTCCGTCAATTCGTATATCTTTTGCAGTTTATAGTGTAGATCCTACACGTACACAGTGAGGTACATTATAAAAAATAAATCAAATATTTTTTCATAAAATTTCTAGTCTAGGATTTTCTACACATTACACATTCTTTTCTATCTATATATTTCACGGTAGCCTAGGAAATTTCATACGAGTTTGACTAGAGTGTTCTTGTTCTGATTTTATGATCTAATTATAGTGTGGTATCCGCCTAGGTTAAATGGCAGACACCAGAGTTCAAATGACTACGGCAGTGCGAACAGACGTGGACACCTATACTATAGAGAAGCTACGCTTCTCTAGCAATCACTAAATAATAAACAGAGTCTATTCAGTTGTTCCTTTATTCAGGGTCTAAGGTTTACTAAAGTTATATACAACAAACAATAAATACACAGATAGGAATAAGTAATCATAAACAGAATCAATATAATACATATACAATAGTCAGTTTGGGCAATAATGGTCCCCCATCCCTGGAAAGGGTGGGGGGAATTAACAATACAGCTTAACCATAATAAGGCTGTCAAAATCTATCATTAATTTTAGGTATGGGGAGGGGGTCGGCAGACCCCTTCCCCAGGACTCGGGGGAGGGCCCTCGGCCCTTCCCCGAACCCAGGTCAGGGTTGCCATAGGCATGGCTCACGGTTGCCGAATACCACAATAGCACAGAGTAATTAAAAATAGATATATTGCATCCAAAAGTAGTAAATCTGTTTGGAATCATAGGCTAAATATCTGAAGTTTTGAATAAAAGAAGTGAAAGCAATCAGTAATCCAAAAAAAGGAAAGAAAAAAAGGAAAGAATAAAGGATAGGAGATTATAAGGATGTAGATATGATATTAGAACATAGATTATCTAATCGATTTCGAACCAAAAAATTAATTTCGAACGATGATAAATCACACTATAAGATTAAATGAAAGTCATAGAAAAACATCAAAGTACATTGGCTACTTGGAATATGCCGAAATTCGTTATTTATACCTGTTTGATATTTAAAACTTAATACAAAATGGGTATTTTTATCTTGTTTTAACTATAATTATAACTTAAATGTAACTAAAAATGAATAAGATTAGATTAAGTTTGATAATATGTATGAATATTTGGCTTACACAGCAAAGAATAATCAAAGGTTGAATCTCTATACAAAAAAATCTACAGTATGCCAACGTACAATTCAGTTTCTGCATAAAAGAAAATAATTTGAAACAGTTTAACTATAACATAGCCTTTGATAATTGTTCACAGTACTAGTTCAAAACAGAATCTTTTTGAATAACAAATCTAGTTTGTAATTCATTATGTCAAACATAAAGATAGCTGTGACTTATTGGTTGTGAAAGTTCCAGTTCTGATTATAGTTTTTATTTTACATTCTAATTATATTTCCATTAGCTGCTTAGCATATAAGTAAATAAACTTAAACTTAAGTTTATAATTAATTCAGATACTTTGTAAACTTATTCAAAACTAACAGTTTATTCTAATAACTGAAGATACCATGAAGTTTATGGGAGAAGTTGTAAAAATTTTAGTTTGCATAATCTATCAAATTTTTATGCATTTAACGTTAACTATCAAACTTGAAGTCTTTCCTAATAAACTTGCAGAAAGAGGGTAAAGTTAAAAAATCCCCTTAAAATGGAAATTGGGAAGGCCTCTAATAATATTGTTCAAATTTATACTTGTATTCGAACTTATATTAAATACAACGTATGCTAAAGTTTTTAAAACTTAAGAAACAGATTTATTTTTAGAAAGCTTTCACTTTAGAATCTATGTAACAAAAAAAGTAGTATGTTTAATTATTCTCTGTTTGTCAAAATGTAAGTTTAATTATTAAAGCACATTTATGTTTTAGTTTGCTTTAAAAACCAATTAAAAGCTTACTTGCTTGGAATGACTATACTATTTAAAATGTTAAATAGTAGAGAATGCTTAAATTTAACAGTTTAATGTGCCAGAATTTCAATTTAAGAATGAAATTGTCTGAAAATACAAGATCTTATCAGAAAATAGAAATTTTATACGCATGGAGCTTTTCTAATTTAAGTCTTTGTAATCTTAGAATTTTAAAATGTTGACAATGATATTGTATGAATACATGAATTGTATAATATTCAGGGCTCGGCAACCGTATTTCACCCCTTCCCCAGGACTCGGGGGAGGGCCCCCGACCCTTCCCCTGAACCCAGGTCAGGGTTGCCATAGGCATGGCTCACGGTTGCCGAATACCACAACTCTCCCCTCGGAAGGCTGGGAGGGGGTTCCTTAGGGCTAATTTATATACAAGTGATAACGATTCAATGGAATCCTAGTGGTGATTTTCAGGGCTGATGGGCTCCTAACGTGGGATAGAAGGTAGAGGCTGGCTTTTGTTGGACACGTAGCTCGGCGCCAGCAGGTGTCAGGTTGGCGTGGGGCACAGCCGCTGCGGGGCCGGTCAGTAACGGGGCATTCTGGTTGTTGTTGGCAGCGGCTGGGGCACTGGCTACCAGGTTGACCGTCTGGGCGACAGCCTGGCCTCCCGAGGGGCCGCGGGGCTTTCCAGAGTGTGGCCCAGGCCTGCCTGGGCGGTCATTCCCACTATCGGCTGATTGCATGGATACCATTTCCTCGGCTGCTTCCCGGCCAATAGGAATGGCATCCCAGTCTACTGAAAAGTCCCGGGACTTGGCATGGGTGAGCCTGGCTCTGGCCAAGGCCTTGCGATACAAGGTTGGGTGGTACAGGAATACTTGTGACATCGCGTTCATGGCGGCTCGTACACCTCCTTGTGCGGCTGCCAGGGAAATGATGGTTAAGTCTCCCAGCAGCTTGAGGATCAACAACAGCAGACACAGTATGGCTGTGCCATCTCCCCACTCGTGAATAGCCTGTCTGAACCCAGCCCAGACATCCAGGGTTGCTTCTCCTTCCTCCGCCAGTCGGTCAATATCATAGGACACGATCCCATGGTCTCCGGTGGCTGAACAGCTACCTTGCTGGGCGCATGAGCCATACGACAGGCCGGTCAGCATGGCGGCCTTATACGCTGGGAACGCTAGCAGCTGCTGCCAGTCGTTCAGCTCAGCCTGCGAATACAAGCCTCCCGAACTGAAGTCATCCAAGGGCTCTGTCAGCAGCTGCTTGGGTGTATCCAGCGGGGGCGGCCTCTTCTTAGGTGCGGGGGTTAGCTCTATCCATCCTTCCTCAGCGTGTACAGTTAGGGGGTAGGTGGAGGAGCAGGGTGGCGTGGCCTCTATACACCTTTGTCACAGCATCTACAAATCCTGTGGGCTCCACCGGCACCTTGTCCCAACATTCATTGCTCTCCCTGACAACATATTTATTGCGTTGGCAGGTAAGCTGGAGCAATACATCTCCCCTCAACACAGAGAACGTGCTCCCCTGGACACGCACCGGATGGGCCGGGTCTAGCTGCTGGAGCTTCCAGCAATTGGCCGCTACTTCCTCTGCTGCGGTGCTTCTCATTCGAGTTTCCAGGGTAAATCCGATGTAACCTGCATGTATCTGGGCCTGCAGGGGGACATCCACGTCCCTGGCCGATACTCTGGGCAGCGCTGCCGCGGCCGGGTCGGCTGCCACGAACAATGCTGGGTGGTTGGTGGCATGGGCCTCAAAGTCACAGTTCACTATTGAGGTGGGGGTAGTCATGTTGATGAAGAATTGGGCTTGATGGTCAACCAGAAACGCATCCATCACCAGGCTAGGCTGGAGGCTGCGGATCAGCCTCAAGGGGCAATCTCTCCCCAGGTGGTCCCACACGTAGGTGGCCTCTCCAGTGATGCAGGACAGCTCGGAATGGGGACACTCTAGGGTCAGGTGGTCAGACTGGGACTCCACCCGTCCATTCTCGACTACATAGGTCTCTTCCTTGACCAGCAGCTGTCGCTCCTGGAGCACTAATTCATTGCGGTATAGCTGGCCCTCGAAATGGACGTCCTCCCCTTCACAACCCACCCCCTCGGGGCTGTTGACCAAGGCGCCCACCATATCGAGGGTGAAGAACAGGGGATGGTTCAGCTGAAACGTCAATGGCTGGGTCTTGCCTGGCAGAGTGTAGACTCGGTTCCTGGCCAGGTCTCGGCACGTTTCTGGGTCAATCTTGGTTGGCCGCATGAGGGTGGGGACCGAGGTCACCTTGAGGTGGCCCCAGACTCCACACCTAAATGTCCACTGGGACACTGTGAGCTGACAGCTATATCCCGTGGTTTCCCTAATCTTGACTTGCTGCAGGACATGTATCTCATGGCCCAAGGGCACCTCCTGGTGTAGCGGCTCCTTGCTACACATCTGCTCCTTGTTGTAGGCGGTGACATGGGTGGGGTTGGCACAGTCCCATCCTACCAAGACATAGCTAGTTGTAGGCCACACAGCTGCGAGAAGTAGGCCCCACAGGACCATCCACCAGTGTGAGAATCTACCAGACAGCCATCGACCTCGCGCACGCATCTGGGGATCCTCGGCTCGGGCCACGGCTGCTTCTTGGGGCTGGACACTGTTAGGCTGCTCCTGGCTAGATATAAATTTCCATTGAGCGTTATCTTTGGGTGCCCGGGGCATCCCGATACCCTCCCCAATGACAGACTGACAGGCGACTGGCGCCTGCCTGGGTGTCGGCTCCCCTAGCCCCAAGGTGTCCCTTCCCTTGTCCATGGCATGCCCAGTGGCATGGGGCTGGAGTGCGTGTGGCACAGGCTCGCCCTGTATTACATCCCTCCCCTGCCCTAGGAACTCAGGTGCATGTGGCACAGGCAAGTCCTTATAATTCCAAATCTCAATCTCCCCAGCCTCTGGTGCGGGAGGCACAGGAAAGGCTGGAGGGTTACAATACTTTGGATACAATACATTTGTCAAATTTAACTTATCCTGGCTCAGTTGAGAATGGTGGACAGCGCTGGATGGTGTATGGCTGGGCTCTCCCTGCTGGCTGGTGGCGCTGGCTGATGGATAGCTGGACCCTCCCTGCTGGCTGGTGGCGCTGGCTGACTGGGGGTGACGGATGTCACCCCTCCCTCTGGGGCTGCTGGCTTGTTCCAGGATCCAGGTATCTCGGTGGCGGCGACGGTTGTCGCCCCAGGCACCAGGGTGGGGGCGCTGGATAGCACCCCCCAGTCATCGCAGGTGGCGGCGGCGGTTGCCGCCCCAGACATCAGCTTGGGGGTGCGGGGGCGCACCTCTCGTCCTTCCCAGTTGGCGGCGCCGGATGGTGCCCCATACATCGACTCCGATGCGCTGGCTAGCGCCTCTTGCCTCTCTCGTTCAGCTGCCGCCAGGGCCTCCCCGTACACTGTCTCGGTGGCGCTGGGTAGCGCCCCTCCACTCTTGCTGGGTAGACTCGGTCTGGCAGGCCCCATCATGTTGAGGCTGAAGGGTGGAGGCCTCAGGACTTCTGGCTCTGCAATGTTGGTGGGCTGCACGAACTCCGGTCCCAAGTGGTTGAGGCTGAAGCCAGGCCAACCCGATTGGGTTCAGCCGCTCCTCCCAGCACGTTGATCCTAGCTGGGATGGTTCTAAACTGCGGCATTCCTTCGGCTCGGCCCGTTGCGTTGGGGCCGATCCCGTGAGCCCGTCGGTGGCGTCCACTAGGCACACACCCTCCTTCAGCTGCTTGGTGATCATGGTCACGGTAAACATGGCTCGCCTCGTGTACTCAGGTACCGAGGCGATCTCATGACCCATCATTTCACGTTTCACATTAGCGTTACGAATGCCACGATTTAATTCGTCTATCAATAATTCAAGGTCCTCATGGCTATAGGCCTCCCTATACAATGCACACTTTGTGGATATGTATGCTTGTATAGGTTCTGTCGAGTGCTGCCTATAATCTCTGAAGGCTTGCTTCAGGGTCTGAGATTCATAGGCTGGACGAAATAACATTTCACACTCGGCCTTGACTTGTTCGTATGTCAAGGCTTGGCCTGCCTCGCCAAACAGATGAGAGGCCATCTCCGCCGCTTGCCCCGCCAGGGATAGTAAAAGGGCGTTGCGGCGATTTAGTGTGTCATGGGGGGGCACACGGTAAGCCGCCCATGACATTTCTAATCTCCAGATGTGGGAATTCCAGGATTGCTTGGGCGGTCCTCGGTACTCCGGCAGGTTACTCAGCATCAGCTTGCGGTACTCGGCTGGAGCCGGCTGGGGATCATCCTGGAGCCATCCTTGGAGCTGGTCGCCTCCTTGCGCTTGTGGCTGCTCCATCGGGTCAAAGGTTCAGCGGCGGGACACGAAGTTTTAAGTCAATACTATAAGTGGGTTACACTTGAGGCTTTCTAGCCTAGCAGCCAACACTGTTTATCACTAGGTTGGTAGTTTAACTACAAAGATTTAAATTAGGTGGACCTAGAGTACTTGTCACTAACTCCTGAGTTGTAGAGTAGGCTGGTAGGTGTAGATAGTTGTTGAGGGTCTGAACTGCTGACAGGAACTGATTTGGTTTTCCTTATCACACTATAGATAGGAGGGAGGAGCCTGCAAGTCTTTTTTTTCTAAAAATATCTCTGTTGGATGCTATGGAGTAGCTCCGCTCCTGTGTGTGTGTGTGTGCGTGAAATCTCCTTTCCTTGCAACGCGCCTACGCGCCGTCAGATTCGCGCACACAGGTAAAACGCGCACCTAACCCTCAATCTGCTCTCTCATTGGTCCGCTTTGTCTTATTCGTCCGTTGAATTTTTTTGTGCGTCCCAAGCTCTGCTGCGCGACCCGTAAATGGCGCTCTGTTTTCCCGGTCGCTATCTCCACACCGCGGGCGGACTTATTCAAGTGTGGGTAGGAGGGGGAGCGAGTGAGGGGACGGGGTAAAACCGTCCGTTCCCCCCTATGGGGAGGGGGGTGCTGTAGGTTTGAAGTAACTGGGTGGTGAGGTAATTGTGCCTTTTTCCTTAATCCTGAGCTTATTGTTATGTCACCTCAATTGTATTTGCTTCACTTTATGGTGGGCCCCTCCCCTTCCGTTGGGATAAGGGGTGTATTTGTTGTGCTGAAGGCTTGGGGGGTTAGATTGTTTATCAATGCATTGTTATATTACATCTAGGTTCTATTTTTGGCTTTATCACAATACACAACAAATTTGTTTACCAAGCCTTGCTCATAAATCTATTGTTCAGCTTTCACACTAGGGTGGTAATCCCTAAAATGTGATATAATATCTGTTTTTCTAGATGGGTGGCTGCGCTGTAGCCTCTCAGGATACTTGGAGTTAACGTAGTTTTTCTTCTGCTTGGTACACTACACTCGTATTTTCGCTCGCAGCTCGCAGCTATTTGGCTTGTTTCAGCATGTCGGCGGCAGGAAATGTCCCGTCCTGCAGCGCCGTGTATCCGAATCCGGCTGGTGGCGGCAGGGAATGTCCCTTCCTGCAGCGCCGCTGGTTTGGGTCCTGCTATCTCTTGCAGTAAATGTTGGCCTATTTTCAGCCGTTTGCACTTATTTGGCCTGTTTCAGCCCGTCCACAGGCCTGTTTCAGCCCTTGAGCGCTCAATCCTCCGTTAGATGTTGGTGCTTCTCGCGGTTCTCCGTCAAGTTTCGCTGCTCTCCGCAGTCTCTCGTCCGATTTCGCTACTCTCCGCAGCTCGGGTTCCACCACACTTAGTGGTCTTTCGCTAGGTTTCTCTTCCACAACTGCCGGATACAGAGTTAGACCTTGCTATCCAGGGTGGGTAATTCAGGTTGCTTGTGTCAGTTTTGCCAGTTTCACTGCTGGGAGTACCTTAGCCACAGCTGCGCGTCTGCTCTACACTTGTGGTTTGCCATAATCTCACACAGCTGTCACCAAAAGTTGTGGTATCCGCCTAGGTTAAATGGCAGACACCAGAGTTCAAATGACTACGGCAGTGCGAACAGACGTGGACACCTATACTATAGAGAAGCTACGCTTCTCTAGCAATCACTAAATAATAAACAGTGTCTATTCAGTTGTTCCTTTATTCAGGGTCTAAGGTTTACTAAAGTTATATACAACAAACAATAAATACACAGATAGGAATAAGTAATCATAAACAGAATCAATATAATACATATACAATAGTCAGTTTGGGCAATAATGGTCCCCCATCCCTGGAAAGGGTGGGGGGAATTAACAATACAGCTTAACCATAATAAGGCTGTCAAAATCTATCATTAATTTTAGGTATGGGGAGGGGGTCGGCAGACCCCTTCCCCAGGACTCGGGGGAGGGCCCTCGGCCCTTCCCCGAACCCAGGTCAGGGTTGCCATAGGCATGGCTCACGGTTGCCGAATACCACAATAGCACAGAGTAATTAAAAATAGATATATTGCATCCAAAAGTAGTAAATCTGTTTGGAATCATAGGCTAAATATCTGAAGTTTTGAATAAAAGAAGTGAAAGCAATCAGTAATCCAAAAAAAGGAAAGAAAAAAAGGAAAGAATAAAGGATAGGAGATTATAAGGATGTAGATATGATATTAGAACATAGATTATCTAATCGATTTCGAACCAAAAAATTAATTTCGAACGATGATAAATCACACTATAAGATTAAATGAAAGTCATAGAAAAACATCAAAGTACATTGGCTACTTGGAATATGCCGAAATTCGTTATTTATACCTGTTTGATATTTAAAACTTAATACAAAATGGGTATTTTTATCTTGTTTTAACTATAATTATAACTTATGTAACTAAAAATGAATAAGATTAGATTAAGTTTGATAATATGTATGAATATTTGGCTTACACAGCAAAGAATAATCAAAGGTTGAATCTCTATACAAAAAAATCTACAGTATGCCAACGTACAATTCAGTTTCTGCATAAAAGAAAATAATTTGAAACAGTTTAACTATAACATAGCCTTTGATAATTGTTCACAGTACTAGTTCAAAACAGAATCTTTTTGAATAACAAATCTAGTTTGTAATTCATTATGTCAAACATAAAGATAGCTGTGACTTATTGGTTGTGAAAGTTCCAGTTCTGATTATAGTTTTTATTTTACATTCTAATTATATTTCCATTAGCTGCTTAGCATATAAGTAAATAAACTTAAACTTAAGTTTATAATTAATTCAGATACTTTGTAAACTTATTCAAAACTAACAGTTTATTCTAATAACTGAAGATACCATGAAGTTTATGGGAGAAGTTGTAAAAATTTTAGTTTGCATAATCTATCAAATTTTTATGCATTTAACGTTAACTATCAAACTTGAAGTCTTTCCTAATAAACTTGCAGAAAGAGGGTAAAGTTAAAAAATCCCCTTAAAATGGAAATTGGGAAGGCCTCTAATAATATTGTTCAAATTTATACTTGTATTCGAACTTATATTAAATACAACGTATGCTAAAGTTTTTAAAACTTAAGAAACAGATTTATTTTTAGAAAGCTTTCACTTTAGAATCTATGTAACAAAAAAAGTAGTATGTTTAATTATTCTCTGTTTGTCAAAATGTAAGTTTAATTATTAAAGCACATTTATGTTTTAGTTTGCTTTAAAAACCAATTAAAAGCTTACTTGCTTGGAATGACTATACTATTTAAAATGTTAAATAGTAGAGAATGCTTAAATTTAACAGTTTAATGTGCCAGAATTTCAATTTAAGAATGAAATTGTCTGAAAATACAAGATCTTATCAGAAAATAGAAATTTTATACGCATGGAGCTTTTCTAATTTAAGTCTTTGTAATCTTAGAATTTTAAAATGTTGACAATGATATTGTATGAATACATGAATTGTATAATATTCAGGGCTCGGCAACCGTATTTCACACGAGTATTTCATTTTAATACATTAAGATTTACAGGCATTTTTCCGATCTACACACTTTCTTCATTTTTAATAATTGGTTAAACAAGGATAAAGAAAGCATTTATAAAAGAGAAGTTTAACAAATTATGTAAGACAGACAAACAATAATTAACAAATACAGAGTACAACTGATAGTATTTTTAACATTATTTACAAGTTTAAACAACAGTTCCGTTAAAATCTATTCCAAAATTACTAATAGAGCTGTTATGCTTAGAAAATTAAAGAATTGCAGCGGTTTCTATATTGTACCTAAAGGATACAGGAATCATCATGTTCTATGAAATCAATGTGACAATTTTAAAAATACCTAAGTAAACGTTAAGAGCCAACAGTTTTGGACGAACGGACCGACCCTAATCTTAGAAAAGCTTTTTTTTATACACATACGTGATATTCTATGACAAACAACATTCCCCTTTTATACATGATTATTTTATACATATATTGATCTTATTTTGTTGTTTACTACCTGTTCTAATCTACATAATTTCCAATGAGTGAGAGTAAACATAAGGATAACATAATGTATAAATGTATGTTAATGAATAATGTATTCATTTGATTTTGCACAACTATAAGTATGCTAATGGTTAATTATAAGCAAGCTGTAAAAATTATCAGATTTAATACAGATTACCAAAAAATATGAGTTAGCGTCTTTTGCTAACAACATCTTGTTAAAAAAAACTGTTACTAAAGTCAATTTTTTTTTATTTTATTTTTCATATAATTTACAAATATTCTATGGCTTTTGTTTGCTTTAAATTTAGGATTAATTTGCAATAATATTTTGTTATAATTTAGGATCTGTTTTGACACAGAATATGACTGCTTGTATGAACGCAGAGTTTTATGAGGTAAATTCTTTTTTATTAGTGATCCTACTTTATAATTTACTCGGTTTATCCATCAGTTGGTCCTTAACTCTTTAAAGGAAAGTAATTTTTCTTGCTGCTATTTAAGATTTACTGTTTTTGTGTATATGTATACTACTTAGTCAGTCGGTCATGATCAAATTCACATTTATATGGTGAAATGTAAAAAAATTGTGATTTTCTAATCCTTCTCTTTTCCTATCCCTCTTTTGTTATGAACACTGAACGTCTGAACTCCCTTGGTTCGTTTGTTTATTAATGGTTTTCATGGAAAGCACAAGTCAAAAGTATTGATAGGTTTATAATTTGTCAGTTTGTATATGTTTGCTAAAATGTTATTTTTTCCCTTTTTTGATAAAATGAATACCAATAAGCTTTTAATTATGTGAAACAACTTTTGTTTTGATTTTAGGGTCTTTACAAATATTCTGGAACGTTCTTTCAATCCTTTGTTTTTGTAGCTGGAATCATTGGTAAGTTTTATTTTATAGTAGCTACATTGAATAAGAAATCTGGTGATTCTAATTACACAAGTCAACTGTTTAATGGAGCAGCTTTCATACGATTACGTCTTGTCTGTCTGCTCAAAGGATTCAGTTATATTTGCAGCAGTTTTTCTTTTTTCTTTACAAACTGAATAACAGAATAATGATTAAACATACAGGCAAAACCAAATGCTATTGGGAAACACAACAATTAATATTGACAGTTTATATTTAACTAGGATTTTTATAAATACTTGGGACCAATATAAAGCTTCCATACAATATTGAGAATTCACTTGATACAGCTGTATCTTAGATCGGTACGGACAGACAAAAAATGGCATTAAATCAGCCAACAGTGTGGAATTGAATGATAGAGCAACCGAAGAAAATTTTATTATCTATCAACAAATTTAAGAACAAACACTACTGTTTCCAATAAAAAAATTTCCTTGTATGACATATACCTAGCATTACTGAATTTAAGTAAGTAGATGTCAAATCTTATCACGATCAATTTTATAAACAAAGAATTTTCCTCACATTCACTATTGGCGCGGAAAAATATTTCTTTTAAAAAATACAGATGCTTTGTATATCACAGGAATATTTAAAGTTGTAATATCTAACTATTAGATATCAAATTTTAGATTTCATATATTAATAGAATCTAATTTTTATTAAGGCATATTTGTTATCTTATCAAAAACTAAATATTAAAGGGACTAAATAAAAGTTTAAGCTTTATTCCTACTTATGTCTCTACATTTAATATACTAGTGATTGACTCCTAGCATAGAAAGTTTGACGGACATAAAAATAACCAAAAATATTCCCAAGACCCATGTAAATCTTCCGTAAAATTGAGAACTTAATCGGTTAAGTAGTTAGCCATATATTATAAAGGACAAAAAAATCCAGAGTTACTAGGGTTAAAACCAAATCCATTTTAGCAAGGCTTCAAGTCAGGGACCAGGGGACTTTAAATAGCAATCATACTGTCATCCAAAGTTTTATAAACAATCTCTCATTCGGTTGATCAAAAATATTTAGTTCTTAATTGGTTCGTAAAAAAACTTTAATGTCTTTACTTCTCTATCAATAATTTTAACCTATTTCGCTTAAGAGCTGATTTTGTTTCAAATAATTGGAAGTGTACATCAATTCATTGTCCAATGTCATTTCTTTCAATATGCCACATTTATCAATATAATTTAAACATTATATAATAGAAGAAACGCATAAGAGAACTTTCAGACTAACACAGTGTAAAAAAATGTATAATGTAAAATTATACCCTTTGAAATACCTATTTTAAATTTTTAAGGTTAAAAAGTCCTTAAAATTGCCATATCATCAAAAAAAGTATTGCGCAGGGAAAGATTATCAAAAAAAGTTAATAAGATGTATATGTAAATAATAAACAATCCTATTATATAAAGTAGTAAGCTTTTATGTCTGTAGCTAAAGTTCTTCATTTTAGGGAAGCTTCAGGTAAGTTCCAGGGTAGTTTTTGGCTATTTTTTAAAGATATAGGTCTTTGGGTGGTTTGAAGCTATTTTTTGCCCTCCCCTGCCCTGTAGGCGCGCAGCAGTGCTTTTTCCTTTCTATTTTATCCATTCTTTTTTTATTTTGCGGCATTTTTGTATCCAAAATTGTGTCTCTATGAAATGTGTTAAAACTCAACATGAAAATTCTGATTCATCATTAGATAAAGTTGGAATTTCTTTTTCAAAATTTCTTTTAGAACTTTAAATATTTAATATTTCAACATTTTTTTGATTAAGATGTATCAAGAGTAGTGGAATAACATCTTTTATTACCAACCTTAGGATTAGTTAGGAATTATATAACAAATGTCGTGCAGCAAAAAGGTTTCTTTTGACTTCAATAGGACCTCTGAAAATTCCTGGCTACACATTATTATAAACCTATTCCTTGTCTAAAATTTTTCAGCTTTGCACGTGAGGGAGGAGACATTGGACTGCAATTTAGATGTTCCCAAAGCTTTATTGATACGATTTACTCTGAGTATTTCTAAAGTTTATTTAAACATTATATTGTTTAGGTAACATGATAGTTATAGTAACAGCATTGAGTACTAAATCTCTGCACAACACCACCAACAGTTACCTTGTCATAACATTATTTGTTTAGGTAACATTATAGTTATAGTAACAGTATTGAGTACTAAATCTCTGCACAACACCACCAACAGTTACCTTGTCATAATATTATATGTTTAGGTAACATGATAGTTATAGTAACAGTATTGAGTACTAAATCTCTGCACAACACCACCAACAGTTACCTTGTCATAATATTATATGTTTAGGTAACATGATAGTTATAGTAACAGTATTGAGTACTAAATCTCTGCACAACACCATCAACAGTTACCTTGTCATAATATTATATGTTTAGGTAACATGATAGTTATAGTAACAGTATTGAGTACTAAATCTCTGCACAACACCACAAACAGTTACCTTGTCATAATATTATATGTTTAGGTAACATGATAGTTATAGTAACAGTATTGAGTACTAAATCTCTGCACAACACCACCAACAGTTACCATGTCATAATATTATATGTTTAGGTAACATGATAGTTATAGTAACAGTATTGAGTACTAAATCTCTGCACAACACCACCAACAGTTACCTTGTCATAATATTATATGTTTAGGTAACATGATAGTTATAATAACAGTATTGAGTACTAAATCTCTGCACAACACCACAAACAGTTACCTTGTCATAATATTATATGTTTAGGTAACATGATAGTTATAGTAACAGTATTGAGTACTAAATCTCTGCACAACACCACCAACAGTTACCTTGTCATAACATTATTTGTTTAGGTAACATTATAGTTATAGTAACAGTATTGAGTACTAAATCTCTGCACAACACCACCAACAGTTACCTTGTCATAATATTATATGTTTAGGTAACATGATAGTTATAGTAACAGTATTGAGTACTAAATCTCTGCACAACACCACCAACAGTTACCTTGTCATAATATTATATGTTTAGGTAACATGATAGTTATAGTAACAGTATTGAGTACTAAATTTCTGCACAACACCATCAACAGTTACCTTGTCATAATATTATATGTTTAGGTAACATGATAGTTATAGTAACAGTATTGAGTACTAAATCTCTGCACAACACCACAAACAGTTACCTTGTCATAATATTATATGTTTAGGTAACATGATAGTTATAGTAACAGTATTGAGTACTAAATCTCTGCACAACACCACCAACAGTTACCATGTCATAATATTATATGTTTAGGTAACATGATAGTTATAGTAACAGTATTGAGTACTAAATCTCTGCACAACACCACCAACAGTTACCTTGTCATAATATTATATGTTTAGGTAACATGATAGTTATAGTAACAGTATTGAGTACTAAATCTCTGCACAACACCACCAACAGTTACCATGTCATAATATTATATGTTTAGGTAACATGATAGTTATAGTAACAGTATTGAGTACTAAATCTCTGCACAACACCACCAACAGTTACCTTGTCATAATATTATATGTTTAGGTAACATGATAGTTATAGTAACAGTATTGAGTACTAAATCTCTGCACAACACCACCAACAGTTACCATGTCATAATATTATATGTTTAGGTAACATGATAGTTATAGTAACAGTATTGAGTACTAAATCTCTGCACAACACCACCAACAGTTACCTTGTCTCACTGGCTATGGCTGATCTCATTACCCTATTTGCTTCGTGCCCACAGGTATTCATAAATAAATGACAAAAAATTCAGCATTTATTTTGTAGCGAAGCTACTCTATAATCAACTTCGCCTGTCTGTCAATCCTAAACGCTATGGGGGAAATGTGATTCTGTCGTCTGTATTGAGGATTACAGCTGAAATTTTTAATTGGAGATTCCTAAGACATAGGCGCATCTATCTAGTCAACACATTGTTTGGTCCGTCAATTTGTCGGTCATACTTCAAAAGATATAAACCTTATTAGTTAAAGGTTTTGTGATTATCTTTGAGTTTTTGCATATTCTCCTTCTTTCTTTTCTTTGTTATTGCAACTAAACATCTGCTCTATAACTCACTATATCCATTTATCTATTTCATTTTTTAAGCTTCGTTACATATGGATGTTGGCATCCTTGTTTTCTTTCTATTTAAAAAAAATATTTTTGAGCAGATCCTTTCAATTTTATTTTTTTGGTTTTGATTGCTTAGCCTAAATATGCAAATATCTTTATATTTTTTTCAGGAGATCATATCCTATCACATGCTTGGAGACAAGTAAGTTTTCTTTTAATAAATGCAAAGATGTTTTACAAATTATGTGTTTAAGGACGTTCTGCCATACTTAATTATCACTTTTGATTTTTTTTATATCGTATGAGCAGTAGATTTTTCGGATCATGGAAAGAAAACGAAGTAGTGGATTTCAGCTTTTCTGTGGGGGGCTCTAACCCTCCAAGGCCTATTTCGTAACTCTACGGGGCAATCATTAACATTTAACGTTCCTAATCCAACCCAAAATAACCTATCAAAAGCAAAAATAAGAAGAAACCCACTAATTCGTTTTCTTTCCATGATCCGATTTTTTAAATATTACTAGCGTTACCATTCTTCATGGTTTAGTTCTAATTTTTTCTTAGAATGTATAATTTTTCCTACAATATTTGTATTTTTGTCTGTAGATTATGAATAAGAATACGAGTATTTTCAGATGATGATAGTTTTTTTGTGTGATGAACTAGCTCTAATAGTCTGAGCGAAATGTAACAATTATTTGAAATCTTACAAATGAGATAAACCTTTAAGTCTTTCTAAAACAATTCCGAATCCATCGATTAAAAGTTGTCAGAGTTGAAATAATAAAGATATTAATTTATACAATAACCACTCGATATTTTATTATGTAGACCATTATATGTACTGTACAATATTCTGTGATTAAATTCTTAGGATCTACTGCAGTTCACGGTAAAATATTGCTGGTAACGAATATTGCTAAAAATTTATGAATTTTAAAGGCTGCTAGCTGCCAAACGGCTGAACGTACAGATCATACCCGCACACCATTTTAAGCGGCATAAGAAGGCCTACAAATAATCTAGAATAGCCAAGATCCAATGATGCACAGGGAAAGCTTCACTGAAGAAAAACAGAATAAAATAGGTCTTTTTAGCGCATTTCTCTGCACTGCGAGATAATTATGCATTATTGATTTATGGCTATTCCAGATTATTTGTAGGCCTTCTTATGCCGCTTAAAACAGTTTGCGGGCATGATCTGTTCGTTCAGCCGTTTGGCAGCTAGCAGCCTTTAAAATTCATAAATTTTTAGCAATATTCGTTACCAGCAATATTTTACCGTGAACTGCAGTAGATCCAATTCTTATGATGCTTTGTAAATTTCTAGAAAATGAAATGTTCAAATAAAATACTTGTGGTTTCTTTCAAGTTTTTAATATCCCGAGACATTGAGGCATTTCCTTTCAATTTTTACATTCTCTGCCCTGCAAATATTCTTTTATTGAACAACAGGTCCGTAAGCGTGCATAAGGGGGGTGTAGGGGAGATTTCAACACTCCCCTAAAATTGAAATTAGGAAAGCCTGCCTTCGCCTTTTTTAACCTTTTCAATAAATACAAAACCCTGTGCACATCACTGGATATATATATTATAAGAATTTCGACTAAAACTGTTCTAAAGTTTAGAATACAAGTTGTTTAAGTTGAATTGTTTTTGGTTAAGCAATTTTGATTACTGTTACTTAATCTCATAGGATTTATGAAATGTATGCAAATGCTTACGAAAAAAGATGTGTATATTCTAACAAATACATCAACATACATATTTGCATAAAACTATTACTCACATTTATATAGGCCTTGCTAAAACACGGAACACTTTCGATATTCTAAATAAAAATGGGAATATAGGATTGTAGAAATTCCATGATTTTATTTTTTCTTCAAGGGATAAGTTGCTGTAGGTTAATTCTAGTCGTTGCTAACCATCCAACTATATAAGATTGTCGACAATTTCCATTATTTTCATTTTATTATTCAATTTGAAATATTTTTAGTTTAATAATGGGTAAAGCTGTGAGCTATCCATCGTACTTCTCTAAAAACCCAAACAAAGTTTTCTTATCTACCTGACGGTCCCCTTATATCTAGTAATCTATGGCAAAATCCATTATAATGTGTGTGTGAGTGTGTGTGTGTGTGAGTGTGTGTGTGTGTGAGTGAGTGTGTGTAGACTAAAAACAATCAATCTTTATTGTTTATTTGCCATGCAGTCCATCACAAAATCATTTATTTGCAAAAATAGTTTTATATTTGATCACTTCCTACATACATTAACCCACAACACAAGGGACATATTTTATGCAAATTAATTAGTTTAAAAATTAACCATCTTTTTTTCTATGTTTTGTATGTTTAAAATGACATGTATGGACAAATCTATTTCATTTTCTTATGTTGGTAATCCTTATTCTAATGCATAATTATATTTCTATTTGTATTTCTGTCTTTCCTAATCTTATTCTTTTAGGAGCAAAGCTACTCTTTAATTCTTTGTACCTCTGTCTGTTCCAGGGGGGGAACTTAAATAACTTGGATGTCAATAGTAATAAACAGCTGTTTTTTAGTGAAGATCATTCACAATCAATTAGGATCTGTCCATTGATGAGGTCCTAGCTCTAATAAAGAAATTAACTCTGCTATTATGTAAGATAGGCTGCTTATTCTTGTGAGGCTTCCTTACTTTTTAGGTAATGGCGCAATGGGTAGGGTGTTTGCCTGGTAATCTAAGGGTTCCCGGTTCAAGCCCCGCCACGTGCAAAATTAACTCTGATGAATTGAGCCATACTGATGAGCCCTAAAAGGGCGAAACACTGTGTCTATGGATAACTTTTTTATATACTTTTTTTAAAATTTTTCAGCTTCGCTATGTTATCATCCATGTTTGTTGAGTATAAATATTTAACAAAAGCAAAATATATTTTTATATTTAGATAAAAAGACATAAATGACATTAATGCCAAAACCAATGAACGTATAAATCTATACTTCTCAACCCATATCTAAAGCTTAAAGAATGAGATAAAAGGTTTTTAGGTTATTTTATAAATTGTCGGAAAGCAAAATATTTAACAGGTAACATCCGAAAATTGCGGCTAGATTACAGATTGCTATTTTACTGGCGGTTTCGATTTTTAACGCGCACATTGTTAGAAATATCGATAGATTTACGCCATTTTTTGCGGATGTGGATGTTTGTTTACAATGCTGGTAAGATGTAGTTATAGATACAGATTTGGCAGCTCCAGAGAAAATGTGTTTGCGGCTGCAGCTGTATCTGCCAAGACCGACTATATATGAAAATACAAGTTTCAAAAAAGCTTCTTACTCTAACTATATTATTATATGTACTACTCTTTACCATATATTTATTTGATACAGTAATATGTTATTAATCAATTTATCATCAATAGTTGAGTATAAAAGCTGGATATAAATCTCTCATTTTTACCAGGGAAAATGTTTATTGAGGTCACAAAAACAGATTTATACACTCTGGGGGTGATAATATCCCTCAAATGGTATTGTGGAGCATTTATTAACCCCCTCAACCTTAACACAAAAATCCCTTTAAATAAAGTTCTCATCCTCATGTCGTAGCTGTCACAATTATCAGCCATGTGACGTCATAAAAATGAGGGATTATCCATCTTTTTTAGTCTTTCCCACTTCTCCTCTCATCTCCCTCGTTTTTATGACGTCACATGGCAGATATTTGAGACACTTTGTTCCGCTACCTCATGTCATTAAAGTCAAAATTAACACCAATTCGTTGATTAGTCAGCCATAACCACAACTAAGTAAAAATAACATTAAAATAATGACAATTCAATGGATATAATCCAATTTAAACAATTCGAAAAATTTATGGTCACTGAATTGATTATTCAAATAAAAAGATTTATCCAAATTGTGGATAGACTTTTATTACCATAAACACTTTTTATAGCAGCTTACTTATACAGATATTTTAGTATAATACAATATTTTACAATAATATCCCTATTGAGAAATCTTTTAAACAGATATTTTAGTTTTTAAAGAAGGTACTCTATATATGTTTGTATACGACAATCGGCCCAAATTTTTAGGAACTATAAACTTGCTATAAATAAAACTAAAAAATGGACTAAATTATCTATATTGATAACGTACATTAATAAGATAAAGAAAATGTTATCTTTAAAAATAATTTTATTTTTAGATGGATATGGGGAAGCATTGGCTGCTCGATGTTTGTATACCTGCAATATCTGGGCATCAATGTTTCTGCATTGTCCTTGACAGCCTTCACTGTAGAGAGGTACATTGCTGTCTGCCATCCCATGAAGGCCCAGGTCAGATTTTATTATTACAAATATGTGCCAAAAAAAACCTGGTTATTATTGTAGATTTTTTCAGGGATGATTGTCTATTATACGATATGATAATTTTAATGTTTCTTTAAATGAACTGGTTTACAGTTAATGACAAAATAATACAAACATTACAAAATTAAGTTGAAATGATGTATATTAAAACTAGTATTTAATTATTTATTTGATTAGATTAAATAACTATACTTTATATGTTAATAATACTTTATTTAAAAGTAGGAATACTTATTTATCGCATCGTATTATTGACTGCTTTCCGCGGATAACGAAAAGAAAAATTATAAGATAAAAAAAGTTCTAAGGCCAGGGTTAGTAAAATAGTTATTAATTTTATTATTTTTATTTTGATATTCGTGGAAATTTGTCTTTAATATGATACTGTACAAGCTGTTGCAGTTTGCCTGAGAACCGGTTATAATCTAGCTAGCGGATATTAATCAGTTTTGATGGCATGTGTGAAAATATATTGAACCACCGACTTAGATTGAGCGCAGATATTATTCATTTATTTTCCCTCTAGATCGAAAATATTAAATTCATAAAAGGAATAGCGTTTTGCAATTACAATTTATGGGTAATGATTTTCCTTATTTGCCGACATGTTATTAAATTTCAAATTTACCTGAGGTCTGACAACTTACAAATATATAAAACATTTTATAGATGGCATGTTAGTTGTACACTTTAGTAGAAATTCATAAATGTATTGAACTATTTTTAGAACACATGCTCTCAGTCAAGAGCTAAGAGAATATTGATATACTGTTCTTTGTACGACTTATTGTACTTTGATCTATATTTAGAAGAAATGTAAAAATAATGGTTATGTACTTGATTAGTACAACTGACTCACTTAAGTAGATTTAACAGCAAATGTCACCAATATCAACTGCAAACCTAAAATAATGTATCCTAATCGGCCACCACGTTCAATTCTTAATCTGCTAGACATTAGTTATAAATTATACTTACATTATTCATTTCTGTAACAACGTGACAACAATGGCCTAGTATCAGAATTTTGCTAGCTAAGTAGTGGGGTTAGCATTTTCAGGTCTACCAAAAAAAAGTCTTTAGATTATGCTTATTGAATGATGGGCAAGGGCATTTATCTATTTATGACTACATATACTAACCTAAACTTTCACAAATCACAGCTTCAAACAATTTAGACATCTAAATATAGAGTAGCTTCCTTCTAAATATCACAATAAAATTTTTTTATTTTTGATACAATCAGCATAATTTTCTTCTAAACACACAAATCAGCATATTTTTTACATTTTAGAACTCTTAAATGACATTCATTATTTCTACAATCGTTTTACTTACAAAATTTCATTATAACTACAATAATAACTACATATATAACTACAAGGTAACTACATTTATAACTACATTTCTATATATACAAACAAATTCCAATAGAAACACATAATAAACACCAGTTAAGTCACATTTAATTTAATGCAGTGTAAATAACTGCAATCATATCTCCAAGGGTTTTTTTTTACTCCCTTATCAGATAACACAAACAGCGGCTTGGGTAAATCCTCTAACTTGACTAATGGTCATAAATGAGGTGTCAAGTCGCAATTATTTACTTATGACTGACTTTATGTTCTATTTTGCATTATGATTAATTGTAATTGGTTTTTCATCTATAAACTTACATAAACGTTGTCATATGTATAATAATTGAATTTGAAATATACATACATCCCTATTTTTAGTACATATGTACCCAGTCCAGAGCTAAGAGGATAATAATGTACTGCTGGTTGTTTACTCTGCTCTACTGTTCACCCTGGCTCTTCCTTGTCCACCTGGAGGATTCCTGTGTCATTGGATTCGGAAAGGTTAGTCCATTTCTCAGGGAGAGAGGGGACATTTGGTTGCATATTACACTAGTCCCCAAACTATATAGGAACGTTTTCTAATTTGTTGGCTTAACAACTTTAGGGACTTTAATTGAATTTTGGTTGGATGATTCATTAAGTTGAGCATTCAAACGTTTCAACCACTAATTGTAATCTATTTTTGTGTATCATTATTTGGGATGTTCATAAATTAAACAACCATTGTCGTATCTCTTTAGATCCCTGATATCTTCCCCATTATTTAAAACAATAAGAAGGATGTCTTTCCGTTTGTCTGTGCGCTAATCTCTTTACAAATTAGGTGTTTACGTTCTTATGGAATATTCCTAGCGATTATATCATGGTTGTTGGCTATTTTCAAGGATGACCATTACTACATCAAACCCCAACCAACCCTTCACTCCAAAAATGTTCATGTTTCTATCATAAAAAAAATTAGAAATAAATTAATCTTCGTATTTGAAACCCTTTATATTAACGGATGTAAGATATACGTAGATATTTTGACAGGGGAAAATTTAGGGGAAATTTAGCTTGCTAATATTGACCTCATTTATTGGTCCATTCGTTCATCCAGTAACATGAGAGGGATTGGGTAAAGGGAGCATAACGGGGCATCGTTATTTTAGCCAGCTGCGAGCAATACATTATCAGAGTACATGAAAATCTCGTGTAACATCCAAGTAAGAATAAATCAATTTTCATAATGTAAATGAAAGCACTATCAAACACGTTGATTTAGTCAAACTAACACAAATAACTAATGTAACTAATAAATAAGAAAAGTAAAGATACGACACAAAATATTTTTACTTTCTACGATTTATGGGATAAAAATAAAATTATATAAACATTTATTCATCTATTTTTAGATAACCAAGTGTAAATGGCGACTGCCTCGCTCCTCTGTATTCTACAAGATCTTGTTCTTCACCGACATAATCCTGTTCTACATGATTCCTCTCATCCTCACCTCCATCCTCTACTCTCTCATTGCCTGGGTTCTCTTCAGATCAAGGAAATTTACCTTACAGCAAAAAATTATGTGTGTTTGAAACAAAGCTTTTTTACGTTTAGAATCTTGTTCTAATTGTCCATTTCAAGCTATAAATTCATAATGATTCCGATAACAATATGGTATACATTGAAAGCCTGCCACTTAGTAATTATAAATTTAACAATAACACAATTAAAAAATTATGATTTATCGGTCGATTAGAAATAATATTCCAATCATAGAATCTCTGTAATTAAGAATGTTCTTAGAATGTCACACAATTTTATTATTCATCCATATGGTTCGCTTTTATGATTAACATCATTACTTTTTTATATTTATGTAAAGAAAGGAAAACAGAACGATTTTAATTTTTACAGTCCTAATCAAAGGAAAAAGAAATCCTTAAAAAACACTAACTTTAATGACTTTTTTTCCATTTATTAGGCTTCTCTTTTGCTAAAAAAGTATAATTCTATAGGAGTTATAGGGAACTAGCACTCTACGTCAATTCAGATGCATTTTTCTTAAAAATTTTTATTGTAAGCTAACGATTGACGTACAGGACAAATGAAATAATCAGCAGCACTAGTAAAGCAAGAGTTCAGGTAAAAAATAAATTGAAAAACTTTATGTACGGTATGATTATATGATATCTTCCTGAGTCAGTTTTAGAATATGTAGCAAGCTAGGTAGGGATGGGACATTGGAATTTGAATTATATAGTGTTCCCAAAATTTTATAGACTTGTCTAATTTATTGTCTAAACAACTTTATGGTAGTTTCTATCAGTCTAAAGAGATAGTTTTATCTTAAATTTGGGCTCATCAATTTAGCCTCCTTGTCTTGTCTCTTGAGATCCCCGATCCCTCATCATAAGTTCCTCATTATTAATATGGTGTGTCAGGTTTTAGGACAAAAAGTTTGTTAATTTTTTTACGATTTAAATTCCTGTAAATTTTTTCTCATATATTTTTCTTACGTTTTCAACCAAATTAAACAAAAGAAAATTACAATACTTTACTTGTGGTAAAAAAAACCATGTTCATTTACATTAAAAAAGTTTTTTATTCAAAAGTTTTAATTTAATTTATTTGTTTAAATTCTTTGTTCATCTTTGTAAACTTGTTTTTTTTTTAAATGCACAAGTTCAAATTGTTATTCATTAGCAAAATAGATAAAGATGTATTTTTTTTTAATTTAAGTCATTTCTTTTGCTTTAAATTCAAAATTTCTAGGCAAAACATAATTCAACACAAAAGAATACTTTTTAGAATAGTTAAATTTAATTACTTAAAGTATTCATTTAAAGAATGCATTTTTTGGTTCATTTGTTAGAATTCAACTTTTTAACTTTTATAATTTAGGTTGTGAAAATGTTGGCAGCTGTAGTCATTATTTTTGCCTGCCTCTGGTTGCCGTACAGGTACTATATATTATCAGTTGGTGCCAGGTACCACATAGTTTAGATTCTAAGGCTAGCATAAGCTTGTCTTAACTTCTTTAGGGCATTATAGACTGGTCATAAGATTTACATAAAATGACCTTGTCCTATTATATAATGTAGTATGATTTGTTGTCTGTAGCTAAGGATCTCGATAACCGCCGAACTGATAAGGTTCTCTTTTACAGTAAATCTCCCTATAGGTTCTCAGATGTTTTTTAAGTTATTTTTATAGATAAATCTGGGTATGGTTTAATACTTTTTTTCTGCCTTTCCATATCCCTTCAAATATAGAGCTCATAGATGCTTGAGACGCAGCATTTATTAAATTTAGAAAGTAAAATAGAGAATCTTAATATCTATACGTAACTAAAGTTGTTTATGAGCCTCATATCGAAAACTGCCATTAGGATATCTTATTTTAGTCCGTGATTCCCCTAAATATCTATTCTATTTATAAATCAATATTTAGGGATGTCTTTTCATCTGCTATCCAAACCCCTAGTGTTTATTGTATATCTTTACTTTATGTCCATCTGTTTATCTGTTTATCTGTTTATAAACTTTATCTAAATGTGTACTTACATTTACTTATTTAGGGGCATGCTAGTGTATAATACAGTGGCCAGTATGACTGGCTATCCTGTTTATATGGATCTTTGGTACCTTATGTTTGCTAAGGTAGATTTTTATCTTCAAATTTTCATAAAACAGAATGGTGGTTCCCTCAAAGTGCCTTGTCGAGCACATAACCCCAACCACACTGATTTTGATGTAAAATGTAAAAGGGAGGATTTTTCTAGTGTTTTTATTGACACAGGGTAGTACCGCAGAGTTAGGTAGTAAGGTATACAGGAATGAAAAATAAACACCCAACGCCTCCCTTTATTTAAATTTACAGAAGTGTCTGTATACGCAAACTTAGTTGATAGTAAAGATTTATGAAATTTCTTCTGAAAATTTCTATAACTGATGGGCATATATTCTGTTTTACATTTTGTCGTCCGTCTGTTTGTAAGGGCGTGGTGTATTACAGACAACAAGAGGGGGGGATAAACCGCTCTTGACACGCCTCTAATGAAATACTGATTTTGGACTGTGTAAAGAGATTTTGAAAAGATCTACAAGACAATCAACTTATTTTGTTACCCTGCTTGACTTGATTCTTATGTTATTGTGTTTCATGTATGAACTTTGCTACTTTTGGTTGTACTTATACTTGTTTACATCTTAAAACTGAATATTTACCTATATAGATTGGTGAAAAATAATAAACAAATAAATAATAAATCATTATTTCTATAAGGATTGTAAATGAAAGATTAATCACATATTAATGGAAGAAAAATATATTGAATACAAAAAGCTGGAAAAATAATAATAATAGACATATTTTTATTCATTTAATAACATAAAATATAATGTTTGTTTTTCCCATGAATAATTTCCGTATTCCCCTCTTCAATGTAGCCATGCGCACTTAAATGAAATTAACTTTTTATGAAAAATGACAACTTTACTACACAACAATAGATAATTTTGTTCAGATTTGGCTTTTATATATAAGATCATTAAGATTATATAAGATACAAATTAGGATCGTTTTAAAGCTAAGCATATCCATCTAAAATAAATGTAGGGTAACTTGTCTACTAATTGGGTTTAAATTTGCAGCTTATTCACAGCTTATTTACTTATTTTGTCGAAGGTTTTGTGCATTTAGTGCTATTTCTTATACTAGTTTCCTATACTCTAGCCTTTAGTGGCTTTGCTTTAAAAGCGGGAGGGCAGCCATATTTATTTTTCTTATAAACATAAGAGATTTTTTTCTCGGGTGGGGAGGGGGGGTTAAGGGGATAATTTTTTTTCATTGATATTTTGTAAAATAAAAGACAATTTGGGGGGAAGGGGGATTTTTTTTAGGACATATCTTGAAAGGATATATGACTCACACAACCTTCATATCCCATAGAACAAAATCCAACATCATTCAAAATATAAAATGCTAGTTTCAGCCGTTTATGATATCTTAGCGGACACACTTGCAGACAGAGGGACATTCTATTACTGTAGATTAAAATTTTATGATGTGATTATTATTTTCAGACATGTGCCTATATAAACAGTGCTGTAAATCCCATCCTGTACAACGCTATGTCCACTAAGGTAAAACTATATTTGGATTATGTAGATATTACGAAGAAAGGTGTTTTCAACAAAGTATACTCACAGACAATCGCACAGCCTTAGATTTTACGTTCTTATAAGTGGTATAGCACTGCAAGAACTTTAAGTAATCTGGGATAGCAGCCAAGACTCAATTTTGAAAAAGCAGTTAAACAACCCCCCTAAAATCAAAATTGGGATGGTCTGTTTTCATCATTTTCACCCCCTCAAGGTTTACAACTCCCTAGAGGAATCTTCGTGCACTCCACCAAATTAAACGTTCGCTTCGTGTACATTGTTTGGGTGATTAGCTTTTCTAGATTATTTGTATGTCAGAATTTAATGATTTTATTGGTTAGATTGAATGATAAACAAAACTACCCCTTCAGTAGGTTAATATAATTGGTTAAGAAGTTTGGAACCCATTGGTCAAAGTCAATAAAATTACCCAAAGATAATGATTCATCGAATAAGATAAATTTGCTATAAAACTTTGGGTACCAGTATAATTCACAGTCCAATGCCTCCTACTGAATTGCAAATTATTTGACCGTATGCAGCTTTCAATATATTTTTTTTGTAATACCTCTCTTGATATTCACGACTTGATCTCTTTATTTATTCATCAAACCAACTTTCAACTTTTTAGTTCTTGTCTGTAAAGAGAGTTCTTGAAAACTTTTTCAATTTGTTTAGTTTATTTCTAAAGCTGCTGACTACTGCAATATACGCTCTAATATTTCATAGGGAAGTAAAATAAATTTAGATTTAAAATTTTCTATTTTCATTTAATGAGTCTTTGTAAATAAATCTTATTCTGTAGTAATCTTTTTACCAGGATAATGTAAAGTAACACGTTGTAGTAAGAACTTAATTTTTGAATTTTTAAATTTTTTTATACGTTTTTACAGTTTCGACGAGCTTTCAAGAGAATATTATCATGTCCACCTGACTACGCTATTCCTAGCCATCACCAGCAGCTTGGAGTTACTCATTCCAGGTATATAGATAGATAGATACTCTCCTATTTATTCCAGATATTTAGATAGACAGATACTCTCCTATGCAAAAGACTATTCCCGGTATAAAAATAGATATATACTATCCTAACATAAAGTCAATTCCAAGTATATATAGATACTCTTCTTTCAAAAAGTTAATTCTTGATATAATGATTGGTAGATACAGATAAATATAATGTTATTTAACCACAGTATATTACAGTTACAGAAAAAAAAGTAAATATATATAATATATTACATAATATTTAAAGGTTCGTAGATAAACTAGGATTATTCTACAATTTGGATCATGTTAGAATTTAAAGAATTCTAATGGCATTTATCATTTTTACAGTATAGCTTCGAAACCGATTAGTATCCGGTGGATTAGAACCGGTTATCAGCCATACTGAAATATTATGTAAAGCGTCGTACTAAATCCAGTTTTCTACGAATATAAAAAGGTACAATTATAAGATGAAAACCATTTTTTTAACCAGTGTATTCTTTTTTTTTGACGCTAATAAACTGACCTTAATTGTACATTTTTATATCTGCGGAAAGCTGTTTATAACACGACGCACTGAATAACTATTAACGTTTTTGTTTTACATCAGAGTGCGAGGAAGCTCCGCTGCCATGCTGGACGTGAATCTTGATCCTGGAACGAGGAAACTATCCGTCACCCAGTCAATTAACTTTACCCGCTCACACCGAGTTGATAGTGATAGAATGGAGACAAGATTCTAAATTCAAAACAATATTCATGGAAACATCAAGATATATCAATGGATATATTATTACTTGGATCTTACACCAGATTTTCATATTCTCTGATATAGTGAAACACAAAGCAAGCTAAGATAACAATACCCACCAACTCCCCTCTTTACTCCATCCCCTTTCATCCTCCTTGATGACCAAACTGACCAACAAAAGAGTTCCATTTTAGCAAGCTAAATTGACGACAATTTTCCCCTATCATAATCCACGTATATTCTACATGCATTGGTGGATTTTTAACTCCCCCCCCCCCCCCTCCTATCCTGGAATTTTACATTCATTTCAATTTTTCATTTGGGATGGATTTACATTATTTTCTAAATTTATTTAGAAGATTAAAAAAAATTTGACATACATTTAGTTTTAAATAAAAAAGATGGATAAAAATGAGTTTTTGTTTAAATGATATATTGGAATATTATTTCTAACCGTTTACACTTAAATATTATTTCTAATAATTGATCAGAAATATTACTTTAGTATTTTTAAAAGCGAAGTTTTTCTATAATTAGGATCGGTCCGTACGTCCGTCCGTACGTAACGGAAAGCTTCTTTCGTTAATATAGGCAATTTAGAATTGTCCTATCGATTTCAAACTTTTCATGATGATTCCTGTAGTAGTTAGGTACGATTTAGAAAGCAACTTTATAATCGTTACGTCCATTTTGAACATGTTGATTTTTTAATCTTTTTAAAAACATTTTTTATGTGATATAATCATCCGATTGATCTGATTATTTTAGTACTATTGTATCAATAAGCATCTCTGTAATCAAGTCCTAAAATATCAGTATGTCCATGAACAGAATTCTGTATTTTTGTAATTTTGTAATTTTTGCAACAATTTTACGTATAATTTTGTCAAAACTTAAATATTTACATTTTGTATATTCAGTTCTAACACTCTACAAGAGTTAATGTTCGTCTGTCATACCGTTTCAAAGCTTTGCTTTTCTGGATGCTGTCATCATTGTTTTTGTTAAATTCACGTTATATAGACGTTGCATGAAGAAAAATGTACAATGTTGTGTAGTTTATTATTGATGAATACGTCCTGATATACAACAAGGATGGTAACACCATCCATAAGTAGCGAAGCAATAAAAAATTCATGGACAGCAAAAGGAACCAACTTAGTTTTAGATCAGATATTTAGTGGTCATAAAAAAGAGAAAACTGAATCAAAGAAGTCCAAGTAAAGGGAGGGGGGGGGGTTAAAGAGGAGTCCCCTCCTTCCCCATAAAAATTACAAAACCTTTCTTAAATAAGTATAAAAAGACAGAAGAACCAATGGACCAAGAAACATTCATGATAAAGGTGCATAAAATCAAGGGAAATCTACATTAGATTAAATCTTAGTTTGCAGCAGTTATAAAGACGGATATTTAGAGATATAGAGTAGCTTCTATACTTAAATCCTTTAAAGAAAATAATTGTCGAGTATCTACACTACTAAAAATTTGTAAATCAAAATATTCGTGAATTTTCTATAGTTTATTATATATATTGTAAAAATGTTTTATGGAATATTTTGTATATTGATAAATGGTTTTTGACATATGATAACTTTATGTTTGGTATAAATATTATATTTTTGTATTATTGTCTTGTTTATTTCATTTTATTTATACAAAATCTATCACAAATATTTTAATGAAAAGTAAAATGTATTTTGGATTAAATTGTAAATTGATTTATAAATTTTATTTTGTCAAAATAAATGATAGAATTAATTTTGTGGCACCTAACAATGTTCACCAACGTTTAACAAAGTCTGTCTGTCTGTATGTCTTTCTATTCGGATGAAGCTTAAGATCTCGCTAACCGCTGGAAAGACTGTACTATGGTTTTCAGTAAATATGTCAATACAGTTTTAAGCTATTTTCTTTGTGGGTAGAACAACTCCTACCCCCCAATAATGAAATTTGTATAATACAAGGATGAAAACATCCATAAAAAGGAAGCTCTGAAACAATAGTACAAACGAGCATTGACACTTATATAGTGTCAGAACTGAATGAACAGAATATTGTATAAAAATTGAAACAATATTGTAAGTAAATTTGTTGAAAAAATGCTTAAATACTGGATGTTTAAGGTTATACTTACATGTTTAGGATTTGATCATAAAAATTTGTTGTTAAAAAAGTTAAAAATCAACATGTTTAAAATGGACGTACGGACGCTTTCTAAATAGTACCTAACTATAACAGAAATCACCATGCAAAATTTGAAATTGATAGGAAAATTCTAACATGCCTAGATTAACGGGGAAAAAAGCTAGCCGTTCCAGACGGACGTACAGACGGACTGACCTAATTTATCTGGTTTTAACACGAAGTTTAATGTAGGCAAAATACAAATATACTAACAATTAATTGTTTTGTTTTTCAGTTCAGGAATTTGAGTATATATCTTTTAATGCTTTGAAATTCAATAGATTGCGTTGAACCATTCCTCAATTAAATGTGTGTCCGTTGTTCTAGCCTTACGAATAAGGCTTTAATCGAAGTGACCGAAAAAAGGAAACACAGTAATGCATTTGTCTTGCCTGTCTGAAGCAAATTCAATATGAACGAGAAAAATATTATTGCACTTTTTAATTGATTTGCCTTCTTTTGTAGAAATATTTCAATGTTCTTAAAAATGAAATTTTAAAATTATTATTTTACATATTTATTCTTTACCTATTCGCTTTTATCCCAGAACTTATGGCATTATCTTCTTACATGTATCCAAACTAGGAATACACATGGATAGGTAAATGATAGCAAAAAAGATAAAATTCTCTAAATTCGAAAAGTAAGATTGCAGCTTTTTATACTCAAACAATAACAATAACGTCCAAGGGAAGGAAAATGATTAGAAAAACGAAATGTTAAAAAAAAAAGAAAATAGAACACAACAGTAAAATGAAAAGGATATTCTGCTATAAACATTACAACATTCATCCTGTATATAAACATATAATTATTTACGTATATTGTATATTTACATAGAGAATTAGTATTTGAAATAGAGAGAAAACTAAATATATAAAGAGCGGCTCAAGGTCGTGAACCGCAACTGTGCATGGTTGGAATTTTATATCGCGTTTAACACATATTTACCAAACAGTTTGAAGCTTATATTGGAAATAGTTTTGCTAAATTCATTAATATTCCATCCATAATTCAAAAAACACAAAAAATCGTCCACGGATCTATCTTGTAACCTTGATACCAACTCAGTTTCTCTGTCAGATATATCTTTCTTAATGATTCTAAATTAAATTTTAGAAAAAAAGAAAATACATGCATTTTCAAAATTAGTTTTATATACAAGTAATATAGAAAATGAGAAACACATATTTTAATTAACTAACCATCCTTCTTTCTGTCTGTTTTAGTATACTTTGTTTGTATTTGCAGCTTTGCTATTAATGAATATACCCAGAGATCTCAAGGGACAAGACAATGGCCGATAAGTTTTTGTACACCGCCAATGATGATACACTAAATGATCCCTTCTGTAGATTAAAATTAGTGGTTCAAATGTTTGGACACTTAACTCAATGAAATTAAATATATAATCAAAATTCAATAAAAGTCCCCAAAGTTGTTGAGACAACGTATAAGAAAACGTTACATAAAAAAATTGAGGAGTAGTGTAATAAACCAGGAATAAGGTATTACCAACAAGCAAAATAAATCTAAAATAATATTTGGGGGGCAAATGGAGAGGTCGTCAATTTTACGATGTGTTTCCCCCCAACGACAGCTGATAAACACGTATAGGTTAAGTGATTTTTTTCCGAATTAATTTCGTTATTGGTAAATGGTAATAAACAGTACAAGGTACCCCTCATTGTATAGATTATTTAGAGAAAACCTTATAAATCTTTAAAGTAAGAGATCGGGAACCAGTAAAAAAATTCTTAAAACTTTTTTAATTAATAAAAAGAAAAATATAAACCTACTTCTCATTCTACTGACGCAAAATCCAAAGCTACTAAGGACTAAGCCATTGGTATTTATAATTGTATTTATGTACTTTAAGTACAATACACATTTCAAAATTATCTAAAATTCTAAATTTAAGAATTGTGTTATAATTTAGAATTTGTGCATGCAGATTTATTTGTTTTCCTCGAGCACAATTAATATTATTAAATCTGCATTTTAAACAGGGAGGGATGGGACATTGAAATGTTGAATTTTAATTGGTTGGTTCCAAACTATTACTGTTCAAACTTCCAAACTTATGATTATATCTACAGAAGAGTTAATTAAAGGTACATATTTTCAATTCATCGTCCAATTCTTATCCCTGATTTCAAATCAGGAATAAAGGATGGGATAAATTAGCTTTTTATTGTAAATAAAATACCTTGAATACCAACTACACACCATTCCTCCTATTGATTCTGAAAAGTGTTTTTTTTGGTGCGACCCCAAAAGTGCCTATTGAACACCTACCTTTCCCTCCAAACCTTATTTTTGAAATAAAATAACAATAAGGGGGTCGGTTATTTCTTGAATGCAAATTAAACCAATTTTCAGACAAGAATAGTATCACCCATTCACTTATATTCATCACCTACAGCCTGATATTAATAAACCAACGCAAAAAAAACTTTTGGAATTGCCTCGCTAATCAACATTCTTGTTTACATTATTTTCTCACAAACACACATTGAATTACAATATAAAGTGAATATAATAATGATCTAACATTTTGAAATTTAGATATTTTAGATGAATATTTTGGGCACCTATTTGCAATTTGTTTGAAAAAGAGGCTTGCTAACAGCGAGATTACCTTCTAAAATATAAGTAAAAAAACTGAGTTTGCTTAACAAAAAACAAAACATAAAGGAAAGAAAGTTTATAAAATATCAGCTGATTTTTTTGTTGTTTTTCAGCCGTGCATAAGCCTTAAATCTAAAATAACTTGTTTGCAAACAATATTAATTCCGAAAAAAATGGATTTAAAAGTTATAATTTCACTGAGGCTTAGACGCGGCTGACGCGCAGCTGTCGAGCACTGACCCTAACAACTAAGTTGGTCATAACTTTTACAAAATTATCTGCGGCTGCAAAGCCCTGCACAAAGCAATACAACAAAATAATCAAATACAAAATATTCATTCAGATGACTATCCATCCAACATATGCTAATGATGGTGCAGTTTATATAGTTAGAGGGAAAAACAAAAAATTACATATATATGCTTAGGATAAAATATAAGAGAGAGACAACAGAAGAATTGTTTTAATCTATTTAACCTTTTTAGAAGTAAAAATAATAATACCAGTTTTGTTGACCGGGCCTTCGGCCTCTCGGGTCTAACAAAACTGGTTTACATCTCATACTTTTCATTTTAATATCCGCGGAAGGTTGTATATAAAATGATGCGATAAATAACTATTACAATTTGATTGATAACTAAGAACATTTAACTACAAAATAAATTTACATTAGAGAATGTAATCTGTAAAAATACTATTTTGAGGCCAAACAAGACTTTTCTTAGATTTTTGAGCGAAGCAGTTTTTACATATTGAGTAATCCCTTGCTATGCTGTTTATTTTTAACATTACAACTAATATACATATAAACATGAATTAAACAATAAACAGCATCATAACTGTCTGTAATATTTAGTGTACAGTTGTTCTTTTTATGTCCATTATGGTAATAAGAACTAACCAATTAAAAAGTCTAAAGAATATCAAAATATCCTGTTTCTAATTTTCAAAACAACATTTACTTTCAGCAGTTTCTTTATGATTGTAATTGGAACACTAAACTTTTTTTGTATATTTTAGGTTAGGTTAGATAAAGTAAGGGTTAAAATAGCCCCACAATAATGATAATTTTTCGAAGAAATAGGGACCCGCATAATTACACAAAGGCCTTGAAAAGTTAATATTATTTTTTAAATAAAATTAAAGAAAAGGGGTTTTGAAGATTTCGATGGTCCATTAATGGTACGAGTGGAAGCACCTTTTCTTTAATATTTGTTATGTTGAGGCCAAAACATTATTAAGTTAGATCATTCAAGTTTTATAAAAAAAATTAATAAATATCATTTAGAGCCAGTTTGTTTTTAAAAGCGAAGCTTTTCTATAATTAGGGTCGGTCCGTCCGTCCGTCCGTCCGTCCGTACGTCCGTCCGTCCGTCCGTCCGAGATAGATAGCTTTTATTCGTTAATTTAGGCATGTTAGAATTGTCCTATCGATTTCAAACTTTGCATGATGATTCCTGTAGTAGTTGGGTACGATTTAGAAAGCGTAGCAACTCTATAATCATTACCAGAATGTCCGTACGTCCATTTTAAACATGTTGATTTTTCTACTTTTTTAACAACAAATTTTCAAGTGTTCTAATTATCCGTTTGATCTGATTTTTGGTATATTGATTCCTGGGACAACAAAGAACAATATTATAAGCGAAGCAACTCTATAATCAAGTCCAAAAATTTAAGTATGTCCATAAACATTATCCTGCTTCAAGCAGTTTTTCAACAAATTTACTTACAATTTTGCTTCGGCTCTTATACTTTTAAATTCTGATTATTCAGTTCAGATACTATACAAGTGTTAATGTCCGTTTGTCCTACCGTTACAGTGCTTCGCTTTTATGGATGTTGTCATCCTTGTTATATTCCTATTTAACCAGAAGCCTTTAATTTTTTTTTTTAAATAATCTATGTTAGGAACATTTTACTGTGACCTAGACCAGATCCAAAAATGTGCTTAGTAAGCAGCTCATCTCGTTGGCCACCTGTAAAAGAGAAGGAAATCAACGTTTAAAAACTATAAAATCAAATTAAAGCAACTAAATATGTTAAAATTATGTGCGAATGCCGAGCCCTGTGAAATTATAACAGAATAAAAATTTCCCAGTTTTATTTGTTTAAAGGTAACTTTGTATTCCTAAAATGCATGCATAGCACTGTGTATATTTATCTCAGATATTTTTATCAAACAGGAAGAAAAAGTGCATTTGCAAAAAGTATGCGAATTTAACACAGATAACTGTAGATAAAAGTCCAGTAGCTTATTCGTCATCTTAAACGGATAAGTTACGCCTAACATAAAGATCGCATTATATGCAGATGTCACTAAGGACTACAAATTTAATAAGAGGCACCTTAATATTTTCCTTGCTGTGACGACCCTTGCGGCCTCTAGGGGCACTTAAGTTGTGGTGAGGCGGAGGAATGGGGGCTTGTCAACCATCTACTTTTTAAATTTTTTTTAACTAAAAAAAAATTGGGGGCCATTGTTTTCTACGGCGAATTCTCTAGAGATGGTGGTGGTACCATCGCCCAAAATAGTACAAAAACCTTTCCTGGACATATGAGAAGCTTCACAGTAAAAGAGAACTATTTTGATTCAACAGTTAGCGACCACCCTCGACCCGCATTTTCAATTTTAGTTTTAAAAAGGAAAAGTATATCTAAAAATTTTGTATGATTCATTTTCATTCATATTTTCTAGGGAGAATTCTCTAGGGATGGTCATGTTACCATCGCCTAAAATCGTAAAAAGCTTTCTCTGGACCTTCACAGTAAAAGAGAACTATTTTGATTCAGCAGTTAGTGACCCCCCACCGCTCTCCTACCATTTCTAATTTTAGGTTTTAAAAGAAAAAGTAAAAATATTTTTTTGGATGATACATTTTTTTTTGGGTTGATTTATTTAAGGAGGGTTGTGGTTCCTTTTCCAAAAATAGTTATAAACTTTCCCATTGTAAAGGAGAACCATATTAGTGCAGCTGTTAGTGAGAACCTTCGGTAAACACAAATATACAGACTATCAAACATCCAGTTACTTTTATATAAGGTTACAAAAAAATACAAATATTCTATATGCATAAGGAAAAAGGATAAGAGGATGAATACTCACCCCCTTTTCATGGTAAAATACTACTTCCCCATCCCTAAATTTTTAAAGAAAATCTAGCAGACGAAAATCAAAAGCCGCCCAGGGCTTTTCGTATGTCAATCATAAATAATAATGTGAATAAAAAGAAAAGCTATATTTAGCAAACAGCCGTGGGCGGTCAGAATCAGCTGAATATTTATTATGAAAAAAATTTCCCCCTTTTTAGGCATGAAAGGATTCATCTTTCATGCACAATTTTTTTTAAATAAAAATAAATTCTTTGTAATTCTTAATTAAAACATTAAAACGACAATATCTAAACGTAAAAAGTAAAAAAAAAATTTTTTTAGATGTTATTATCTTAGCATTTTTTATATTTAATAACAAAATTTTCTTTTTATTTTTAATTTAAATATTATATTCTAATTATTAAAACTGTACATATTAATTTTGTAATCCTCCCATTTGAAAAGTGGTGGAATAGCAATAAAATTTAGCGCTAATTAGGCCCCTGGGCCCACTGCCTATTTTCGTCTTCTAGTTGCTTCGATTCCTCTCTTTTATTTTTTTCTTTATGTCTATATGCAACAATATGTATGCTTTTGTGGATTTCCTAAAAGCTTTGTCATACGTTTTATCTTTTCAATAAATTATAATAAAATAGAAATAAGAATACATCTTTCCAAGTTTTTCAAGATAACCAATAAATAATACTAACATTTAAATAAAACAATAGAGTGAGAAGGGATTAAATAACTCTGTATGTCCCCACCCCGTGGACATTATGCCAACTTTCAATTGGGTCTTTGAATACCAGCCAATAGTTGGAAATATAAAACACATCCAAGTCGCTACAAGGAAAGCAATTTGCTAGGCAGAAGAAAAAGGTCCCCAACACTGGTTCCAAGTAGTATCCATATTCATGTATTTGTGGTAAGCCGAACGTTTCAGCTCACAGGGTTGCGAGTTCGAGTCCAACGAGCCTTAGCCTTGAATTATTCTACCAAAACAAACTAGCAGGATTTAGTCATACAGAAATTATATATTTAACTGAATAATATTTACAATGAATGTTTAATATTTATATACAACAGATTATAACAATGGTTAGGTTTGAAGGGGGTGTGGGGCACAAGGGCTTAGCCCCACGGCGGTAGACAGGCTGCGGGGGCAGCTGTGGTAAAAGGGGAGGCAGCGCCTCCCGGTTATATAATTGCGTGAGGGGCGCGTGATAGCTGCGTGTTCGTGCCCCTCCCCATATTTAGGCAGGCCAGTTTGACCGCTGGATAGCGGGGTCACCGTCGGTCATGAGGTGAATGGTGATATAATGGGGATTAGTGCAGAGGGCTTGTTATGATAAGTCACAGCGTAGCAATTCTGTAAACTGCCCGTCCGTCTGGTTGTCGTATTACCACAACCTCCCCTTCAAGGGTTGCGGGGCTCTCGAGCCACCAGGCCTTGAACCTGGGGATACGACAACCTATGTCTGCGCAGGACAGGCTCTTCCTGGGGCACAGCTCGGTGGAGGACAGCTCTGGCTATACAGGCTCCGCGGGACACTCGCTGCTCTGTCTGGCTGTGGTTGGATATCAGCATTGTCAACTCCCGGTTGTCTTCCAGCCGCGGGTTAGCGACGGCCAAGCCCCGTCGTTGGAAATTTTGCCTCGTCTGCAGGACTAACTCTGTCTCGGCAGGTAACTGGACACGGAGGCCTAGGCTAACTCTGGAGGCTCCCAAGGGGGGAATAACGATGGAGGAAGGCGCATAAAACTCCATGGGGGCGCCTGCTTGGTCCAGGTTACTTGGCCTCCTAGCTCCTACTCGGATGGGGATGGCTGTCATCAACATGGGGCACATTGCTTCAGCTTCGTCCTCTGGGGCCGCCTCTTCCATCACAGTGGCCGCCTCTCCTCCTACAGGCTCGCTGCTGGCCGGCAGGTTCTCCATGTCAGTATCAGGGTTCCAGATGGCATCTCTGGGTGGCTCTGGAGCTGGCGGCGGCGGCGGTGGTTCGTTGGGTTGATGCTGCAGGTTCTCTTCTACCGGGTCACGATCCTGGCCGCTAGGCTGTGGGGCGGCTGCGGCTGGCTGGTACACTGGGAACTGTCCTGGGTCACTAACTGGCGGCGCCGCAGCTCCGGCAGGCAGCTCGGTGGCATCCTCGTCGCCGTCCAGGTCGCCTTGAATGTCTGTTGGAATCTGATGGGCAGTTACATCTCCAGTGTATTTGCGCAGTCGGCCTACATGCGCGGTGACTTCCGAGATCCTGGCTGTTGGAGAGGCAGGTTTGATGACATAATGGACGTCTGTAGCTTGCCGCACTATCTTCCAGGGGCCAGTCCATCTCTTGGTAATCTTGGCTGCCTTCCCTGGCACCAGGCGGGGGGCCAGGTACCAGACCAAGTCTCCAACCTCGTACTTGGCCGTGCCTTCGTAGGCGGCCGCGCTCCTCCGGATGGTTCCCTCCTCTCGCTGCTGGATGGCGTCATACACGGCATGGTAGCGTTGCAGGAGAGCTTGGACGTTGGCCGGAACCGAGGCATACTCTGTGTCTGGCAGCCGGAGCACCATGTCCACCGGAAGTTTGGCCTCTCTCCCAAAGTAGGCCAGGAACGGGGTCACGCCCGTGGATCTGCAGGCCTTGGTGTTGTAGGCGAAGGCAATGGCAGGCAAGTGTGGCTCCCAGTTGTTGTCGTCTCTGTCTAGGAACAGACGCATGCCTGTGTTGAGCGTCCGATGGAACCTCTCCACTCGGTTGGACTGCGGGTTGTAGGGCGGTGGATGTGTCAGGCCAATCTCAAGCTTAGAGGCCAGCTCCTTGAATACCTGGCCGGTAAACTCCATCCCGTTGTCGGAGTGGATCTTCAGGGGGCATCCGAACGTGGCCAGGTGGCGGTGCAGCAGGGCTTCAGCCACCGTGAGGGTGCGCTTGTTGGGGATGGCGTAGAGGCTGACAAACCGGCTGAACCCATCCTGACAGGTGAGGATATAGCGGTTTCCAGCTGGGGTCTCTGGCAGCGGCCCCACCAGGTCAATAAACAGGACTTGCTGTGGATACCCCTGGCGGGAGGGCACATGTATTCCTAACTTCAACCTTTCCTTGGTAACCTTCTGGACACACTCAGGGCAAGTCTGAACCATCAGGCGGACGTCACGGGACAGGTTGGGCCACCAGAAATGCATGGCGACGCGGGCAATAGTAGCGTCCATTCCAAAGTGCCCGGCCATGGGGGTCCCATGGGCTAAAAAGAACGCGTCCTGCTGGAGGGCCAAAGGCAGCAGGTATCTTGTTCTTTCTCCTGTCAGGGTCTGGTCAGTGGTGGTGAGGCAGCCATGCTCGTCAAGTCCCAGGGCTGCGAAGCGGCTGGCGTACTGCTGCTCGTCTCGTTCCTTGCCGCGCAGCTCAGCCTTAGTTGGGGCTTTGCCATCGGCCACCCACTGGCGGACACGGAGCAGGAGAGGGTCCTGTGTCTGTGCTTCTAACACTCTAGCCGGGTCCAGCCGTGCAGCAGGGGGCCGGCCAGCTGCGGACTCCCCTAGCTGGCAGAGGGTGTGGATGTACTCAGCTTGCTCTGCTAATTCTTCAGCGGTAGCTGTCGGCATGTTGTCGTCCTCCCGGCGGCTGAGGGCGTCGGCGTTGGTGTTCTGGGTGCCAGGACGGTGGCAGACAGTGAAATCTAGGGCCGCTAGCTCCTCCTGCCAGCGGGCCACCATCCCTGTGGATGTGTTCAGTGACTTCATCTGTAGCAAGGCTGAGGAATCAGTGTTGATCTGGAAGCTGCGGTAGGACAAGATGCCGTGAAATTTCCGAATTCCATACATAATGGCGGCCATCTCTCCCTTCCAGGACGGGTAGCGAGTCTCGGGGTCGGTTGTCTTGCGCCCCACGGCGGCAATCAGCCTCTCCTTGCCATCCTGGCATTGACTCAGGATGGCAGAGATGGCGCGGCTGCTGAAGTCTGTGGTGAGCTGGAACACCGCCGGCAAGTCAAACCTAGGCGGCGCTCGGATGGGGGCTTGGCGGAACTTGTCCTTGAGCTGTAGCAGCTGGGCTTCCATCTCAGGCGTCCAGGCCAGGGTCTTGGCCGTTTTCTGCCGATTCATCTCGTAGGTGAGGTCGGCATACTCTGGGATGAACAGGCGGTAGTATCCAAAGAACCCCAGGAGCGCCAGCAATTCCCTGGGGGTGCTGGGGGCCGGCCAGTCCAGGATACGGTCAATATAATCCTCTTGCATGGCTATCCCCTCACGGCTGAGGGTGTGGCCCAGATAATCCACCTTGGCTCAAAACAGCTTGGTCTTGGCTGGCTTGAGGCGGATTCCTCCCCTGCGGTGGGCTTCCAAGACTTCCCGGAGCCTAGCCAGGTGGGCCCAGGTATCCTGGTGAAAGGTCAGGACGTCGTCAAGATATGACTGGAGGTTGGCCGCACCTAATGGGTTTAGGACCCCTGCAATAAATCTGGAGTAGACAGACGGTGCCGTAGCAAGGCCAAAGGGCATCCTTTTCCATTGGTACAAGCCCCTGGGGGTGGTGAAGGCGGTGCAGGGCCGGCTGTCCTCGGAAACACGGATGGTGTAGTACGCGGCCACCGCGTCTAAGGCACTATAGACGCGGTGTCCTCCCGCTCGTTCTACCAACTGCTGGATCCTGGGCAAAGGGTAGCTATCCAGTTCCAGGCACTTGTTGAGGGCTCTGTAGTCGACAGCCCAGCGGGTGCTCCCGTCCTTCTTCTTGATGGGCACCAGGGGGCTACTCCAGGCGGAGTCTGAAGGCTCTATGACTCCCTCTTGTAGCCAGGTGTCCAGTTGCTTCTCCAGCTCAGCCTCCTGCCGCGGGTTCAGATCCCTAAATCTCTGGTGGATCGGCTGGGTCCCTGGTTTGAGGCGCAGCTGCAGCTCTACTACGTCAGTGCAGCCGGGGGTAGAGTTGGAGAAGACGTCCCTGTACTCTGATAACATGGTCCAGACCTCCTTCTTGAGCAGGGGGTCCTTGCGCAGGAACTCGTTCCCCTCCATCTCAAGGGCCTCCCACAGCTCCTGCATATCTGGGGGCTCAACAGGCTCTTGGAACGAGTGGATACGAGGGGGAGGCTTATCAGAAACCTCTAAAATGTCAGGCTTGACCAGCTCCCCAGCCACGGGGAGGCCAGCGTCCAGCAGGAGGGGCGTCTCCCCTTCATTTACCACCAGCACTCGAAACACGCTGGCGGAGCCAGGCCTGTGGGCATACAGGCCTTCTGGGATGACAAGATCCTCCCCAAACCTCTGTTCTGGGGCAGCTAGTTGGATGGCATCCTTAGTACGGTGCCCCACTAGTTCAACAGGGACAGCCATGACGCCGCGGCCAGGCAAGACCACCCGCTTGGCCGTGCGGAGTTGGGGTGGTTGGCCATCAGTTGGAGTGACAGCGCTTAGCCTATACGTGGCTGGCGCGGGGTCAGCTTCGGCTCCGGGACCCACCGGCCGCGACTTGACGGGCTCGGCCTCGGGAGGGGCTGGCGTGTCGGAGCCAGGTGTGGCTCCGAGGGCGTCCGGCCACGATTTGACGGGCTCGGCGCTGGGAGAGGCCGGGGCGCTGGGACCAGCCTGGGCTCCGTGGGCGTTCGGCCGCAACTTGACGGGCTCGGCGCTAGGAGAGGCTGAGGCAGCGGAGCCATGCGTGGCTCCGGAGGCGGCCGGCCACGACTTGACGGGCACGGCGCCGGGAGAGGCTGATTCCTGGGAGTTGAGTGTGGCTCCGGGTGCATCAGACCGCGACTTGACGGGTCTGGACTCGGACTCGGCTGGCTGAATGGCTGGGGGTCCCAGGTAGAGGGGGCCAGGTGGACACGGCTGGCCGTTGATGAAGGTGTCGGCGGAGAAGATCGGTTCTGGAGGGCTGGCAATCTCAGGAAACGTCGTTGGCAGGTTCTCCAGCGGCACCTTGGGCACTGGGGGCAACCCCATGGCTAGCAGGTTGGTCCCCCTATGGGCGTTTAGTGCAGTATCCACCCAGTGCGTGCCTTTCTCAACCACACGCGGCTGCTCTGGCAGTGGGCCTGGCAGAGGCCCCTCGTAACTCAACTCTCTCTCGGCTGTCTCCCGGTCGATGGGGACGCCACGAAGTGGGATGAACTCCCCACGCACCCACAAGCAGGGGGGTTGCATGTTGAAACAGAGCCTAGTTCCGAACTCCTTGAGAAAATACCCTCCTAGGTTCAGAGGGTGTGAGAGATTCCGTACCACAGTCACGTGGTACAGATGGAGTATAAGAGTGTGTGAAACTGCCATATATAATTCTTTTAATTTTCCTATTACCTGGAGGGGCTGGCCTTCCTCGTTAGCAGTCAGGATTTGGGTGTTGTCTGGAATCAACATGCGTTGCACGCCCATTGCGTGCATGAGGTGTTCAGAAATTACAGCAGACCCTGGTACACGGTTGCCAGAATCGACCATGGCATCAACCTGTACGTGCTGGGCAGGGTCAGGAGTGGGAAACCTCACCCTGATATGGCAGGGGAAGTGGAGGTCCTGCCCTTGAGACAAGGGGGCCTCCCGTTCGGCTGGGGTTGGCAGAAACTTCGGTGGTGGCCGACTATGGTAGTATCGCTTACCATGGTGGCTTAGACTGTAGCTTCGAATCACTAGAGCTTATCAATTATCACTGGGTCAACAATTTTATATTTCTTTTTATCACTTGGTTGACATTTATACACACTTATGTGTTGTTATCACTAGGAGCTCTAGGTGTGATTCTGGAAGCACTGGCAGCAGGGAATGTCCGTCCTGCAAGGTTCAGAGGGGTGACGGCGGCAGGGAATGTCCCGTCCTGCAGCGCCGCTGGTTCAAATCCCAAAAGATGACGGCAGGGAATGGCCCGTCCTGCAGCGCCTCGGGTTTGAATCCTGGAAGGCAGCGGCAGGGAATGTCCCGTCCTGCCGTGCCTGTGGCTCAAATTCTGCTATCCGTCGCAGTGGTAGGCCTTACTTGTGTGCTGAAGCTTCGCAGCCACACATTGCCTTCTCAGGGAGACCAGCACCTAGCTGTCCGTCTCGTAGGTTTGGCCTGGGTGTCCTGGGGCTTGTCCCAGCTACACTTGCCAATTTAGACTCAGTTTTGTAGCCGTTTGAGCTAAATTATCCGGTTACTGTGGCTGCACACCTAGCGCTACTCCTACACGGTACGGAAAAAGCGTCGTAACTGGCGCTTTTAGCAGGCTAAATCTGCTTGCCGTAGGCCAAAGGCCCACACATTGCGTTCAAAATGATGGAAATTCGACCTAAAAAGGCCGTCTCACGGGTCAGTTGGCTTCTCAGTTGGCGGCTGATTGTCCCCTTTCTTGCCAAAGGGTCCAATCAGAGGTAGAATAGGCTAATTTCTGTAAGGCTCGATTGAAACACGCTGACACCAAGATGTGGTAAGCCGAACGTTTCAGCTCACAGGGTTGCGAGTTCGAGTCCAACGAGCCTTAGCCTTGAATTATTCTACCAAAACAAACTAGCAGGATTTAGTCATACAGAAATTATATATTTAACTGAATAATATTTACAATGAATGTTTAATATTTATATACAACAGATTATAACAATGGTTAGGTTTGAAGGGGGTGTGGGGCACAAGGGCTTAGCCCCACGGCGGTAGACAGGCTGCGGGGGCAGCTGTGGTAAAAGGGGAGGCAGCGCCTCCCGGTTATATAATGATGAAGGAAGATGTCCATCATAACTATTTTCGGTTCGATTCGCCCCATCTCTTTATGCATTCCCCTTTGAACTGGATTTTTCTGGATTATCTATTCCAAAACTTGATAGCGATAAGGTGTTTATACAAGTGCGCCAATGTTTTTTTTTATAAAATTGTTAAAAAATGACATCTGTTTGGTTTTCCTTTGCAATTAAGCTTTTTTTTAGGTACAGGGAAGGTTTTTAACTATTTTGGGAGAGCGTATCTCTACCCTCCCAATTTAAAATTACACCCCCAAATTTTTTTCTGAATATTTCTTATTAAAACTCAGTTAAAAAGTAGATGGGCGGTTGACTTATCCCCCTCCCACCTTAAGAACACCTAGAGGCTTCTTGGGGGCGTCCGTTCCCCCTAGTCTTTCTTAAAATAAAAGCTATGTCTTGCATTTTTTTTCAATTAGGTGTTTGATCACGAATTTCATATGGTAAAAATATTTTTCTTTTTTAATTGTTATCCTAATAAGATAAAAGTTATGCTTGAAAATTATTATATGTTGCAATTTTTAGATAAACGTGAGAATTGCGTTCAGAATTGCGTCAGAATTTGCGTCATTTGCGTCATTTCAATTTTCAGATTTTTATTACCCGTCATCTATATAATTGCGTGAGGGGCGCGTGATAGCTGCGTGTTCGTGCCCCTCCCCATATTTAGGCAGGCCAGTTTGACCGCTGGATAGCGGGGTCACCGTCGGTCATGAGGTGAATGGTGATATAATGGAGATTAGTGCAGAGGGCTTGTTATGATAAGTCACAGCGTAGCAATTCTGTAAACTGCCCGTCTGTCTGGTTGTCGTATTACCACATATTTATTAAACTAATATTTAATCATTATGTTATTTCTGCGTCGTCTAATAACAAAGTGACAAATATCTTTCAAGTATTTTTATCCACTAGAAAACAAAAAACATTTTCGATATACTGTACAGTTTTAAGATCTAATAATTTATGGATCTATGATAAATATAACGCATTTTAAATGATAAAATTTATTGCCATGTCTCTTACACGAAAAAAAATCTTTTGTCGATTTATTTCGAAAGAAAATGTTAAAAGTTTTTTTTACGTTTTATGTAGTCAATCTAAATAACCCATTAAATATTGCGAAATAGATTTTACGTAGAATTTGCAAAACGATTTTTTATTGTTCTTGGAATTTAGATGTATATTATAGTATATTAAACTTTTATTTTTAACTTTTTATCATTGTTATATTTATTATACTCCTATTTTTTCCCTCCAAATTACTACTCTCTTGAGTCCTGCCTAAATGTGAAATAATTCAGTACTAGTGCCAATATATCTTTCTTAATCTTCACCCATCCACACACCCACACACATTAACCCCCCCCCCCACACACACACACACACACCCACCCACATTAACCCACACTTACCAACTCAAAATAATGTGGAATGTTCTGTTAATAGTTTGGGCTGGTGCCAGGTGAGTGCTAGAATTAACACACAAACTGCAGGACACACTTGGATGCTATATTCTTTCGAGTTTTCATAGTTAAGTTTTTTTATTTAAGAATAACGGTTTTTTAGTATTTTAGTTTTTAGTTCGTCAGGTCAGGTTAGGTTAGGTATTATTGGGTAAGGGGTAGCCCCGCAGGGGTAAGTGTACCACAGGCATAGGCCCAGCAGGGTTAGGCACCCTGAAAAGGCTAGGCATTGGGGTAAAACTTTCTCCTCATTTTTTTTATTTATCTTAAATTAAGGGGAAGGTAGTGCTCGAGAGGCATTTTGTGGGAAAGCACCTTCATTTCAAGATAGAGAGGGGAGTTCTGTTCTCTAATAGGCTCTTTGAGTGATACCGCTACTCATACTGTATTACAAACTTTCATGGTAATTTGGTTTATTTACTAAGTATATTTTCGATAACTTTTATTTAATGAAATCTTCCAATTTTTAACATGTATAAAACGGCCTGCTTAATTGCTTCAAGATCCATGTCAGATCTATATAGGAAATAAATGTCTATAATCGAGCTCAAGTTTTCCAAGGAATATATGTTTAAAACTCATAGTGCTCCAATAATCCACAATTAACTCTCATTGCCCAGCACGATAAGACCCATTATTTTACTTTATTAAAAATAAATTCATTTTTTTCATTTCATGTTGCTATTTACATTATACTGAAGTATTTAATTTCTAATCATAAAAAAGAAAATTTTAATTTATATTATAATAAATTTAAGAAAACTCTGTTTTAAAAGAATTCGATAGTGGCGACACTTTGTGTGTTCAAATATTAAACTAAAATTGTGATCATATTAACCTTTGGCGATGGTAATGTAAAAAAATATGATTTAAAAAATCTTTTTAAAATCATTTAAATTATTAAACATTTACTTTCTTTTAGATAGTAATGCCGGGTGAGGAAAATAGATTTATTGAGAAATAGATATGCATATAGAAAACTAGCCAATTGGGAGATAGTTATATCGAGCCAACTCTAGTAGTTTGATATTGTAAAGGTCGCCTTCACAATAAGATCGAAATATATTGCTTTATATTGCAAGTAATTATAATTTATGTATTTTACAAATACCCTATAGTGAAGTGTGATAATTATTTACAAAAGTTTGCCTTCAGTTTAATATCATTTATTATTTTTATTTATGAATATCATTGCCTTATTATTAACTAGCGGCTACGCCCCTAGAGGACTCTAGGGGCACTTGAGGAGGAGAGAGTCGAATTTAATAATTTAATTTCTTATTTTAGATTTTAAAAGAAAAAGTAAAAAACAATTTTGGGGGGGGCGAAAAAAAATTTATTATTTAGGGGGGGGGCTGCCGGCCCGCTGCCCCCCTTCCCCCTCATTTTTAATTTTAGTTAAAAAAAATTCAACAAAAAAATTTCTTTTTTGGGGGGAGGGAGATTTTTCATTTTGGGGGGGGGGGTTGGGGGTGTCCCACCCCCAAAGAAAATAGATATAAACCTTCCCGGGACCTATGAGAAGCTACCCTGTTAAGGAGAACCCGATCGGTTCAGCGGTTAGCGAGATCCTTCGGTACAAACATACAAACACACAAACATCCTGTTACTTTATTATAAGGATTATCAAAATCAGATATCTCATTCTATATGGTAATATTTTGTTGGGGTAAAGTTGGTGATTAGCCAGGAGAGTATAACTATGCGAGGGTTGTTTGCCAGAGGTCCCTTGTTCCTGATAATAGCCATTTTCTATGTTAAAACTTAATTTAAAACTGCATTTACAAAGGCTGTAATAAAATTATTCTTTCCAGATTTGATATTACAATATTTGTCGTCTTCCTTAAAATTTATGTTTATTTACAATGAAAAACAATGAAATTAGAAGAGGGATGGCACAGAGGAAAATTGAGGGGGTTGGATAACCCCCACTTGTCAATGATCTTTACCCCCTGCTGCACCCACCTAAAACGTCCAGGGGGGTGTCAAATTCAAAAAAGTCACCTCCCCCACTTAAAATCAAAAGAGGCATTATAATATAAAACACCACAATTTTTTCTGTATTACAAAAATTTTACACCTAAAGATCACATCCCCTGCGATTATGGTTTAATGGGGTGTCACAATTTTTGGGTTCAATTGGCGCACTTAAATGACAAAATCCTAAGTATGTCACTGAATGAAAATCATAATAATGATCTGTACAATATAACCACCATATTAGGGACCTAAATTTCCAGATAAAAATCTAACACATACACTATTAAAGTATAAAGGTTAAAAATAATTGGCTATTAAACTGAAGCAATAATCGTTATTTTACTCTTATTATAGCTCTATCTAATAAGAACACAATTGATTCTTATCTTTTAAGATGTAAAATGTTCAGGGATTTGTAAGGGATAAGATAATGGGCGATAAATTGATGTATATCTACAATGATGATAAACAAAATTTCTCTTTCTGTTAATTTGAACTATTAGATTATATATTTGACACTAATTTCCCCCTCCTTATTTGTAAAATAAATTAAAATAAGACGGGGGTTATCAGTGCTCAACAGGACATTCGAGTGAAATCACCCAATTTTAATTATCAAAAGACAATGTAATTTATTTTTACAAGGTCTTGTTAGAAAACGATTTCCTCTTGGGTAAACATTAATTTATGAAGATGTTAAATAGTGAGGCAGCTGGTAAAAAATTACTCACTTAAATATTTTATACATACGTTGTAATTCTTAACGTACAAAGTGAATTCTATAAAGCTTAGATACATTCAAACTGTATGTCTGTATGTATGCCTTTATGTATATCTTTATGTATGTCTTTATGTTTTTCCTTATGTATGTCTCTATGTACGCCTTAATTCTAAGGCTTTTACAGTCAGCTTAATATTCGATTATCACATTTTTTGTACTGGTACAGTAAGAAGACGAAGAAAGTCGCTCAAAAAAATTCTGAAGTCATAAAAATGAGGAATGAAGAGAGGAGAAGTGGGAAAGAAAACCCCTAAGAAAGAGATGGATAATCCCTCATTTTTATAACATCATATTAAGCGACTTTCTTCGTCTTCGCGTCGTACAGTAAAGGTTTGAAAATGTGCAAAATACATCCCAACACCTATTGGAGCAAAACCTCTCAACCACAAAAAAAATCTTTAAAACAGAAATAAAACTACACATCCCGCCACCTCTAGGGGTAATGTAAAGCATAAGAGTAGAATAAAGTTATTTTCTAAAGCAATGAATTTGTTACCGTAATTTTGAGCTGCCTAACAAAAGAACAGGAAAGAGTAGACAATTTAATTAATGAAACTTAAAAATTGTATTTCTAATTAGTTTTTGAGCCTAAAGGCTTATAGTATCCACAGTGAAAAAATAAATCAAGGACTATTTTAAGTAGCTAAAATACTCTTTTATGATATGTCTGTTCGTCAGCCCTTTAGAATGTAACATTATGGGGAAATATGGTTTTCTTTGGGTGAAATTTAAGATACTTTTAGATGTTTTTGTGATGATACCTAATGTCGGTCGTGCTACAAGAAAATGAATATTCATTTGAGTTAATGATTTTGTGATTTTTTATTACTTAGCATAGTATTCTCTTTATCTATTCTTTTATGTATACTGAATATCTGCCTTATAAATCCCTTTCTCCGTTTGTTTATCAATTATTTTTGTTGCTTAGTTACTAATACTTATGGATTCTGTTAAAATTGTTTTGTGTCTACAAATTCGCATATTATTAGAATTAAGTTACCTTGAATATTTAAAAAGATGGCTTACTTACAAAAGTAGCTTTTAATACAAAAATTGTTTTAACGGCATTCAGTCACCATGTTTTGCCGATGTGGATTGTCAATTTTACTTCTTTCTTCATTACTAGCGGCCTCTAGTAGCACTTGAAATGTTTTTTTTTTAAATAATACGATACCTATCTATGTTCAAGTCTCTACGATACCTAGATATGTTGCATTCAAGTCTTTATACGCAAAAAAAGATTTTTTGTGATTTCTACTGGAAGGTTGGTGGTACCCTCCCCCTAAATAGTTATAAACCTTCCCGGGACCTATGAGAAGCTACTCTGTTAAGGAGAACCCGATTGGTTCAGCGGTTAGCGAAATCCTTCGGTACAAACATACAAACACACAGACAAACATCCTGTTACTTTAGTATAAGGATTAGCGGCTGCTTTAGAGGCACTTGAGCTAAGTCAGGAAGGGGAGGGGGATAGAAGTCGACACTCCACTTTCTATTTTATTTTTGAAAATAAAAAGTAAAAAATTTGGAAGCTTTTATTATATAAGAACTATTTAATAATTAAAATTTACAAAAATAAATAAATAAATGCTAAACCTCATAAAATAAAAATAGTATATTGTATAATTTGTGCACGCTGGTCGCTCTTTAACAAATAAGATCAATGTTCTATATCATTTTTAGTAATTACTTTTAATGAGGACTTTTAATTACAGTATCATTTATTTATGACCTTCAATATTTTGTCCGATGCGACAGCATCTATTACTTTACTTTTCAAAAGCGAAGCTTTTATACATGTAGTATCCAGTCCACCCGTCCATTACCTCAAAACCTTACACGCGTTTTAATCTTTTTACGTCCAAGAGTAAAAAGAGAAAGACTGTTAAAGAAAAAGAAGGAGAACTTAAAGAAAGTACAATGATTAGAAAGCGAAGGAAAGTATCTGGTAGTAAAAAAATCGGACCACCCTAGCATTATCGATAAACAGATGACCAAACAGACAGAAGGACAAATAGAGTAGCTTTGCTACTTAAACGAGAAATATATACTTGATTTAAGCTTTACGGTACTTTGTATTTTTAAAGTTGTTTGGTTATTAGTTCAATCTAATAAAATATCTGATTGCAACAAGGGAAAAATTCTTACAAAAAAATTATGCTTCCAATTCTAGTTTAAGGTTCCTTTGTTGCAAAGCATACAAAAAAATACATTGGAAAATGTGTATGTCTTTTTAGAAGCAATGCTAATCTATGATTTTAAATGTCCGTCGTTCGTCCGTCTGTGTTTAGAAAAATGTGGTTTTGAATTTGTTGTGAAGGTTAATTATTATTCAGGCCAATCATTGTCCTGGCTTTTGTGTTTCAGACTGTCGGATAGGAAACAAAAACCCATAGAGCAGCTACGCTTTTAGAGTATATATTAACTTCCATGTTTAAATTGAAGTGGTCAAATAGCGCGGTCATAATTGTATTTATTACATATTGTAACACCAGAGATACAGAACTTCAAGATAAAATAATATCACTAAAGTCCTAAATTTTTGTTATTTTAAAAACTTAGGAGCCACTTTGAAATTGGCGGTAAGTGATTATTGATTTACATATACGCTGAATGTAAATCACAAAAGAAATCTCAAACCGCTGAAACGGTGACGCTTTGCTTTTCAGAGAACATTCCTACAAGTCCTGAAAAATTGCTCCCGACTTCCTCTAAAACAATATGATGAAAAAAGCAATATATCAATTTGTATTTACTTTGTATACTCTTTTATTATTATGAAAGATCCTTCCTATCCATAGGTGTGTTTAATAATTGTGTATTTTAAAAATATATTGGTTATGTTGATAAAGAATATAGCATTCAACTAATGGCAAGTAATGCTATTTAATTAACATAATAGAAACAATAATTATGACAGGAAAAATAACTTAAAGTATTAAAAATCACAAAACCTATCATAGGTAAAAACTGCTTGTTGGTTCATAAAAATGTTCCCAAAAAGAGTATTTGATGTTCTCAACCTTATAAAAATATGTGACAAAAATTTACGGATGTATTAATTCACTATCTTGAATAATTAATACTTAATATCCTTATATATTAGATCCATTGCATAGGTGTGTATTACAGGACCTCCGGCGTTTATTTTAATCACACCAGAGCATTGCTTTTATATACTTTGGCTCTTGTAATTATTACCATTAGATTGAGTACTACATATGTACATATATAAATATATGTATACTTATTTAAAATATGTTTCTTTTTATACGTGGTGGAGGAGGGGGAGGGGGGTATTAATGTCTAAAACCAAGGTATTGCCAGTTGGGATATTTCCTTATAGGCAGAACGTTGGCAAGATCTTAAGCTTCATACGTAAGGACGGAAAGACCAATAGTACTTTCTTTTAAGACTATTTTCTTCGACTCTGAATTCTAGGTTACCCATCTCATCATTAGAAGGGCAGTGTCCAACTCCCAGTACGGCCCTGAAAAGCATAACCTAATCAGCAAAGTGTAGTTAGCGAGATTTTAAACTTTATCTGCACAGACATGTTTCTACTTTGTATCAAGACTAGCTGCTTCGCCCTTAGCCGCTAGGGGCTTTTCCCAAAGAGGTAATTAAAGAAAAAAATAATTAACTCTGGAGATACCCCCACAAATTTAAAAAAAAAATAAAAAAAATTGAGGGGGGATTTTTTATTTTTGGGGGGGTTGGGGGTGTCCCACCCCCCAAGAAAGAAGCCTAAAACTACAACAGGGCCAGTAGGTATATTCCCTGAAGAGTAGAATCCGATTGGTTCAGTGGTTACCGAGATCTTAAGAAACGGACAGACATCATTCTACTTTGTATTAGAGATAACAAAATGGAATACTCAATACATGCTATTTTTTCTCGATAAGCAATAATTTAATTATCTTAAATTGTACTTTTATTTTAAAAAGAGTGTAAAGCGTTCTATTATTGTGTTAGTAGTAATCTATATGCTTAATTGTTCGGTTAAAGTATTAGACAAATGATATACAGAGTATCTTTCCGCCAGTCCGTAACACTTTTTTTTAAAATCTGATTTCTTTAACCAGTAAAAACCTACTCTACCGCTCACTTTGTTTATCCGTCTGTCAGTAACGCTCTGGATAAGAATTAATTTTTGTAAAGAAAATTTATAAGAAATTTAATCTCAGCGGCTATTATAATAGTATTTTGAAGATTTAAAAATGTATGTCCTTCTCTTCAATTGATTATTTCTTTATTTTTCTAGTTAATTTAAATATTTACTTCATTAGACCACTAGTGGCTACTCCCCTAATGTCTCAAGGGGCACTTAAGGGAACCTATAAGGTTATAAAGAGGCCCTCGCCTGTCCATTTCTTGTTACAAAAAAGAAAAGAGAAATCCAGGGTGATTTTTTTGGATGTTTGAGGTACCCTCCCCTAAATGGTTATAAATCTTCCTTGGACTTGTAAGATTCGCAGTAAAGGAGAATCATATCGGTGGATAACGATATCTTAAAACAGAGACACACACAGGTATTCTGTTATTTTAGTTAAGCATTTTAGTGCTTGGCAACTGAAGAATATGATTGTAATCGTTAAATGTATTATTTCAATATCAGTAGAGCCTTTTGGATAGATCAATACAAATAAAAGATTTATGGATAAAATAGTTTATTTCAACCGATAACAAAAATATTAATTAACAACAAAATTAATAACATTATTATGTATCACAAAATATGGAGATATAGCTTTAACCACGGTTTCTTAATCATTTAATTTGTATTTTGAATTTAAAGTTAGCTTTTAGAAATAGAAGTTTTTTTGTTCTGACTAGATTTAAAGTAAAAAATGGCAGATTAAAACAAAAGTGTAACAAAAATAATAAAAAAAACAATAACAATAACGTAAGAAATAAAACAATGGTCATGGCAACGACAATTCGACATATATTGGTTAATTGTAAGCTATTATATTGGAATAATTTAGCTTGGGGTGTGTGTGTGTGTGTGTGTGTGTCACCCCAGTCTTATACAAACGGATATACAGGGTGCAGAACATGAGTTGTCACTAAAAACAATAAATTTTGTAATACGAGATATTTCATGTAATTGTTTCTAAACCAAAACTTGCTTTTAAAATGCATTAGTAAAAAAATTATATAAAACCAAAAACATGACAACAAAAATAACAACTTATGCGCTGCACCCTGTATATAATGCTTTTGTAAGGATAGCCTTGTATGCTTTAATAACTTTATTTTAACAATAGATAACCTCAATTTTTATTTCATAATCCTTTTTTAAATTGTACTTAAAGTTTTTTTTAGATAACTTTGAAACTGGCAGTAAGTATTTTAATCGAATATTACTCAGGGATCTTAAGGGATAAGACAATGGACAATGAATTTATATACATCCCTAATAAGGATAAACAAAAATAACCCTACAGTTGCTAAAATTATTTTGGAACCAGCCAATCAAAATTCGATAAAAAGTGAACAAAAGTCTTTGAGCAAATGAATTACGTGGTGGTTATTAAACTTTGAGTCCAGAATAATTTACAGTCCAAAGTCCTCTGTCCCTGAATATTACTAGACTAAAGGAAATTCATTTGTAAATAATTTAAAGAAACTAAGACAATGATATTGTGAACATAAGGCTACCTGCAGCAGTACAAAACAAACAATTTTTCTTAATCATTTCTACAAAATTAAGTTGAAATTTAACCTTGACAGAAATCTGTATGTGAACATTTGAATTGTATTTGCACACATCAATATTTAACAGTTTGTAAAGACTTTGAAATTAATATGTAAAATATCTTAATTATTTTTTTAAAGAGTTAAAAATAATATGAAATGGTAAGCTATTTTTAATACATTACTTGGCCGCATTATTTAAAGCAAATCACATTCAAAATAAATAGATAAATACAAATAAAATATTTGAGCATTAAATGCAGTCTGTTTAAGGTACAATATAGTTTGTAGGTAGAGGCGTCCATCAAGGAATATTTAAAAGTTTTGCAACAGAACAAACTGTATAGAAATTTTAAATAAATCTTGTCGGCCGCTAAATATAGGTGACAGACGGGAAATTGGATTTACAGTTATTAGAGTAAGGACGTTTATGTAATGAATTCTACTCATTAAGATAACAATTTACTTGACAATAAAATGTTACATTAAATGGTATTTAAAAGATGATTTAATTGTACTACAAGTTCAAGTATGATTTTACCCAAAATAATAAATTTGTAAAGCATAATGAAGAAGAAAAGAAAATGAGAATGATATTAATTGATCTAATAACCATCTATGTATGGTTTAATTAGATTTAGACTAGAAATATCTAATTTTCAATACTTCATTTTTAGAATTACATTTAACAAGAATTTATCTTAAAATACATTTAAACTTATGAATTGGAGTAAATACTTTAAGATACTAAAACAATCTAACTACAACACAAAAACATATTTTGCAGGGTAACTTTTAAACTTTACCTTTATAATCTACTTTCAATTGTTCGACATTACTTTTTGGCAAAAGCAATGGAAATAATTCACTTGAAAAAAGGATATAAAAATCACTTTATCTAAGTTCAGTAATAGTATCCCTTGTTTGCTTTTCTTTTGATATCAGCAAAATCTCTGAAGTTGTGGAAAAAGTCTTGGCCGTAGGTATAGCCGGAAGGTCGGCGGTTACCACTGAAAAAAAATAAAGAATAATTAGAATCAGGAATAACGACGACTTTCGTTGAAATTTATTGGCTGTTTTATTAAGTTGAATATCCAGACGTTTTAAGATATAAGGGATAATTTTGTGTATTGTCATTGGGGATGTACATTGTGCATCAATATATTGGCGATTGGCTTATCCCTTTAGATCCCTTAACATTGTTACATTATTATGAGCCCAGAAAAGCTAGAATAATAATGCTATTTTTATAATGTTAAGCCTAAAAATTTAGTTTATTGTTAAGATATTGCTTCACAGAAGTTAAAAAGTAAATACATAGGCAGTTAAAATGCATATGTCGATTTACATTCATATTACATATCTATAAATGTGTTTTTTCACATGAAAAAAATTCTAAATATTACCATACAACATATTACATAATACACAAAGACGGAAATAGATAAACATGAACCGATGAATTCTTCATAAAGTGATTGACAGACAGTGCTATGTGGAGTTTAACCACTTTTGTTATGAAGTTTAAATGTGTATTTAAATGGCAAATGTGAGAAAAATACAGGGGTTACAGGGATAAGACAACAAGGTAAAAAATTATTTTCTACTTTCAAACAAAGATTTTTCATTTTGTAGGAAATTAATTTTAAAAATTAAAAATATTAAACTTTACAATAAAGGGAAGAATATATCATATAACTTCTTTTTAATTATCTGTGATTTACCTATCCTTGTATTCTAGATTAAAGACTGACATTTTAAGACACACTTACATGTACATAGGCTGCATATTAAGATATATTAATCAATATCCAAACAGTATAATATTGTCCAAAATAAACCCACTCAACATGCATTTCTCAAGAATAATAAGATTAATTTAAGATAATGCATTAAGTGCAAGGATCTTCGTGGCTTTCAAATATTTATAAACTAGTAGCTACGCCCCTAGAAGTTTCTAGGGGCATATGAGGGAATGGAGGGTGGGGAGGAGGATTGAAGTTGACCCTCCACTTTCAATTTTGTTTAAATGGAAAATTAACATATATAAAAAAATGTGGGGTAATTTTTTTTCTCTCTGGAGGGTATAAGTAACATTATCCAAAATAGTTTAAAACCTACACAGGGCTTCACTGTGAAGGAGAATTATAAATTTTCAGCGTAGACATTCTATTGCTTTTATATAATAATAATATATGGGAGAACAGAATTAAATAAACTGTATGTTTGAATGAAACAAAAAGTGATTTGATTCATAATTTAAACATTAATCATTTTTTTAGAACAAGCAGAATATTTACAAATTCGCATGTCAGTTAAGATGTTTGCAATGCAAGTAAATGCTCTGGTCAATAATGTATTCAAAGTTTGGCTTTAGGCAGATTTTCATAGATTTAGGAATATGCAAACTATGTGTATTAAACTAGCTATTTCAAATCATCAAACGTTATATTTATCTATCTTTGATATTGATGAAGACATAACTCTTTATGCGGGATATCGAAGTTGCTAAACTATGAGACTTTGTTATATAAAGTAGCTGTTAAATGGTATTACTACCCCAACTTTAAGGATTCCATTTAAAAAAAGCCTTATTAAAAAGAAGCTCTTTATAATAAATATTAAAAAGACTTCCTACAATACAAATGACCAATGATGGGTCAATACACAAACTGAATTATCTGTAGCATTTTAATTGACCAATGGTAGGTCAGTATGACCTCATTTTTTATAGGCACTATAAAAAATTCTTTTAATCATATTTAATTCACTGAAATGCTTTAAAAACAATTGTTTATTATAGAACGTAACTATTCCTTTATCCTTAAACCTAATGGTTTGCATCCTTATAAACAAACATGTTCAACTCGGAACATACATAGAACATATCTATTCTAAAACAGGGATGATAGCATCCACATTAATAACTTTGCTAAATATAAAGAAAGCTTATATGTATCCAAGGACGACCAAGATTTTTTTAGATAGGGGGGGGGAGTGATTTCCTTTCCCTTCAAAAGAAAATATTTTTTTCAAGGAGTATAACATTTACATTAAAATATCTTTAATGCTTTCATATGAAATTTGTTCGATTCAAAAACCAACCTGATGTCAACGTTCCCATTTTTTTATGATTTTCAGACATTTCTGAGACTATTATTAACCCTTCCCCACCTTAAATTATAATATGTATTATACATACTTGTATAGATGCTGTGCTTAAAAAAAACTTATTCATAAATCAACTTGATTTAATTCGCTGTCTGTTGGCCGGGCTAGGAATTTAAATAAGGAAAAGAATTAAAATAAGAAGAATTGGCTTTAGAAAGAGAGAAAGAAAGATATACAAAGACAAAATTATTAACACTGTAAGAAAAAAGGCCAAATCCTGTAAAATTGCCTAGGCTAGACTAAAAGATAATGTTTATATATATTCCATTAAGACTATGGAAACCTTAACTTCAAAGCTGGCCTAGGTAATCTTATAGGTTTGGCCTAATGTGAATAGAAAATTTCAAAATAGTTATTAATCCCATCGTATTAAAGACAACTTTTCACGGTTTTACAAATGAAAAATTATGAGATTAAAAAAAGTTTTGTTATATTTTTCTTTTAATTTTAGTAGAAAACTGTCTGTTATCACGATATTATTCATGAATTTTCAGCATGACTGAGAAACGTTTCTATTCCAGCAGATATTAATCGATTTCGAAGCCACTCGAATCAAACTTGAAATTATGTTAAATTACGACAATGAGTCCAACTTATAAATATGATAATAATAACAAGGATGACAGTTTTCATAAATAGTGTAGATACTTTTCTGGAGATTCTTCAGACAAAAAGGCCATATGTCTCTGGTCGCAAATTAATAAATCACATTTCCTCCTCTGGATGTTGACGGACAAAGTGAGTTATGGAGTTTCTTTGGTACTAAGAAAATAACATAACACAGACAAAGCAAGAAAAATCTGACGAGACAGACAGACAGACACGAGATAATTGATTTGATATGAAAATATGCTCACATTTACTACACTGTAAAAATTATAGAAGATTTTTAAAGTCACACAGTATACACTGATAAGTTTATATATATATGTGTATTTATTTTTATTTCGATTTGATAAAAATAAGAAAAACTTTTTAATGTGTGCCGTTTTATTGTTGTATTTATCTATGTATAAAATAATTAATCAATTTTGAGCTTTTGGCATTTTAACTAATTATTTCGTGAATGTTATATATTTGAGTTCTTTTTTATAAAAATACTTCTACTTTTTAAAATTCAGAATTATAGCTCCTCTATAGTTCATTTATGCTAGCCAGTCAAAATATCAACAAATCCCTCTATTGACAATTGACAACGACAAGAACGTAAAATACTTCATTGTTCTGTACTTTACTGTATGCACATATTTCAAATATTTCAAGTCCTTGAATATTTGTGACGTTCAAAAAGTTCAACAAAAGAAAATCACGCAAAAATATTTCATTCCAGATTTTTCCTGGTTAGAAAACACCTTTCATGTTTAAAGTTTTATATAATTCAATGATCATCCATGTTTTGTGACTTGTGCCATGGACCTAGGGATAGGTGACCGGAATAAAAACAATTAGTTGCAATTGTCAAATGTCAAAGTTGGCCATTTGTGAGATTTAAAAGCATATGTTATAATTCTAATGACATAACTAATATTGGCTTAAATAAAAAAAACGGTATGTCTGAGTGTGTGACTGTGGCTTCAGATATGCTAACCAATGGACCTACATGGTCCTCCTTCGCGGTTAAGGTTATACGTCCAGGGAAATCTTATTATTATTTTGGGAGAAGTTTCCCATGATAAATCGGCCCTATTTAAAATACCCCATCCCCCCAATTTTCCTTTTTCTTTTAAAACTAAAAAGGAAAGTGGCGGGTCTACTTTCCCCTCCCTCACCTCAAGTGCCCCTAAAGGCCTCTGGAGGCATAGATGCTAGTCTTTGTATTATTCTTTTATCTCTGGTGTTAAATATAAGAATTAGTCGAGTGAAACTTAATTCTAAATGGCTGTGCCTATAGTTATTTTATACATTATCTAACTGTAACTTAGAGACTGAGTAAAGTATTTTATTCTAATGTATTTCTATAGTTCTTAAAGACTGTAGAACCTATAGAAAATGTGTAAAGTATGTGCAAAGTATTAGAAGCAAAGAAGCGCGGCAAGGGTAAATTTCAAGGCTACCAAAGAAAAAATCAATTATCTGTAAACTAATCTAAACAGACAGATCTAAATGTTTTTGTAGAATGAATACAATGTCATAATTTACTCATTGTTTTCTTAATAGCCTTGGCTTCAAATAGTGTGTAGGTAAACACTTTTAATAAGGAAATTAGTGTACAAAACAATTAGCTTATTAAATTTGAAATTTATAATAACTTGAAAGGACTATTTTTATTCTCATTTTTTAAACGAAGAGCCTCTTTAATGCTTAGCTTCCCTCACTTTGTACTTATGCATGCACATAACATTTTTTTTAACCTTTCATTTAATCTGTTTTTTTCTTTTATTTGCCCGTGTATTTCAACTTGTTTCACGCTAACCAATTATTTACCATTTTTACACAACTTTTAGCGGTCATAATGAATATAAATCTAATCATGAATTCATTATTTAATGGATTTTCATCGCATCTTTCGCATGTTATGAAAGTATGACATCTTGTTTTAGAATAAAATACTAACTATATCTAAATATCAATAGAGCTATATAAAATCGATTTTGTTTTGCAACAACATTAGGGCTACTTTTTGAAGATTAATATGATCATAAATAAAGCTTAAAATTAGGTATAGCTCATTAAAAGTGTAATATTGGCCTAACACCCACTAATGTTTTATATTCACTCTAAAAAAAATAATGTTTACATTTCACTCTAAGAAGTTGAAGTGAAAATATCTTTGACCACAAATAAAAATACTGTGTCGAAGGATTAAGTGTCATTGAGATATCAAAATAAAAAATATCTCACTTCTGAAGAGATTTTTTAGAGTGGTGATTACGCGGAAATGATCGGCTTATCAAAAACTTTAGATTTAGATTGATCAATGTAAAGTCTTTTGGATAAGATTAAACATAAGGTATCCAACCATTTAAGCAAACTTTTATATTTTATATGAAATTTTTTCGATGGTCATTTCGACTAAAGTTACATCAATATTATCGACATTCTTTTATGTCGACTATGGCAAGTAAATTGATTGAGGCTGACATTATAAAAAATATGTTTTTCTAAATGTCTTTTCAACTAAAGTATTTTTTTGATATGATATAATAGAATCATAGATATTTAAAAATCATTTAATTTTCAAAATTTAGATATTTTATAACTTTCTGGCAATATGATGTACATTTTTTTATTTTTGCTAAAATGCTGTTTTGAAAAATTTAATGTACGCCTTAACACTATATACAATACATACATATTATCTAGGCTTGGTCATGGTTCTTTTTAATCATCTGTCTTTTTAGGATTAGATCAGTTTTTTTTTGCTGAGAAGTTATCTGTGACAGCTTGACAATCATATGCTATGCGTATTGTAAACAGATTATGAATGCTTACTTGGGCATATGCAAAATAAGCAAGAATAAGAAATTCTTTCTCTTTTTCTTTTAAAAACATTAGGGGCAGGCAGCTGTCTTGCTGTCTTTCAAGCCCACTATCATTTCATGGTATATAGTCGAAATAATCAAATTATTAAATGCCAATATGGATCAATAAATAATGGCATGTACGTCGATAATATGTGAGCCATGACAACTTTTCATTAGTACAACCACCAATTTTTGTTGTTCAACTATTAAAAAAAAATCCACAAGGCTAGTTTGACAAAAGGCGCCAAATCCTATATTATTGGTTGAAATGTGCACGAGATAAGTCTTTATGGGGGGTATAAACACACACTTTTTTGGACATTATCGCTGCACCACTGGGTGCAAGGATTAACTACTAGCAGATTAAAATTAGGAGGGGGGGGGGGGGGTGTGCCTAAAGCTAAAGGTCAATTTTGTATTTATACTTCATGTTATCTAATAATTCTGTAAAGTTATTAAAATTATTACAAAAACTGCTTTCCAATTAAAAGGTTTTTAATTTTTGTCGGTTAAGATCTCACATAGATTTTCTAAGAATGCCCATTCTACATAATTTCATTAAAAAATCGTCTATGCAATGCAAAGATAAATTGATACGACATATTTCTCTTTTTAGAGTATTTCATTTCGGGGTTCTGATAATACAATTTTATTTAATCAAAGATTAAAAGAGACAGTTATTGCTTTTTTTAGGGTTTAAGGATATCATAAACATAAAATTTAGTTAAACCAATCATACTAAAATCTTTCTTAAACTCAGAAAAAAATTATTTTTTATTAGCAAAGCTACTCTAGTTCACGTAGTCTGTTCGTCTTGAGAAATGTAATTACTCAGCTGTTTTTTTTGCTTCATGAAATTCTACTTTATAACTTCTTTGTTCGTCAATCTGTCTGTAATGCTCTAGAGGTAAACAAATTTAAACAGGGGAAATTTAGATATTTTCTGAGTTAATATGAAAGATAGTTGTTGGAAATATTTGCTGACGATTTCATAAATAAATTTCGAATAAAATACTCTTGTTATTCGTCCATATACTATGCTTATAGACTATTTGCTTCTTCAATGGACGTATTAAAATGGTTATTATTTGTTTTTCAAACTGCAGTTATAAAGCATCAAAAGGCATAAAGTCATACAATAAGATCATTAAAATCCAAACCATTTACTTAATCATATACTTAAGAAATGATTATAAAGTTCTTAAAGTATTTATAATTATAGGTATTTTTATATATGTATGCATTATAAAGAGCTTAGTTTGATATTAGCTTTCTCATTAATAATAACCTTCACTGCAAATTAATTGAAAATAAGTATGTTTCTTTGTTTCTTGTTCAGTAATGCAGCTAAGTAGAATCTAAGTTTCATTCTTAAATTTCTTAACTAATTTTAAATCTTGTGACTAAATTATTTTTTGGTTTACCAAAATGATACAAAACATCATCTAAATGAAAAGGACCTTACCGTTACCAAATCTTTTATTACAAAAGGGGGAGGGCCTGAAACTTATACTGGTCCCCATAAATCTATGATGGTTTGTTTAAAACATTGGGTACCAGCAATGTCTAACAACATTTTTATAAAAGTTTTTGAAGGGTACACTTATCGCTTTGTATTACTTTTTAAAAGTAGTTTTTAACATCCTTTGAAAACCCCTTGCAAAATATGATCCTTGCATTAGTTTGAAAATGCTTATGACATGAATAAGAGAGATTATGCACTAAGGACATCATGTTATTACCAGGCTTCAGCAGCAGCTTGTAAGCCTCAGTGAAATCTTACTATTATAACTTTAAAGGTCAGCTGGATGTCTAAACCTGTTCCCAAACGGACAATCCATCTATTCGAATTTATTTTGTTGCACACAAGCGGGGTTGAGGCTGAGGCTAGGCTGCTGAGCCCTGTTTATTATTAGTAGCTCTACAAATTTCTATATAAAAAATGTCTGAATTTTAAAATAAGTGTGTACAATTAAAAAAACATTGTTCAAAACTAAAGTGCTAAGAAATAATATTTTAAAAGTAAATGAATAAAAAAGTAAAACTTATACAATTCCTTTTTTGTGGTTACACATTTTTGGCAATCGTTTCCATTCAATCTACGCCAATATATTAATGTTTTTTTTTATATAAATTGGCTTTAAGCATACAAGTAATAATCATCATTTTCTCATTCACGTCTTCATTATTTTAGATACTTAATGGCTTATTCAAATTATTGTGGATTATTATTTGCCGAGCACTGGTTAAATTGTTACCAGATTTCGTACTTCCCCTTATTTTCAATATTGAACTATTATGCCAATTTGAACGATGTAAGACTGTCTGTCAGATCGTGCTCATTGGGCTTTGCTTTTCAGGGAATATCCTTAATAAATAAACAAAGTTCGCGCTATTTTCTCGGGAGTGGGGGGGGGAGGAGCATCCTAAAGAAAGAAAAAATTCTTTCATACCTTCACTACACCTCAGGGCAATGCCCCTAGAAGTTAGTATTTATTACAGCATAACTTCTCAGACTTTATTTCACACTAAAACCAATCATTAGAGAATCATTAACTTAGTTATGCAACCCTTTCAAGACAAATACTATTATAAATTTTGAATAATAAACTGTAAAACTACTATCTATTAGCAGCGAGGCTTCTCTGTAATTTAAATTAGATAGCACAGCAACTCAATAATCAATACCAGAAAGTTCATATGTCAATTTTAAACATGAGGTTTTTTGGCTTTTGAAAAACAGTATTTCACATGATATAATCATTCTATTTACCTAATTTTAGAAATATAGATTACTAGGTCCATCAAGTATAATGATATAAGCAAAGCATTTCTAAAATCAAGCCCTTAAATCTACATATGTACATATTAAGCATCCTGTATTTAAGTAATGTTTTCATCCTTGGTTTTTTTTATCAGTATTGACTAGCCATTGGTCAAATAAAATGTTATTCTTACATAAAAAGATTAAATGATCTAGACTAACGACTGTTTACTTTAAACAACTTTATTATACAAAGTTGCAAATCAGCCACTATCAGCAATATTTGTGAAGCGGCTATAAACTGTTAAAACCACATGCGGCCGTCCGTTTTTCATAAATCCCAAGTCGAAGCTAAGCTCGCCTTGTCTATTTATGTATATGCAATATTAAGGATTTATGTCGACCTTATGGCTCTAAAAAGCGCTCGTTTCTGAGAAACTATTTATGAATTATTTCTTACATTATTAAAGACCAAAGAACGATACCATTTTTTACAGGCGTGATAGAATCTCTGATGGCCTGCTTTGCCTAATAGACATAATGTACATTATTTGTTAGCTTAACAACCTTGGGAACTTTTAATGAATTTTGATTAATTGGTTTATTTAGTTAAGTGTAAAAAGTTTCAGCCACTAATTATAATATACAGAAGGTTAATTTTGTGTATCATCATTGGGGATGTATATCAAATTATCGGCCATCGGCTTATCCCTTTATATTCCTGACATTCTACAATATGTGTAAATGGCTAGTTTCAAACACAAAGTCATTCTTCGCCGTTTTAGATAATTAAAATCTGATTCATTGTGATTATAATCATTTCATAACTGATTATTAATAATTTCAGCATTACAAACAAAAAATAGTTTTGACCACGTTTAAGAGGAAGTAATATTTTACGTTTAGAAACAGGAGTTAGACCGATTTTTTTGAGAGATTTTGAGTATGGAAAGGGGCGTTTATATTGTAAAAATGTAATCAGTTACTGGCTTACTAAATGAAATTTTGCTTTTAGCTCGTGTAATCTAATATTGAATTTTATGACGACTGAAAAAATTTCAACTATCTTTAAAATGTTATTTTAAAATGCCTATAACTTTTTGTTATAAAAACTGGAGGCTTCAAATTCGGGGCATTGGGTCTACTTGTTGCAGTTTTTTAGCAGTTAGAGCGGTGTATTTTCTACAGGCTTCCTTTAACTATCTTTAGTCTAAGAATTATTTGCTTTTTTACTAATCAAAAGCTATTTCGAGTGCTTCAAATTATCAAAAACAACACAATCCAATTTAAGAAATTTACTTTATCTTATTTATGAAAACAATTTATAAATTAGTGTTTTACAGGAATAGAGGGGATTTTTGGCTGTTCATTACACTATTACTATAAGTTGGCTAAACAATATTGGAGACTTTTTAAAATTTTGATTGGTTTGTTCATTAGGTTGAGAGTACAAACGTTACAACCATTAATTGTAATCTACAGAAGGGGTAATTTTGCGTATCACCTTTGTGGATGTAAAACTATTTATCTGCCATTATCTTATTCCTTTAGATTCCTGAGTGTTTTACCCTTTTCCGAAACATAATAAATTTATTACTTCCAAAGACCTTCAAGTTGATAATTTTTCCTATTTTCATTGATATCCTAACAAATGATCTCCAGTCAAACGAACAGCTTATTTATTTCCTTTCTAAAGATTTATCTGTCTGGCTATAATTTATAAAGCATAAAAAGTTTAAAGACGTGTCAAATTATGTTCAGCAAAAAGTAAAAACGGATGTAATGTACTTATTTTGTCAATAGGGCAATCCTTAAGTTAAATCTATTACAAATGTTCGTTGAATTTATATTTGTAACGGCTTCGATATTATATGCAAGAAAATCAAATTTGTAAATAAGTTTAAGTTTGGGAATGTCCTCTAACAATTTAGAATTCGTAAGATAAATATATTTCTGATATAAAATAACTCTATTAAAGCATTTAACAAGAAAGAAATGATTCATAACATTGGGTTAAGATAGAACAAAATACAAATGTACGTCAATTATTTCAAAATAATTTAATTCTGGTAAATATAATATCTATTATTATGAAAAAAAATATATTTCTAATAACAATATGAGGCGTGAAAGATTGGGGCGTCAACACTCTCCTGAAAAAAAACGAAATTGTTGAGACATTCTAACCCTTTTTAGTCCCACACGGAGCACGCCCAGCTGGATATTTCTGTGCACGCATCTTAATATCAGTAAGGGTAAACAAAACACAGATATTTTTACTGCAAAGACTGTTTAGTTTTTGTTTACTTAAGAAAATGTTTCATTTGCGCCAACTACAACAGAAAACACAATACAACACTTTAGTAGAGTTGCTACGCTTCTATGGAAAAAAAAGTTATATAAAAAGTAAGCGTCACTATTATATAATTAACCTTGACAAAAATCCACTCAGTTTCCTTTCATCAAAGCAACAAGAAAATGGCGAGTTCGTCAGTAAATATATTAAATTTTTTCATTTTTTACAAATCTGCAGTCGACAATGAGTGATCAATCATGTAAGAAATATAATGTAAACTTCTTTTTTATTCGCTTTAGATAAATGTTTTAAATAGTTTTTTATTTTCTAATGAATCCGTCATTATTGTAGTTGTGCAACAGACTGGTTAAATAATAGAACATCTGTGAAGCTTGTTAGATCAGTTTAGATTAACCCAATTTCTTTTTTAATGGCCTGCCCAAACTACTATTATAATATTTCCTAACTTTAAGTCTACAGTAATTATTTTAACTTCTAGAGGGCTGTATACAATATTAGATCTTATTTAGTGTATCTCGCTTTCTAGTACAGACAACTAACCCTTTGATTACGCGAACTTTGTCTAGAAGTCCTAATAAGGACCTTAGAATCTTTATTATAAATACTGACAAACCTATCATAGATATAAATAGGTTTTTGTACACAAGGATTAATCATTGAAAGTATGAAAAATCGGAAAAAGATGTATACAGTTTAATTTTCTTTCTCTATATCTATTGCTTAATAGAATGTACCCTGTCATTATATAAGAAGTTATTTTGTCATCAAAAGTTTAGGCTTCGCCCTACAAGATTTGACAGGATAATACCAATAGCTCTTTTATTTAATAACATATATAATATTAAACTTTGATCCCTATAAAGTCAGAGGTCAGGTAATTAAAGACCACACAATCAAATTTTAAAATATCTTTTCATCTTTGTTTTCCTTATTATTATCACATGCAAAGCTCCTCTTTGAGTGTTGATTTAGTTTTCGTCTGTCTTTTCGTTTGTTGTAATTGCCTGGTTCCAGCTGTAACCGACAACTGAATTAAAATGGAATAATATTTGGTAGTTTAAGCTGTTTTTTTCATGATTTTAAGGGGGCAAATCATCGCGGTAAATACAACCTTTTTATCTGCCTCCCAGATATTATTTTAGATTTTTTCTATAGTTGGTTAAACCTAATTCCTGACTTAAAATGCACATCACAAAACAATAGTATATTTAGATATTGTATAAGGATCTAAAAGTGTTTTTTTTACGATAAAAGTTTTAATTATCCTATTTGCCTTTAATCTAATACTTTAACTATAAGTTAAGTTTCGAAGTTATATTGTTGTTCTTGTTTTATTTATTAACCACAATAGGTAGGTTATCTTTATTTGGCAATGACATTTGGTTTTGTTAATTCAAAACTGAACTAAATTTAATTTTGGGCTTTAACCTCAATTGGTCCTATGAAAAGGAAGTATATTTTTTGAACTTTTATGAGAAAAGATTTGTCAGAAAAAGCTAACTATCATAGATGGACAAACAAGCAGACAGACAAATTAGAAAGCAGACATGGTGGACAGAAAGACTAGTAAGCATACAGACTGACATGCAAATAAGAAGACAAGACATACTTAGAAGCAAACTTACTAGACAGACAAACAGACAAGCAAGCAGACAAGATAAACTGAGAAGCAAGCATACAAACAGCCAGACAAACAAGCAGGCGGACAAGACAAGCTTTTAATACAAGTGACAGACAGATAATCAAGCAGCCATGACAGTTAGAAAGACAAGCAAACAGAAAAGACTGACAAACAAGAAAGAAGATAAGACAGACAGACAATCAAGCATGAAAGACTCACAAGTATAAGCAAAAAAACAGAAAGACAACCAAGCAGACAAGATAGACAGAAAGACAATCAAGCAGACAAGATAGACAGAAAGACAATCAAGCAGACAAGACAGACAGAAAGACAATCAAGCAGACAAGATAGACAGAAAGACAATCAAGCAGACAAGATAGACAGAAAGACAATCAAGCAGACAAGACAGACAGAAAGACAATCAAGCAGACAAGACAGACAGAAAGACAATCAAGCAGACAAGACAGACAGAAAGACAATCAAGCAGACAAGACAGACAGAAAGACAATCAAGCAGACGAGACAGACAGAAAGACAATCAAGCAGACAAGACAGACAGAAAGACAATCAAGCAGACAAGACAGACAGAAAGAAAATCAAGCAGATAAGACAGACAGAAAGACAATCAAGCAGACAAGATAGACAGAAAGACAATCAAACAGACAAGACAGACAGAAAGACAAATTGACAAAAAAAGCATTTTTATGAAATTTCAATTTCCAAGTTCTTTTGTAAGTTAATACTAATTGAATTATCTCAGTGGACAATAAAGTTGACAACAAAAGACTTGTCAACTTTCTTCAGGGTAGAAATGGAAAAATATCGCCGCAACGATTATTATGTCAGCTTTGTGTTGGTCAGGGTCACATATTAGACATGTCTGCCTCCAGCAACTCTAGTATTTCATCTCAGGGATCTTAAGGGATAAGACAAGGACGATAAATTTATATACATCCCAACAAAATTTCTCTCTCTGGAGATTATATTTAAATTATAGGTAAAAAGGTTAGGCTGAATAATCAAAATTTTATAAAAGTTCTCAAAGTTTTTAAGCTTATAAATGAGAGAACTTCGGGTACCAAAGTAATGTATAGTCCAATGCCCTCTCCCTCCCTGATTTAGTTTGTAAATTGAAAAGTACTAATAAAGTGATAATGAATTCTTTTAAAATGCCTTTTGTATTTTTAGTTTTTTTAAGTATAGCGCCTTAGTTCTTTTTCAAATTCATTTTTAGATATTTTTTTTCATGCCATTAATTTTAATTCTTTGAATCTCTAATCTCTATTTCTTTCCCTTCCTCTCTCTCTCGATCTATCTTTGTATCTATCTATCTTTGTATCTATCTATCTCTCCCTCTCTCTCTTCCTCTCTCTCTCTCTTCCTCTCTTCCTCTCTCTCTCTCTCTCTCTCTCTCTCTCTCTCTCTCTCTCTCTCTCTCCTCTCTCTCTCTCTCTCTCTCTCTCTCTCTCTCTCTCTCTCTCTCTCTCTCTCTCTCTCTCTCTCTCTCTCTCTCTCTCTCTCTTCCTCTCTCTCTCTCATCTACGCTCAAAAGAAGAATTAATAATCCATTTCTCAATTTGATTCCTTTTCAAATTACTTTTGTCCGAACGGATAAAATATTTGCCCTTTGATCAAGATTCAACTTTGGATGTCTCAAGGAGAACTTCATTTAAGGTTAAAAAAGCAAAGAACAAAATCACATTCGCTAAATTTGGAAATCAAGTATAATATTATTTAGTCACAACTTGCTTAGAAACTTAATAATTCTCTTTAAACAAGGATGACATATCCATAAAAGCAAGGCTAAATCAATTTGATGGTTATATAAAAAACATTATCAAAGAAGTAACAGGAAATTTATTAATCATTATTTAGAAAATTATGTATACAATATTACTCAAATAAAGAATACTATCACTACAACCAAGAACTATAAAGTAAATTATTCACTCTGTTTATAGAAAAGATGTGCATTAAAAGATATACCATTTATAACTGCCTTATGAAAATGAGGAATTAACTTTTCAACTTTTGCCTACAAGTCCTTGTTAACGTTATAAAGGAACAAGGAAGGGCTATATTCAGTAGTAACTTTTTGTTGGTGTTATGGGGCTTTGGGGGATGGGATGGATGTGTGCTTATGTGGGCCTTGGGGGGAGATAATTTGATTGCAAGGGGTTTGGGAGGTATATGCATATGCGCTTTGTTTATTTATGATAGATTTACGAGAAGAACTTTTGATTACATGCATAGTTATATGGTGGTCTGCTTACAATATAATACAGCGATAAAAAAAAACAATAAAGACTTAGTTCCAAGAAAGTATAACTCGTGGAAAGAAATGGATTAGGTTATGCAGGGAAAGTTGAAGAAGATATGTGATTATTTAAAAGGTTTTAACTTTTTTTTTGTTAAATAGTACGTTTAAACATGCCAAATAAATAAAAAGAACTAAAAAAGAAAAGTGCAGTAATAGATTATTAAATTTTGTTATTTCTAAAGATGTAAGTCAATAAAAATCCACGGATTTTCATGAATTTTAAAGATTTTTTTTATATTTACCAATTTATTTATACATGAGGCAATAATGTATATATATATAGAGAGTAAAGGGTAAGGTAATATTTATTATCATTACACTTGTTGCGAGCATAATTTGTAATATGTTATCTTAAACATTTATCAAATTTATTAAAACAAGTAGATATAAACAGATTTTAATTATTTCCTTAAAAAAAAACAATAGGATGATTAAAAATTAATATTCCCTGTATAATTCCAAATCTTTTATAAATAAATTAGATTATTCCTGCCCCCCCCCCCCACCCACAAAAAAAAAACATTGAAAACCCTCATTTTATCCCCAACAATAACAAAAAGCTTGGACGTCTTATTTATCTAGATCTAGCCTCTTTAGCCTAATTAATCTGCCAACCTAATTAATGTCAGTAATTCTAAGCTATTTCTTAAAAGTAAAAGTACAAGTTTTGATGGTTAATTAAGCAAACTAAACCAGACTAGTAAACATGTATTAGAAAAGAAAAATTGGGTAACCAACCATATTTAGGGAACATATGGCTTGTATATAAAAAAAAAATAATGGGTTTTTTTTACTTTAAATTAAGTTGTATATTTAGAAAACAAAAAGAGTGACTGATAGAATTTTATGATATCTGAAATGCAGAAAGGCTATACTCATTTTTAGATGCAGATATTATTATCGATATGTATTTTGTTTTGTTATTTTGGTTATTTATGACTGGCAAATAAATCTATATAAGTTAGACTTTTACATTTGACATTAAACATTAAAATATCTGTATATAGGACAGAATAATAATAAAGATTGACATTATCAAAAGTAATAAAAGCCAACTTTTACTTTTTTTACAAGCGGTTTATTTCAACATCTCAATGAAATTTGCTTGTCATCCATCGCTCAACAGAATAAAAATATTCTATATTTTTGGCTGCATGGCTTTTCTAAAATTTATTTAGTCATTTTAAAAATTCCTCGAGTCAAATCGCTTATACGAAGAAAGTTATTTTTGATAATATCAAAAGTTGCTTTCTGCATAGTCTATGTTCGCAAATCTCCAGAACCTACATAGCCTAATAATAATCTAGAATAACCAGGATGAAATACTGAATGGGTTCCATTCGACTAGAGAAAAAATCATCAAATTAGACTTTTTAGTATATTACATGTATTAGCATACATAAACAACAATATACTGATAATTTCCTTACACAAAAATTTATTCAATGTTAATTAGTAAATATTGAGTATAAAATTGTTTTAGTGATTTAGTTTGCTATTTCAATAACCCAACAACCCCCGCCCCCCCCCCCCCCCTCTATAAAAAAAACAAGGATAAAAGGAGTTGACTTTTTTTTTAAATGGTAATGTTTTTTGAGAAAATTATTTGTGTGAAAAAGTTTAAATAAAATCCGCAAATTAAATGTACAAATACGTATTTGTTGTAATAATAATATTATAAGAAGCTCATTATAGTGCCTATAAAAAAAAGGGATAAATCTAAATTTTTTTGGCCGAAAAATCCCAATAAGGGGATAAATTTAAAAACTGTAAAGAAGTTTTTTTTTGCATTTTTCTAGCTTTTGTTATTTTTACTTGGTTATGCCTAATACCTTAAATTGTGGGCCAACAAGCCGCCATTAGTCATATTTAAAGCGTTTCAAATTTCCAATCAGTAGATTCGAAGAATTGATATCTAATGGCGTGGCAATATAATGCCAATGATAATTTTGCTCTGGTTAGACTGAACAAAAAAGTGCCGGATACGTTGTCAAACGTAAATATTTTTCCAGCACGATAAATATTCCAATTCCTTTAGCTGGAGTAAAACCGGTTCAAGAGTGGGGAAAAAAAACAATTGGATTTATGGAAATTGCCCACGAAAACGAAAATAAGGGTGGTGGGTTCTGTGCTAGACCAGGCTTTTTGAGACATACCACCGTATTATTAGTTTCTTAAAGCGACTTTTTTGTTGCAACATATATTGAAGCGGAAAAGATTTAGAGGTTCGCCTCTTTTTCATCCCTTACCCAACGTAAGTTCTTAACTCATAGATACATATAGAAGAATAGAAAGGTGGCTGAATTTGGTTCAAAAAAACCTAAATATTAAAATACTTGTCTTATTGATTTTTTTTTAATTTTAGAGCAATTTTACTTGTAAGTTTTCCGTCAGTCAATATTGAGTAAAATTGTAACAAAATCAAACTTATTGACATTTTATTGAGTGTTTGTATTCTTCCTTACTTTTTCTATCAAGATACTTTTTCAGATACCATGACAATTCTAAAATATTCTATGACGGGCTCAATAATGGTAATCAATGTTCTTTTCTTGTATGAACTGATTCTTATCAGTTCTTTGAAAAGACTTTGATCATAGTTCAAGGTGTTGCAGCCAAAGTGCTACGTTTTATTTTTAAAATAAGGGATCAATATAATAAAAGTCTTTTTCTTTAAGTGTGTGTGTTAAGAAAAAGAGAATTTGGTAGATAAGAAGCAACATTTTTTATATTTTAATTTCTCTTTTAGAATAGTTACTTTTGCATCATACTATGGACAGCTTTCCGTGGATATTAAAATGAAAAAAAAATTTGATATTTATTTGAATATTTGAAGAAAATTGTCTTTAATACGATGTATTATGTATATATCGAAGCAATAATGGAATAATATTAGTTATCATATAATTTCATTTACAAACACCTATATATGCATTAATTCATTATGCTATACTAGCGGCTATGCCTTTAGAGGTATTTATAGGCACTTCCATTTTTTTGTAGTAGGGGTGATTTTTCTTACACGGGTAAAGGTACCCTCCGCAAAAATAGTTATAAACTTTCCCTAAACCTATAAGAAGCTTTACTTTAAAATAGAGCCTTATCAGCCAAGCTCTTAGCGAGATCCAAAATAAAAGACAGATAGACATCCTGTTACTTTTATAAAAGGATTATGAGCAGGGAAATGGAAATGTGATTCTGACAAACAATTTTAAGTGAAAATCCTTCCCTCCTTTTTACCCACTTCTCTTCAGTTATATAAAAACAAGTTTTACGCCTACTCTACTACAACAAAATATTTAATTTTCGGCAATTTCAAATGGAATTAATTGGCTGAATAGCAGCCCCTGGTTTCTAAAAAAAGATGGAAAGGACCTACCTATGATATCTAACTTCATCTTGATCATAGAAAGTTCCTCCCTTGATGACATCAAAGTTCCCAGAGCCCAGAATCTCGTTGTCCTCCGGCCTCAGGGTGTTAAACTGCTGCTGCAACCTCGGAGGATCCTAAAATAGTTAGGTTAGGTTAAGTAGGTTTAATAGCCATTGGTTTTACCCTTCACCATAGCATTTCCTTAAAGTTTTAGGTTTTAGTGATTTTCTAATAAAAATAAAAGAAATATTCTGTATAAAAATCAAACTTTAAATTAAAACTAAAAGTTTGTGACAAAAAATTCTCAAATTTTGTAAGAAAAAATAATAAAATCGAAAAAAGAGAGAATATTTAACTTTCTTATGATAGAAAACTTACAATTACATATAAGAAGGAAAATCCACTAAAAACCTAATTACGACGATTAATCACCTCATATTGATCAGTTTCAATGAGGACGGGAGGTGCAGGGGGTGCAGGGGGCGCAGCAGGCCTCAATGTGTTTAAATCTGCCAACCCCGAAGTTGGATCCTGCATAATTAGGTTAGGTTAGGTTGGGTTTCCACTCTTGATATCTTTCAAGAATATAATCACAACATTTAAAGATAAGGAATCTAAATATTTAAGTTTAATATAGATATTTCAAAAATATCTTAAAATATAAATTATTATTATATCTTCAATCAATCATTTTATGTTCAATCTGCACGAAATTAATGATTAAATTTTCCCTAGGTCGCTTCCTCTTGGATAATTAAGTAAGCATTGAACTTGAAATTATCTTCATTCAACTGAAAACTTAGCGTTGTAACTTTCTTTATAGTCATATCATAGAAGGCTAAACTAATGTATTATAAATTTCAGGGAGGAAGGGGAGATTGGGCTGTTTATTATACTAGTCCCCAAAGATTTATAATAATATTTTCTTATCCGATTGCTCAACATCTTTGGGGACCTTTCTAGAATTTTGATTGGTAGGTTCATTAACTTCAGTTCCAAACGTTTCAACCACTAATTTTAATCTACAACAAGGGATGTGTATCATCATTGGGGAAAGTGCATAAATTTATCTGCCATTGTAATATCATTTTAGATGCCTGGGAGCAAATAGATTTTCATTACAGGTTATTCTATTTCAGGATCAATTATTTTTTTGAAAATGTCTTTTATACAGATTTTTTTTTGCGAATTTTCTATTTCATATCTCATTGACTGTTGACATTAGACATGAGAGTTTTTTTAATGAGTCTTGGCTAAAAACGCGATAAGGCATAAAAGGGGGAGTAGTCTTTGGTATAAATGTGGGAAATTGAATTTGACCACAAGTCTCTCAGGTCAACTTGAAATTAATTTACAAGTTCACATGTTTAATTTCTCATCAATACACACTGCATACAAAATGTATATACATTATTCAATTAATACAGGGAGGGTTCAATAGGAAATAAATTTCTAATGTTTGCTCAATCACGTTTGAAAATGGTTGTACATCTTAGAGGCTGTTGTAGTTAAATGCTTTAATATTGAATTAGTCAGCATACTTCAGCTTATAATTTATGTTAGTTTATTTTAAAATTATTATTATTGATAGAAATATATATTCAACTTCTTAGCCATAATGTCCATTAATAATTCAGAAATAGTAGTATTGACAAAACTCCAAGAGGTTAACCCCAGCATAGAACTTTTTGTTTTCCCTAACATTTATACTAAAAATCACTAGATTAATGTAGTATGATTTTTGTAAAAAAAATACAAGGATTTTCATTCAGAAATATAAGGTTACACACTTTTGTAAGAAATTTTTATTCATGATGCAAATCTTTATTATTAAGTCATAAACGTCCAGTGAAGAGTACAACTAAATCATCCACTGAAAGTGTCACAGCATGTGTTTAGAAATGTTGTTTAGATTGTGTCAGGGAGGGAGAGGACATTGGACTATGAATTACACTGGTACCCAAACTTTATAACCAAATTATCTTATTCCTTAGCTTAAAAACTTTGGGTACTTTTATAATTTTTTCATTGGATGGTTCCATGCTACTAGAATCCCAACTTTTACAACTTATACATACTTTTTATATATTTATTAAGAATGTATATACACTGTTAATTACACTGGTACCCAAAATTTTACTACTAAAATAACATAATCTGAAAAAACTTTGGGTACTTCATAAGAGATATAAGTTTTCCGGAATTGTAATGTAGGGAGTAGATTTGAAATCTGCATCAAATTTTAAGGATTTTTTATAAAATTCGTTTTTTGTATAATTCTTTAACTAAAAGCGGAAATATAAATTAAGTTAATTAATTTTGGCATCTGTGATTGGTGGATTTAAAAAATCTGCGCTCTGATTGGATGTCGTACATCATTCAACCAATTAGAGCGCAGGTAGTTTAAAATCCACCTATCCTATTGGTCAAAATTAATTAACTTAAAATGTATTTTCGCTTTTAGATAAAGAATTTTACAAAAAAAACGAATTTTATAAAAAATCCTTAAAATTTGATGCAGATTTCAAATCTACTCCCTACATTAAAATTCCGGAAAACTTATATCTCTTAGTACTTTATGAAATTTTCATTAGTTATTTCTAAACTAGCAGTGTCCCAACTTTTCAGCATATACTTTTAATCTACAGAAGGGATAATTTTGCATCACATCACTAAAAATGTATATCAATTTATCCTCCATTTACATATCCCTTAAGATACTTGAGATAGTTTATACCACCAACATATCTCCTTGAAGTCACAGTAGGCATTTCAATTTCACAAGGCATAAGTTATTGTTCAAATTTATCAATTGCAAATAAAAAGAAATTACTTAATGGCCGCGAGATTTATAAAGATTTTAAAATTTGTTCAGACACAACAGTTGGATCGGGGCAACAGTGATAAGGTAACCAAAAATAATTATTTGTTTCCTTTGTTAATTACCATTACAGCAGCATTCAAAAAGATAGAATAATGTGCAGATGAAGTAAAACAAATAAGTGGAATATAAAGGGATAAGACATTGACCGATAAATTTATGTACATCCCCAATGATGATTAACAAAATCACCTCTTTTGTATATTATTATTTACGGTTGGATGGATACTTAGCTTAATGAACCAACCAATCAAAATTAAATAAAAGTTCCCAAAGTTGTTTAGCAAGCGAATAAGTAAACGCTTTTAAACAGCCCAATGTCCTCTCCTTCCATGGTCTGTCCAATGGGTTTTCTTTTCATGGTTTATGTAAATATATCATTTTTATGAATTTGACGCGGTAGAACGTCACTTCATGTCTGACAACCAGTAAAAAGAGGAAATACATAAAGGACCCATAATATGTGGTACGAAAATCGCTCTAAAACTTTTATTTATCCCATAAATTTAACACATTGAGTGTAATTTTCACCCAAAATTTCTTCTTTTTTGGGGGGTAGGGGTTAAACCAACTTAAAGATCTGTTAAATTTCAAGAGTTCACCTGATTTATAAAAACTGAGGGCCTTGGACCATTACGCATTTATTGATTTAATATTCCGTTTCCATAGCTTTGTTTTTTTTTACAATTAAAAGCGTGAAGATAATAAATTTTCCCAATAAAATTGCTGCGACCACAAAGCCTTAGAATTTTCATAAGCTTTTCATGGTCAGATTTTCATAGGCCACACATGTAAGACAAGGATGGAAATATTCACAGGTTTATTCAATTAAACCTTTTTTTTTATTTTATATGGAATTATTCGGCGGTTTTACACAGATTCCTGACAAAACCCGCCCCCCCCCCCCCCATCACCACATCATTTTGAAATAAGTTAAAAATAATAAGGTGCGGGGTAGTTTTCCATGTGTTTTACTTAAGGTTTGGTTATATTGGGTACAGGGTAGCCCTGCAGACCTCCAGATTTAGCCCCCCCCCCCCAACCGATGTGTTAAGGCAAAAAGAAAAACTTTCCTAGGCACTTTGAGAGTAAGAACCAATTACTAAATGTACACAATCGTATGGATTTTCAGGTCTCTTTTCTACAAAAGATAATACTTTCAAAAATAAAAACTAATATCATTTTCTTTAATAGTCAAACAAAATTATTCAAAATAGATTAATAAATAAAGAGAGCGAGAAAGAGAGAGAGGGGGAGAGGGAATTAGTGAGAGAAATACTCGCGACAGAGTGATGGGATCGTGAATTAAGAAGTCACGATATGTCAACATTAACTATATAATTTAGTAGACAGAGATATGTCAATATTAGATGTATTTATTATGTCAAAATTAAATGTAGTTTTTTTTCGACATAATGAGGCATACGTTATGTAAATAATATGTCAGTTTATCTCTTTTTTTAAATGCAGATAATCTACAAACAATGTCAATGATGTATAATGGTCGACAAACCATTAAAAATAACTACAATGTGATACAATTTTTAACTTGTAAACTAAACTTGAATTTCTCTTTGAGTAAAGTAAAATGGTCTAATATGACCAGCTTATAAAGCCTTGATATGAAGTGTAAATTAAAGAAGATGTCAACTATAATTACTTCAAATTATCACGTGGCCTTCAGGTAAGGTAAGTATCACCCAGGGATCCAGGGAAAGGTCAATGTATTATAAATATCCCCACAAGTAGAAAAAGAATAATCAATAATTTACCGTTTCAAATTTAACTTCCTACAGAAGAAGACACGAGTTTTTTCTCATTTAATTAAGAGGAAGAAAAAATAACTTCCATTGTCTAATCCCTGTATTCCTGTAGACGCCACACAATTATGATTAGTGATCAGCACTCTACTTAAACTATTAAAGTCTTAATAATTTATAGCGAAGCTATTCAATAAGTTTTTCCGTTGACATGTATTTTATTTTTAACCAAAACAGGACAAGTATTAGTATTTTTTAACTTAATGTAGCCTAGTTAATTAATAAAATATCCTTTAACAGTGGCTTTGGCCCTATCATCTAGGGGCTCTGTATTTTAAAAGGGATGTAGGTCAGACAAGTGGCCTAAAAACATTCCAAGGCTTTAATTTAGAAATGAAAAAGACTAAAGCCCAGTTCACAAAAGCATTTTAGAGGTCGACCGAATTTTTCAGTAGGTCAACCGATTTTAGTACAACTGAAATATAACCCAACCTAAACAAATTCCTATTTTTTGCTTCAATTGCTAAGTTTTTAACCACAAAAATAATTAGAGATTGTAATAGTGACCCCATATTATAGATTTACAAGCCTAATTACATTGTTCGGCGAAAAAAAAGTTACTCTATACCAAGTCTCATTTTCCCAATATTTTTAAAATCATTTTCTTATCTTCCTATCCCTGATTATAATCGAGCCAAACCATTTCAATAGTTGAAGTTTATTAAAAAGTTATTAAAAAGCTGTCTTTTAAAAACTTATAATATTTTTTGTAATTTTGTTTTAAGTAAAAAACAATTTAATCAATTATTTTTTTTTGATTTTTTGAAGAAAAAAAAATATATATTTAGCTAGCTACTCATTGGTATGTATTTTTTTAATAAAATTCTAGAATTATAAACAAACTGAAACAAGGAAAAATCAGCTGATGTGATTTACGTACGAAAATTCTAAATAGCTTAAGGTTAAAATTATACACCTATCCTTATAATAAAGTAACGGGATGCTTTTTGTCTGTCTGTACCAAAGTATATTGTTAACTGCTGAACCTATATGGTTCTCCTTTACAGAGTAAATTTTCATAGGTCCTAGTGAGTTTTTGGGGGGAGGGTAGCACCACAAATAGGAAGTTATTTATTAACTTTTATTTTACAAGTTGAAAAAGGGGATCATGGAAGGAAAACAAAGTAATGGGTTTCGTCGTATTTTTACAGTAGCATTTCTTCTATTTCTAGCCCCTGCGGGGCAATCATTAACATTTTCCTAACTTAACCTAAAATAACTTATGAAAGCTACTTGGAAAATACGACGAAACCCGCTACTTCGTTTTCTTCCTTCGTTTTTTCCATGATCCAAAAAGCACGAACAGTTTTGTTTAATTTAAATTTTTAATTGCAAAGTTTTTCTTTAACTAGGGTCAGTCTGTGCGACTGTAAAGGAATAGCTCTTGTTGTTAATTTAAGCATATTAGCTTTGTGTCATAGATTTCAAAATTTGCATAGTGATTCATGTAGAAGTTAGGTACGATTTAAAAGCATAGAAACTCATATATTCTTTATCAGAATGTCCATACCTACGTCCATTTCAAACATGTAGATGATTAACTTCATTAACATCAAATTTTTATTATCCTATTGTTTTTATTTATTTGGAATACTGATTCCTTGGACAACAAAGTATGTACATTTATATTCTGTTTTTATAGTTGTAACACTCAACAATTATTAATGTTCGTTTGTCCTATTGTTTAAGAGCATAGCTTTTATGAAAGTTATCCTTGTTATCGTGTAGTTTTTAGAAAAAGAGGTTCACTAGATATCTTTTTCCATTGCATGTACGTCAAATAAGCTTGAACATTATATTAATATTCCGTTTTAAATTTCAGAGGTTAAAAAATGATTTTTAATAAGCCGCTCACTTCTCTCTTTGATTTATAAAAGGTAATATTTTTATAATCCTCGACTGTGGCATAACACGCATAAGCTCGTTTTTTGGCAAGGTGATAGGTTCGAATTTCAGCCCCACACTGCGTCATACTTTAAGACGTTAAAAATTGTTCCCATTGCTGCCGTGTCAGGTGTGTGACATACGTAGTTAGATAAGAGGGGAAGGCCTTGGCCCGAAACAGGTGCAACTCACTACCATGCTTAATTAGTACTTAGAGACATATATGTAGTGACATGCACAGTGTTGTGCGAGGAGGATTGGCAAAGGAGGGGGTAGTGGACTCTTCATTTTCAATTTTTGTTTTTAAAAGAAAAAAATTTTAGGGGGGTGGGGAGGATAAATTTCTGTTGGGAGGGTGGAGAAATCATTCCTCAAAATAGTTAAAAACCTTCCCTGGATCAATTAGGAATCCTAACAGTAAAGGAGATCCATATAAATAGGTTTAATGGTAAGTGCTATGGACAAAAAAAGTTTTCTTCTTTATATCCTATCCTCCTATTATATAAGGTGATACGATTTTTTTGTATGCAGCATATAAAGATTTAAGTAACTACTGAACCGATTGGGTTCTATTTTATGTAACCTTCTCATAGGTACTGTTTTAGTTTTTAGGCTATGTTAATTTCCGATTTTACATCCGCCCGCCCCCCCTTACAGAACAACTATTTTGGCGTTATCCTCTTAGAAATTTTTTTTTCAATTTTTCATAGTTCATAGTTCGCTGTCTGGGGGGGGGGGGGGTTGGTACTCAAATTTTCAATATTAAAAAAAAATTCTAAGAGGATAATACCACCAGTTTAGGTTAGGTTAGGTTTTATGCTAGGGAGCCGAGCGCTGCGCCCAGAGTTCATAGTTCTTTCGGGGGGTGGGGGTGGGGGGGGGTTGGGGTATAAAAAATTTCAAATTGAAAAAATATTTCTAAGAGGATATTACCACCATTTCTGCCTTTTTGAATACAGAGCCCTTAGATGAGTATTTTATAAAGCAGTAGGATTTCTTTTGCAGTGTAGCTTCCTATAGGTCCAGGGAAGTGCTCTTTGAGGCGTCTATGAGTGTATCCGCTAGTAATAGGTTATAATCATTTATAAAAGGTGTATTTGCTCTTATTGTCCTTAGCTCCTCTTGTAATAAGTCACAATGTGAAAATATAAACAGACATTTCGAATTATAGAGTACCTTTGCAACTAAAAAGTATTTTCTATTTTAGAGGTTCCAGTTTGCCTAAGAGGAAATAAAACCAACGAGATGAAACTCAATTTTACACCAGCACACAAGAAAAATCATCTGATGTCGTCGTGTAGTAATAAATATAATAAGAAGAATGTGTGCAATAGTTTAGCCTAAAGTTTATACAAAACCAATGAAATGATTATTATACCGCATTATTTTTAAAAATAAATAATCTGGCCTAGCACACATCCCTCTTATATTTAATACTATTTAATTCAATATAATATTTTTCTAATGATTATTATTACTCCATTTTTGTGATATTTAATTTGAAAAAGAAAGTTATTTGTTACTCTACTCTAATGAGATGTCCGTATATCTTTGGTGTTTTAATTTAATTTCCAATTTTTTTTGATAATAGTACCTATCAATTTTAAGTTTGACTTTGTTCTACGAGACTTTTGGAAATCAACTTTCACGCTCAAGCTTTATGTTTGGTACTATCTGTCATAAAACTATCCCTTATGTTAAATTATTTAATTAAAGTTTTTAGCAACAAAATTTCGAGAGAAAAAAAATGTTTTCAATGTTTTTGTGATAACTGTTAAGTATTTTACTGAATTTCATCTTTATATTATGATTTCTTAATTATATTCAAATCTATAATAAAATATAATCATACCTTCAAACAATACTTTTCATGTATTACAATCATGGCTTCTTTTAATTAGAGTTTTAAGTGAAGCTTTTATATAATTAGGGTCGGTCCGTACGTACGTCCGTCCGTCCATTACAGTAAGCTCTTTTCGTTAATTTAAACAGGTTAGAATTGTCCTATTGATTTCAAACTTTGCATGCTGATTCCTATAATAGTTAGGTACGACATAGAAAGCGTAGCAACTCTATAATCGTTACTAGAAAGTCCGGAAGTCCATTTAAAACAAGCTGATTTTTTTTACTTTTTGACAACAAATTTTTGAATGTTAAATTATCCAATTAGTCTGATTTTTTTAATACTGATTCTTATTACAACAAGGTATAGTGTTATAAGCAAAGCATCTCTATAATCAAGTCCTAAAAACGTCAGTATGTCCTTGAAAAGTAACATGTATTTAATCAGTTTTGCAACAAATATACTTACAATTTTGTATTGACATATGCATTAATATTCAGTCTATTCAGTTCTGACCCTCAACAAGTGTTAATGTTTGTATGTCCTTCCATTTCAGAGCTTTACTTTAATGGATGTTGCCATCCTTGACCTTGTTATATTCGTTATTTACTTAAATAATTCCATTACAAGGTGTGTTTCTAACATTCCGTGAACTTACAAAGGGGAACATTTTTCTTGCTGGTTTGCCTTGTATTTGTGTTTTAAAACAGTAGTACAATGCTGGAATTTGGCATGTGGTTGCATTAATGAGGTACAATATGTAACGGGAGAAACGGTGAAAAAACCACTGCTGTATCCTGTAGATTTTTTTTCTTTTTCCTGCTAAATTAGACATAGAGGAGTGTGCAGGAACGAGAGCAAGTGACTAAAGACTAGGATTATAACTGAGCAACTTTTTAAATATGGGTAAGACACATAATTGAGAGTTGGAATTTATTGAATATCTCCTTTCTGGCGGGCACAGGATGCCAGCAAACCTAGCATGGTCATTCAGGTAAAAATGAAAAATATTTTTTGACCTCTATAAAGTAGGTATTTTATGTTGCGAAAATACTAAAATATCCTATAGTATTACATCTTCATATGAAATGTAGGTTTTAGGTTCCAGGTATAATCCTGCAGGTCCTGAACCTCCAGGTCTCTAGAAATCTTTAAATTGCTCCTGGGACCGCAATTTTTTACTTAGGGACTTCAAATTTTAAAGTTTTTATGACATATTAAATTTTCTTAAAAATACGTCGACGTTTACCTGCCAGTTGCGGCAGCTGCCAAGTACAATATCATCAAATGTTTTGTTAAAATCAAAGTTTCAAATAAAATAACATGTTAAAAAATTAATCAAATGCTTTAAATTACATAAGTATACGAATAAAACTGTTTCTCGTATTCATTCGAATCCGGTGGATAGGAACCGGTTCTCATCCATACAAAAAAACTATGTCTAGCATCGTATTATATCCAGTTTTCTACGAATATAGAAATGTACAATCATAAGATTAAAACCAGTTTTTTTAGCCGGTGTCTTCGGCACCACGGGGCTAAAAAAACTAGTTTTAATCTTATAATTGTACATTCTATATCCGCGGAAAGCTGTTTATAATACGATACGAGAAATAACTATTACAGTATTTCAAGTTATTATCCCTTTTTCTAAGTTAACAGTTTTAAAAGCGAAGCTTTTCTATAATTAGGGTCTGTTCATCTATACGTCCGTCTAGAGCGGATAGCTTTTTTCGTAAATTTAGGCATGTTAGAACTGTCCTACCAATTTCAAAATTTGCATGGTAATTCCTGTAGTAGTTAGGTACAATTTAGAAAGCGTAGCAACTCTATAATCATTAGGTACCAGAATGACCGTACATCCATTTAAAACATGTTGATTTTTTTACTTTTTTAACAACAAATTTTTAACAGTTAGGGAGTTGAATCCATTTTTATAGAAGCAGAAATATAATCTATGATTATGGTTTGGACCCTCTAAAACTGTAATCTACCCTTCCACTTTCCCCTCTCTTGGTGAAGATATCTTCAACGCCGATACGATTTTTGAAATATAAGATTCCACTTTTGTCTCTCTTGTTGAAGATATCTTCACCAAGAGAGGCAAAAGTGGAATCTTAAATTTCAAATATAGTATCGGCGTTAAAGGTATCTTCACCAAGAGAGGGGAAAGTGGAATCTTACATTTCAAAAATCGTATCGGCGTTGAAGATATCTTCACCAAGAGAAGGGAAAGTAGAATCTTACATTTCAAAAATCGTATCGGCGTTGAAGATATCTTCACCAAGAGAGGGGAAAGTGGAAAGGTAGATTACAGTTTTAGAGGGTCAAAACCATAATCATAGATTATATTTCTGCTTCTATAAAAATGGATTCAACTCCCTAACTGTTTAAATGTTCTAATTATCCCATTGATCTTATTTTTTGTATACTAATTCCTGGGACAACAAAGAAAAATATTATAAGCAAAGCAACTCCATAATCAAGTCATAAATTTGTATGTATGTTTATAAACATTATCCTGTATCAAGTAGTTTTTTTTTTACAAATTTTCTTACAATTTTGCTTCGACTCTTATACATTTATATTCTGATTATTCAGTATTGACACTTTACAAGTGTTAATGTACATTTGACCTACTGTTTCAGAGCTTCACTTTTATGGATGTTACTGAAATATTCCAACACAACTTAATGGTTCAGTGGTTAGGCATCGAGATAATAATCAAACAAAAACTGATTTCTTTAAATAATAGGATAATTATTCATTATTATTACGTGTTTATACACTAAAAGGCACATGAAGGGGGGGGGGTTGGATTTCAACCCCATTTCTTATTTTAGTTTATTAAAAAAAGTTTTATAAATTTAGAACGGGGGAGGTATTGGTACCCTCTACAAAAAAAGCTAAAAACCTTCCACAACCTAAGATAAGTAACACTGTAAAGAATCATATCAGTTCAGTGTTTAGAGGGATCCATTTGAACAGACTTACAGAGATCCTGTTACATTTCAATAAGTTTCAACGAAAAGTTAAAAATTATCTTAATTTTTTTAAATTTCCGCGGAAACTCTTTCACTTAATACCTACCCATTTATCACATTTATGATGTCTTAACTCAAACCTCCCACATTATATTTTATTTGTAACCCCTATTTATCCCTGCAGGGCCCTGTTCCTTAGGGGATACTACTCTTGCATGGATCTACTAACCTAGTCTTGAATAAGTATAAGAACAAGAATGACAACATCCATAAGTAGCGAAGCTCACAACTTATGGATGGATATCCAGAAAAAATGAACTAAAGAGCATTAAACATTTAACTAAAAAAATACTGTGAAAATATAGGAATCGATCTAGCACCTCAAACTTTGTGGGGGATATGTGGATTAGAAATTTATTTAATCCCTGAAGATATCAGCCTTCCATCTCGAGTAAGAATAAGAGTAAAGAATATCATGAAAAATTAAAAATCGAACTAGCATCCTAACCAATAGGCAAATATCAATAAAACTAAATTTTTATTGATTGCTTTATTAAACATACATATGGAATTAAAGAGTAGCTTCACACACTAAACCAAAGAATTAATAAAAAATATAAGAAATATATTATTTTATTTTGTTACAAATCATTTAGGTAGGTATAATTTAGAAATCTTGATATTTAAATGATTTTTTTCTTCCATACGGCTAAACAACATCAATGTTTCCTGAAAAAAAACATACTTAATTAAGATTCTAACCATTTCTTTTATCTGTCATATGGCCACTACTTCTTTAGAAAACTAGCGGGTATGCTTATAAAAGACACACTTTAAGAAAGGAGGGGACATTTCTACAATAAAAGGAAGTTTTTCTAACTTAATGGTTTTTTTAGTAGCCTTCAATCCAAAATACGATTTTCTCTTATCCGTGTATTGTCCCTTTTTGATTGTTTTAAAAAAATACCTATTCATTTTAACATTTGTTCATTTCTCATGAGCAACCTCCGTATAAAGATATAGGATTTAAGATAATCAATATCTGCATGTTGATATTTTAAATAATTTAAACTGTGTAGAGACTGTAATATTTAAGACCCTAAAATAAGAGAGTTGATTCTTAACATTGAAAGGGAAGCTGCGTATATTTACCTTTTTAAATATAGAGTGTAGTGTGCAGAGAAATTCTTCGTAGTTTTATTTCGTTGGTAAAAGGTGTTGTAATAGTTCTTATAGGTCGGTCTCCTTACCATTACCTTAAAATTATTTTTAAAATCATTAATAACAGGATGTATGTCTGTCTATGTGTACTGAAGGACCTATCTAAAGACTGTATCAATATAGTTCTACCTTTATAGTGAATATTCTGATAGGTCTAGGTCAGGTTTTATCTATTTTTAGAGAGAGCACTACCCCCACTCTCTTACAGAGAAATCGCTCCCAGAAAAAAGCCGCCGCCAACCCCCCCCCGCCCCTTAAAAAAAAAATTCGTTATTATTTTTTTCAAAATTAAAAGTATCTTGGCAATTTTTACGCCACAAGTTAAGCATAAGAATATAATTTTCAATCGCAAAATAAATTAATTGAATCTCCAATAAATCTAATGATGTTTAAAATTTTTGTTTAGGTTTCTGTTAGATATGGTTAAGTGCACGTAAGCTCCATGTGTATGAAAGAATTAGCGACAAAAATATCTTAAAACAAGGATGATAACATCCATAAAAGCGAAGCTCTGAAATGGTAGGACAAACGAACATTAACTCTTGTAGAGGGTCAGAATCAGTATATTTAAAGTATAAAAGTCGAAAAAAATAAGTCTGTTAAAAACTGCTGAAATACAGGATAATGTTTAAGGACACACTTACATTTTTAAGACTTAATTATAGAGCTGCTTTGCTTATATTATTGAACTTTGTTGTCCTAGGAATCAGTATTCCAAAAATCACATCAATCGGATATTAATAACACACACAAAGGGGGGAGGCGGAAGTAACACTTTTTGAAACCAAAACTAAAAGTCAAAGCAACTCAACTAAATAAAGAGTTACAGCTCTCAGATTTGACATGGCAGTTGCTTTAAAGAGGTATAATATGGAACTGTGAAGAAACGGCGGAGGAACCGCCGCTCAGGACGAAAAACGCCGTTTCCCGCCGTTTTTTTTTTTCGGCTTTTCTCGCCAAATGCAAATATAAGAAATGACAGGAAGGTGGAAGGCTGCTAATGCAGGAGAAGAGAACTGTGGTTTTACTAGAAGTATGAGGCCGGTAAATATATTTGCCCTTGACACATGCAATTTTAATATTGACATGTTTGAACTATTTTAAGTGTCAAGTGAAAATATAAGGGAAATTTTTATGAAAAAAATATCTCAGATGATTCAAAATTATCTAATTTGACGAGAAAAGGCACAAATAAATTTCGGCAGGAAACGGCGGTTTTCGGCGTGAGCGGCGATCCACCACCGTTTCTTCACAGTTTCATATTGTACCTCTATAAAGTAACTGCCATGTCAAATCTCAGAGCTGTAACTCTTTATTTAGTTGAGTTCCTTTGACTTTTAGTTTCGGTTTCAAAAAGTGTTACTTCCGCCCCCTCCATTTGTTGTTAAGAAAGTTAAAAATCGACATGTTTAAAATGAACTTACGGACATTCTGGTATTGATTTTAGATTTGCTATGCTTTCTAAATTGTACCTAACTACTATAAGATTCACCCTGCAAAGTTTGTATTTAATAGGACAATTCTAACATGCCTAAAGACCGACCCTTATTATAGAAACTTTGCTTTAATAAAATAAAAACCAGATGCGCAATACTATTAATCACACTGTTATCCTTTAATATAAATTAGTAAGTTTTTTTTTGTCTAAAGCTTAATTTCTCGGAAATTAGAAGGTCTTAGTTAAAGATTTCAGAAATAGCTGTTCCAAATTAATTTTTCTTTTCAGGGAAGCTGTATAAATTTCTTGGAATAGTTAAGCTAGTTTCTGACCTTGCCCAGGGCTAGAGGTTAGAAGTGAAATATGTCTTGGGTAGGTTTTAGACCATTATTCTCGTAAAGCAACTACTAATATTATAAATCCCTTTCTATAAATATTATCGATACAAGGATGACAACATCCATAAAAGCGAAGCTCTGAAAGGGTAGGACAAACAGACATTAACACTTGTATAATATCAGAACTAATTAATCAGAATGCGAATGTATAAGAGTCAAAGCAAAATTGTAAGTAAATTTGTTGAAAAACTGCTTGATACAGGATAATGATTATGGACATACTTACATTTTTAGGACTTGATTATAGAGTTGCTTTGCTTATAATATTGTACTTTGTTGTCCTAGAAATCAGTATACCAAAAATCAGACCAATCGGATAATTAGGTCACATACTAATTTGTTGTTAAAAATGTAAAAAAAATCAACATGTTTAAAATGGACGTACGGACATTCTGGTAATGATTATAGAGTTGCTACGCTTTCTAACTCGTACCTAACTATTACAGGAATCACCATGCAAAATTTGAAATCGATAGGATAATTCTAACATGCCTAAATTAACGAAAAAAGCTATTTAAAAAAGTTAAAAATTCAACATGTTTAAAATGGACGTACGGACATTTTGGTAATGATTATAGAGTTGCTACGCTTTCTAAATCGTACCTAACTACTAAAGGAATCACCATGCAAAATTTGAAATCGATAGGACAATTCTAACATGTCTAAATTAACGAAAAAAGCTATCTGTGACGGACGGACGGACGTACGGACGGACCGACCCTAATTATAGAAAAGCTTCGCTTTTAAAAATCTATTTTTTATACCCGCAACCGTAGCTTAAAACATTATGCATCGGGGAGGTGAAAGGTACGAATCTCGGCTTAACACCACTTTAAAACTAAATACGTTAAAAATGGTTCCTACTACAGCTACGTCCGTTGCGCGATATTAATAGTTAGAGTAGGGGAAATGCCTTTGCCCAAAACAGGCACAACTCACTACCTGACACATTTAAGACTTTTAGACAGAGGTCCTGCAACCAAAGTGTTGCTTGTCTATTGGATATTACCCCCAAGAGGTCAAAAATCCAGAATTACCATGGGAGTGTCCCTTTACGGGTTGTAAAAGGGGGAGCCAAGAGGGGGGGGGGGTAAAACCTAAATTTTAACATTTCATGTTTTTTTTCTAACCTAATATGTTTAACAAATGAAAGCTAAGGTCATATCACTTACCCTCGTTCTTTTGTCACCTTTCCATTTTTGAATTTTTCATTAGCATTGGCTTTAGAAAGTAATGTTTAACTTGTGATTTTTATTATGCATTAAAAGATAAAAAAGTAAAACCTGATTTGCATTTTGTTAGTAGAAACATCGTTTTAATCAATCTGCCGTCACTTTCTTCTCAGCTTTAGTAAATTTGCAGCTCATCTTTATTAAATATCTGAAAGATTCAAATTAACTTTAAAGTATATTGAAACGAAACAGGGGATATATTACCTGAGATAGAGTATTTTGCCGCATCCATTACACCATATTTGTGGCACATCTCAGGCCTTATTTTAAACAATTAATTTACCCAAGCAATAAAAACATTAACGTTAAGTAAGCTAGGACATTTCCCCTTTCTATAATTTATGTAATTATTTATAAAGGAAGCAACGTTTATAATTAGTAATTATTATCCCAATATGTGTCACTTTATTTTAAGAGTTTATGCTTGCGCAAAAATATACACACACAAAAAAACGCAACGTAAATTTTACATCCCCAACTAACCCCTACTCCCCACCTCGCTTGATTTTTGATAACTTTTAGCAAACGTTGATATTGTAATATCTGAACAAAATCACAAATAAAATAATTATAATATAATGCATTAAAATAATATAAGTATTGTAACATTTTAACATTTTTATTTAAATTCAAAAAAGATATTTGTTATTGTGTCCGCCATTTTTATTAGGTTGGTTAGACTAATCTAATTAACAATCAGCTGGAACTTATCCTAAAAAATTTATAGACGTTTCTTCAACATTGGAAAATTTTTAAAATAAATATAACACCAAAAATATTCAATTTTCATTTCAATAATTTGTTATATTAAAAGTATTTTAAGATTGCGGGTATCATTTTTTAATTTTCAAGAAAAATCAAATATTATTGAAATTATTTTTTTTTGGATCATAAGGACATCAGTCTAAATTTTGTAAAGTCTGACCTCCAGCTGTTTTTCTCAGGGAAAAAGGAACATTAAATAATTTATTTTTAAAGTAAATATTCAAAAGTACGACTGAAAAAAGGTTGACCTCAAAAAAGGTTGACTGAAAATTTCTATCGGTCGACTGTTTAGCTTTTGTGAACTGGGCTTAAGACCATCACGGGACCTAAGTGAGTCTTATTAGATAAGTAGAATTTTATCGGTTCAATGGCATGCAAGATCTTAACGGTCAGACCTTACAGGATATTATAGAGTATTATTAAGTTTAAAATTCAACATATTTTGTAAATAAATGTCTTTGTTAATTAATAATTTTAAATAATGTACATATATTTATTTATAGCCATATGCTACTTTGCAATTTAATTCAATGATTTTAAAATTATCATTTCTTATACTAAATCAATATGATATGTCATTATTAGCTACAAAAAAAGATATAGCTATTAGTTTCTTACATAGTAAGATATATCAATTTATTATTTCTAATTTGATCAAGAAATTTTGTGCTTTCCCTCAAAGTGCAAAAAGAGCACAGCTAAACCCCTCCTTATTTCTGATTTGTTAACTAAATGGAAAATAAGGTAAGCGGGTGTATTTTTGCTCTGTTATAAACAACCTATATATATATATATAAAAAACCCTAATCCTGCAGAACTACTACCCTATACCTAATACAATGTAATCTTTTTTTAGGGTCTATGGTCGAACTACCTTGTACCCAAGTTGATTGTTACACTTGGTGTATCGAGTGATATCACCGAAAATTAGATTAAAAAATTTTACCTTATAATAATTATAGTTATAGTTATCCCTTTCTGGTTCTTTCTCCACAACCTGCAAAAAGGAAATATTATTAGATTAGGATTATTAGTGGAAAAGTTTGGACACGGAAGGTTTCCACAACCTAATCTTGGTATTGTAAAATTTAAGACTAGTTTAGTTTCATTAGCATTTCAATTAATTCTAAAAAATTTGCCAAAATAAAATAAAAACATAATAAATATAGTTAATCTAGACTCCTAATCAGTAAATTGGACCAATAAGAACACAGTGTAGAAACAATCCGGCTATATGCAAACAATTTCTTTTTAAGCTGGACGGATTATTATGTCGGACAGTCAATCTAGGGTAAAATCTATCCTATCAAATAGAGTAGTAAAGGTTTTTGTCTCCACTAACTGCTTAACCGATTAAGTTTTCTTTTTCAGGTAAGCTTTACATACCTCCTGTGATGGTTTTAGGCTATTCTATCTTCAGATTTAAGTCCTGGGCTAATCTGAATGGTTTTGAGCTATTTTTTTAGTCCTTCTCTGCATGTTATATTACAGACACCTAGAGGCTAGTTGAATAACCGCTAGTTGTAGCATAGAATGATAATAATGTTACCTGGAAAGCATGTCTCTTATCATGCTGTGGTTGTTGTTGTGGCACGTTGAATGACTCAATGTTGTAATCGTTGTTGTTGAAGAAGGAGTAACCATCACTGTTGCCAACAGGATACTAAAATACAAAATAAAGTTATGAAGTGTCTTTTTGCCTGGGATCTGAAGGGATAAGGCAATAGATTATGAATTGATGTACATTGTACATCCCCAAACTTTAGATTGAAATCATTGGTTGAAAAGTAAGGACACTTCTGGAATCAACCAACCAATTAAGATTTAATAAATATACCTAGAACCTAACGAATTAAAGGATGTTTTTTTAAAAGGGAGGTCTTGGATGAACACGTTCCCGCAAATTAAACTTTAGTTTTGGAAAGAATGAAAAAAAGTTTTTTTTGAGAAAAGCTGGAAAACCTCAGCCGAGCCATTTTAACAATATGCTGCCCCGCTTATCATTAAGCTGATAAAAGCAAATTTGATGCTATACAATTGTTGTAAATTAATTATGCTTGCCAAAATACGATTCGTGTTTAGCCAATTTCGTTTGCGTGGTTCAAATTAATAGCTGTGTAATGAGTTTCTACTTGTGCATGTCTAAAGATCTGGAAGTGTGTGTGTGTTCGTGTGTGTGTGGGATAAAAGATACAACATCTATTTTCAGTAATTAGCCATTGAAATCATAGAAATTAGCATCTAAGAACTCGTGTTTTCTAAAGGGTAAAAAGGGAGGAGAAAAATAGCCTAAAACCACTCAAAGGATTGACCTATAATAGTGTGGAACCATTATGGGATCTATGTGAAGCTTTCCTAAAAAGGAGAACTCAGTATTAAAAGTAATGAAATCTGAAGCTATAGTCAAATAAACCTTACTTACTACTTTATGTTATAAGATAGTACTTATTAACTTAATAGATTAGGTAGGTGCTTTTTTTACATAATTAAATTACCCCCCCCCAAAAATTTTACCCCCGGGGTAAATTAGTTTGGGGGGGGTAATTACCCCCCCCCAACAGATTTGGGGGGAGTATTTACCCCCCCAAACAGACTTTAGGGGGGGTAATTACCCCCCCCAATCAAATTTTACCCCCGGGGTAAAAATTTTGGGGGGGGTAAAAAAAAATTTCGGCGCGCTTCGCGCGCCATTTTACCCCCCCAAAACACGAATTACCCCCCCCCTAAAATTTTTTACCCCCCCCCAAAAAAAAAGCTTGGACGCCCCTGATATAGGAATATAAACATGGATATATTTCATATTTTCATCAATATATCAATATGTCTCTTCACCTCCCTGACAACTAGCGAACACTTTAACACTTTTCGCATAAAGTTCTGGGTTTGTAGATTATTGAAATGAGAATGTTTATGAATATTGCAATCATGCAAACAATAATTACCTTTTACAGCATGGGAATAGGTAAGTTATTACAAGGATAATTATGGCCATAAGTAGCGCACAGAATTAGAAGCTCTGAATAGTAATACAAGCACTTGTAAGCTTCTGAAAATTCTAGATTATAAAGATTTTCGTTAATTTTGATGACTTGTGAAAATTTTAGTCTATTGCGTAGAGTTTTTTTATTGACTAATCATTTCTTGAATAAAATAGTGATGCTTTGCAAGACGATTATATTATCTTTATTATAAAAGTAACAGTAACTGATCCGTAGCAAATATCTCGAAATCCGCTAAAACAATATTTACTTCAATATTTGAAGCTTTTTATAGTACCAGGGAACTACTTTAAAAAGGGAAATCGCCTTTTATCTTACTGGAACCTTTATTTGTGCAAGGGGTGTAATATAAGTGAAAATAATAATATGCAGACATATCACGATTCCATGCAGAATTAAAATATAGGAAGGAGGAATTTGTGAGTAGGGAAAAATATTAAATAGAAAAAAAGAAAATATATATTTTTTAGGTAGCTGAGATATAAACATAAAATTTAGTTCAATAAAAGAAAAGCATCAAAAAAGTTGTGATTTATAACCTAATTTGCTCAATATTCATTTAGAGTTTAAAACCAAAATTATTAGAATTAGAATCCTAATTATTGCACATTACAACATTGTAATAATATCCAGGGATCTAAAGGGATAAGCCAATGGCCGATAAATTCATGTACATTGTAAGTCCCTTCTGTAGATTACAAAAAGTGGTTGAAACGTTTGGACACTCAACCTTTTAAAGCAACCGTACAAAATTAATCAAAAGTCCCTAAAGTTTTAAATAAATAATAAGAAAAAGTTATAATAAAACTTTGGGGAGTAGTAAAATAAAGAGCACATTGTCCCCTATTTACTATTTACCATGTTGAAATGCAGCATAAGAATGAAATGTTCTTTTCAACTAGTTTTACAATAATTGTCCCTTTTAACTGCCGTATTTTCATTTACTCCTGTCCTTTGACCTATGCAAATAAAATCAACTCTTTTGTATCTTGAAATCGAATTTAACAAAGTTACAAGTTTTACGTGTAATTGTTCCGTTTATTACATATTATTTTTAGCAGAATTACTTTATATTATGCCTATAAAAAAATTGTTAACCTATTTCATAGACCTCTAAATAAATAATAGTATACCTACACATTCCTATGTTATTCTGTTTTTGGTATTTAGCAGTTTTTGTATTAGTTGCTTTGCCCCTAGCCTCTAGGGGGAGGGTGGGGTAGGTCAGGAAAATATAACAAAATCTCCCAAAGTAATTTATAAACCATTAATAATTAAATTTGCTTCAGATAAAAACCTTACTAGGATATAAATAAGATGATAGAGACTTTAACGAAATAGCAAAAAGACATCGCAAATTAAAGTGATTTGAAAGTAAAATTTAGGAGATTGAATTGAAAACATAATTTATATAGAAATTATCTTTTGGATATGAAAAGCATCAAAAATAACTTTTTTGGTCAATTATCTTCTCAATTCATATTGCATTTCTTATACGTGGGCTTAAAAACTTTGGGGACTTTTGATTGGTTAATTAAATAAGTTGAGCGTTCAAACGTTTCAACCACTAATAGTAAATAATTTTGTGTATCATCATTGTAGATGTACACCAAATTATATCGGCTATTGTCTTATCCCTCTAGATCCATGGAGTAAGGCACTTTTCACCCCAATCTTAAAAACAAAGTGAGGTGTATGCAAAACAATTATCTCCAACAATTAAATGTCATTTCACATCTGCATTCCACTATATAACACCATCTGATGTGGTCATATAAAATCTACAAAAAAGAGATTTTATGTTTTGATTCCCAGCAACAACATGCAGTAAATTTTTTGAATAAAAAAGAAACAGTATAAATATATCCAATAAATGTAAATTATGGTAAAAAATACCTGTGTTAAGTTACTACAATTAAACAAAACAAAAGATGTGGAAGGGGTGAAATAACTGTATGAACCCCCACCCATTTATCATGTGCCGACTTTCAATTCAGAAAGCAATATGCTAGCAGATTTTTTAGCAGGTAAAAAAGGTCCCGAAAAATGGCACACTCTTTTTTGCTTGATGTGTTTGGCACACTCTACTTGACTTGATCCCATTTACTGTTCAGTTTAACATTCATAATATCTGATCAACAAGTCAACTAAAAACGTGCTTGCTTCTGACCACTTTTTCCCATTAAATTATGATATAGAATATTTTATCTTAATTTTAAGTTCTAAGATTTGTTGTTTTAAGTGTGCATCGCCACACACATTGTCCATTATCCAATTACAAACATTCATCCATGGACATCTCAATTCAAATATGGTATCCATATGAAATTGAACAAAAATTAGGCTCAAATAGCAAAAAAGTTTACATTGCAGTTAATTTTTACACAGAAGACAATGAAAATAATTTATATGGGAAAATTTTAATAACTAAATTAAGTTTAATTGCAAGTAAATAGTCAATAAATGAATAAAAAAGATTAGGCATATGAACATTGTGGTTAGGTTTTAGCAAGTTTTTTCTTGTCTTGAAATTCAAATTTGCTGTATTATGATAACATCAAAAATTTTCAATGCACAGAAATTAAACACACTTCTTGGGCACATTTCAAATTTATGCAAACATTTATGTTCCTGTGTTTCCAGCATTTCTTCTTCAATGGAATGGGGAAATAATTATTTGGTTTGATCCAAAAATGCAAATGAAATTTTAATATTTTTCATTGGTCGATGTATGACCAATATATTTTTCAGCATAGAAAAATTTTAATTTAAGGCAATGATAAAATTTAGAATTAATATAAGAATTTAAATGAGCATTAGCTGATCCAAACCTTTAATCAATGCTTTGGTATGCGTAAATAGAGAAAAAGCATAATTGAGTTAAAAGCATTTTATTACTTTTATTTTAGGATTTTCATTTTTTTATTTTCTAGCATATGTATATTTTGATTAGCTATCCCTTAATTCTATAGAGGAGTGTCATATGAGGAAGTAGTATTGGTAGATAATAGGTAACAATATATACAATACTAGCGGCTGTGCCCCTAGCATCTAGAGGCTCTATATTCTAAGGGATAGGGCCTAAAACAATTCACATACTTATTACTAAAAATAAAATAGCCTACAAACATCTCAGGACCTATATGAAACTCCTTTTTGGTTCAGCGGTTAGCGAGATCCTTCGTTACAGACAAAAAAAACTTACTACTTTATGTACTAGGTTGTTTACTATCATCATGGATTGGAATGACAATAAAAATTAAATCTCACTATTTCAGAAGATTATTTTAGTAAAGTTATTGCAATCTTTATTTTATAGATTACTTTAAACCCTGGTAATTGATCTTTTTTTCAATAAGACCAAGGTGTTTCATTATTTTTCAATACCTCCAACCAAAGTGTTTTATTGCACCAATTTTGCACTAATCGGTTCTTGAAGGCGTAAGGCACGCAAATATATTGTTGTTATTAATTTGCAAGGAAGACATTTTTAGTACCGAAGCTTCTCTATAATTCGAAATGTCCTTCTGTATGTCCAGAATTCTTATATCCAAATTGTATAGTAATTGTTGCTAATATTTTCATATTTTTAGTAGATTTATACTATTTTAGTTTTTCCGGTCAATAAAATATATTGAAAGTTGACAAATTTCTGATTTGTTTGTTCAGTTAACTTAGATTTTTACTATGTTTTAATGTTATCATCCTAGTTACAGAGGTGAGAAGCCATGACAATAAAATTTGGTTAAAATGTGGTTACTTTATCAAAAAGGTCAAACATATGGCAAATTTTTAACATTTTTACCATACTATAAAAAAATTTAAGAGTTTAAACATCTAATTTTATGTAGAAAATAAAAAATGGGTTAAATAAAATACATATAAGTATTAAATATTATCTAATGTAGATATATTTCTATGTAACTTTTTTCAATATTTTCCCTAAACATACTTTGAAAAATTGAAAATAAGGTGAGTGGGGAAAGGGTAGTTTTTTTATGTAGACCTTCGGCTAGGTTAGGTTAGGTTATATTTGGTATAGGCCAGGGTAACCATACACAGGGCACAGCAGGTAAAGCTCTTCAAAATATACGCTCTATTCAGGGGTTAGTCATAAAGAAAAAAAAATAATCTTCCCCCACCCCCTCACTTTTATTTATTTGAAAATAATGAGGGTTCTGTGCTCTCAAAACAATTTGAGGGGAAGCAATGTTTTCCTGTACATTATTTTACATATTTCATGAAATAATTGTTAGAAAAAATACCATATATAACGATTTTTGACCTGAATTACATCATCACTATTGTTGTAAGTATATCATTTCTGCGCTACTTAAAGGTGTATAGTTGTTGTTGTTTTGAAGAAGTAAAACAGGAAACACATAAACTAAAACTTCTGGAATGTAAATATAATTTAAATTTAGCACTTTAACTGTTGTTTAGATATTTTTGGGAATTGCATAAATTGTTTTTAACCAAGAATTGAAATAATTTACATATTTAAATTTGTTTCTTTTCTAAATAACATAGAATTCACATGAAGTTATTAAAATAATTACTTTAAATTAGTAAAATAACAACTATAAATTAAATTTCATTGTGGCCCCGAAACCAATTGATAACCGCTGGATTGGAACCGCTTTTTCAGTCCAACTGAAAAAGCATGTAAAGCATCGTATTCCAGACAATTATCCACGAATATTAAAATACATAAAATTGATACCAGTTCTGATAGTCCGAACCTTCGGCCCCTCGGGACTAACAAAACTAAATGCAATAAATAATTATATAAATATTTAGAAGTATTATGTAAAAAGATAAAAAGCCATAATTCTGATGAAGAAAAATAATAATCCCTTAAAAATATAAATTAAATATTACCGAAACACAAAATATTAATTTTCAAGGTACACATGTGATAAGAATAGATTTTTTGCAATAATAAAATGATTGGTGTGCAAAATTTTAAATTTGCATTGGAATGTGCAGCAAACAAAAATGATGTTTTTGCATTGCAGCATCGTGAAATAATGAGCATAATTAGTCAAAGCAGCTTATAGTGCCTAATAAAAAATGACGTCATGCAATACAAATGGTCAATAATAGGCCAGTATACAATGTAATTGACCAATTGTAAAATATATATTGGCCTAGCATTAGTCATTTGTATTGTATGACATCATTTTTTATTAGGCACTTTAAGCTGCTTCGAATTAGTAAAAACTGGTAGTATTTTTTCGATATGCTATTTCAATGTTTAATGTCGATTACATTGCATAAATGAAAGTCAATATTGGTTTTTTTCAGTCGCTATACAATATACTTTTTAGCGCAAAAAAATGAATACATTTGATTCCAATGTTGTAATGTTATAATTCTAAATATTTGGCTGTATTGATACACCAAAGTGTTTTTTTTGTAAACTAGCAAACATAAGCATAGTAATTATTGAAACCCGCAGTAGGAGAAAAAATCTATTTTGACAACTTTAATTGAAGAGTATAATTAAAGATGAAACCCACGAAAATGTTTGCAGAGATACTAAGATATCACAATATAAAATAAATTAATAATTTATAAATTCTATAAGTAACATAAGTTGGTGCATAAATACCTTCGCTAATTGAAAAATGCATGAATACTTTATTTTAAAAAAAAACATTAAAACTTCATTAATTGAGCATAACAAATCTTTTATACTTATTCCGATTTCTATATTTAGAATTATAAAAAGAGTAGGTGCTAAATTTTAACCATGTAAAAACATGTAATAAAAATGTCAAATATAAAAATTATATTGCGAGAAATACCATGATATATGCCCAGTAAGACACCGTCATAGAATAATAATTAGAGAAATACCATGATATATGCCCAGTAAGACACCGTCATAGAATAATAACTAGAGAAATACCATGATATATGCCCAGTAAGACACCGTCATAGAATAATAACTAGAGAAATACCATGATATATGCCCAGTTAGACACCGTCATAGAATAATAACTAGAGAAATACCATGATATATGCCCAGTAAGACACCGTCATAGAATAATAACTAAAGATGAAAATTATTACAATGAATGTTGAAAAGTGTATACCTTCTGCTACTATGCAAGGAGGTACGTCAAATAAAAATGAGAGAATAAAGAAAAAATCCGTCTAGCTAAAGAAAATCTACTATTGCAAAATATTTATAAGAAAGGAAATGCCCTAGCTTTTAACAACAAGTATTAACCCAAACGGATTTAAAACCTATAAAATAATAGTTTGGTTTCATAGAAATTGTACACAAAAGGAAAAATACTGTAGGATTAATCGCTTTCTTGCTTTCCAGAACTTTTTATTTACTTATCTACAGACAACTGCTTAATTGCTAGTTTGTTGGAAAATAAAAGACTATGAAAATAACTACCTGACTCTTTATCTATAGCCATCAATAAGGTGTTAAAATGAAGTGACCTCCAACGGATAAAATTGGAAAGTGTGATGAATTTGTGGTTTACTAGTAGATGCACTAATCTCAGCATTATAATCTATTAAGTATGGATTTTCAAAGACTTAGTCTGTCTTTATCTCAATTTTCCGTTGTGTATCAACCCAGGGATCTAAAGAGATAAAGCAATGGCCGATAGATAAATATACATCTTCTCATACTTATAAGAGTTTTCGGGAATAGTCTCTTTCGTAACATCGCACCATAAGGGTCGATTCGTCGTATTTTTAAAATGGCTTTTTATAGGTTATTTTAGGTTAGGTTAGGTTATATTGGGTTATGTGATTGCCCCACAGGGTTAGGTAATTGGCCCCGCAGGGTTAGAGTCCCCCGCAGGGGCTAGAAATAGGAGAAAAGCTATTGTGAAAAATACGAAGAATCGCCCCATAAGGTGCGATGTTACGAAAGGGACTATACCCGAGTTTTCTAGTAATGAATTATAGATGACATAAAAAACATTGCCTATTGATGTTTGTATTGGCTTATCAAAATTCATAAATAGTAGCTGCGCTACCAAAAAATTAAGATGCGTTTTAGGAATAGAAAAATATAAAATGATATCAATCACCAATGTAACTTTCAAAGCCCTAACTACAACAGTGCAATAAAACTACCCAGGGCATCAGAACAACATGAAAAAATGCCAATAAATTATTAAAATTAATATTGATCACAGCATGACGATTCATCTCAATTCTTTAATTGAGAAATTTTTTTTTTCATTATTAAAATTCTCTTTTATATATTAAATAATGGGATCATGGAAAGAAAACAAAGTCATTCCTAAATTAGGACAGAAGTCACCTTCCTAGGAAGGATATAAGTAGCCTTCCTCAAGTAAGAATTTGTTAGATGAAGGGCATAACATGCCTCCCTTAACAAAGATTTTGCAAGATTGAGGACATAAGTAGCCTCCCTTCACCTCACAAAACCTAGCTTTTTGATCCTTCACATAGCAAAATCTTGCATAAAATTGGTTTTTGGTCCATCACATAGCAAAATATTAGAAAACTTAGCTTTTCTGTCCTTCACATAGCTAATTCTTGCAAAACATAGCAAATTCTTGCAAAACATAGCAAATTCTTACAAAACATAGCAAATTCTTGCAAAACATAGCAAATTCTTGCAAAACATAGCAAATTCTTGCAAAACATAGCAAATTCTTGCAAAACATAGCAAATTCTTGCAAAACATAGCAAATTCTTGCAAAACATAGCAAATTCTTGCAAAACATAGCAAATTCTTGGAAAACTTAGCTTTTCTGTCCTTCACATAGCTAATTCTTGCAAAACATAGCAAATTCTTACAAAACATAGCAAATTCTTAAAAAACATAGCAAATTCTTACAAAACATAGCAAATTCTTGCAAAACATAGCAAATTCTTACAAAACATAGCAAATTCTTGCAAAACATAGCAAATTCTTGCAAAACATAGCAAATTCTTGCAAAACATAGCAAATTCTTACAAAACATAGCAAATTCTTACAAAACATAGCAAATTCTTGCAAAACATAGCAAATTCTTGCAAAACATAGCAAATTCTTGCAAAACATAGCGAATTCTTGCAAAACATAGCGAATTCTTGCAAAACATAGCAAATTCTTACAAAACATAGCAAATTCTTGCAAAACATAGCAAATTCTTGCAAAACATAGCAAATTCTTACAAAACATAGCAAATTCTTGCAAAACATAGCAAATTCTTGCAAAACATAGCAAATTCTTGCAAAACATAGCAAATTCTTGCAAAACATAGCAAATTCTTACAAAACATAGCAAATTCTTACAAAACATAGCAAATTCTTGCAAAACATAGCAAATTCTTGCAAAACATAGCAAATTCTTACAAAACATAGCAAATTCTTGCAAAACATAGCAAATTCTTGCAAAACATAGCAAATTCTTGCAAAACATAGCAAATTCTTGCAAAACATAGCAAATTCTTGCAAAACATAGCTAATTCTTGGAAAACATAGCAAATTCTTGCAAAACATAGCAAATTCTTACAAAACATAGCAAATTCTTGCAAAACATAGCAAATTCTTGCAAAACATAGCAAATTCTTACAAAACATAGCAAATTCTTGCAAAACAAAGCAAATTCTTGCAAAACATAGCAAATTCTTGCAAAACATAGCAAATTCTTGCAAAACATAGCAAATTCTTGCAAAACATAGCAAATTCTTACAAAACATAGCAAATTCTTACAAAACATAGCAAATTCTTACAAAACATAGCAAATTCTTACAAAACATAGCAAATTCTTACAAAACATAGCAAATTCTTGCAAAACATAGCAAATTCTTACATTAAGGGTCCCAAACTCAAAAACGAATTTTCAGCGCGATCCGACCACCGGTTCTTGAGATACGGTGACCTGGTGTCCTTGGTACTGACTGTAAGATTTAGGAAATGGTTCGAATCCTTAGTAAATTTGGCTTAGTCAAATTTTTGAAGAAAAAATACCCAGATGATACCAAGCTTAGCTACTGAGAGGACACCAGTGTCAAAAAAATTTTGGACTTAGCCAAATTTACTAAGGATTCGAACCATTTCCCAAATCTTACAGTCGGTACCAAGGACACCAGGTCACCGTATCTCAAGAACCGGTGGTCGGATCGCGCTGAAAATTAGTTTTTGAGTTTGGGACCCTTATTGCAAGAATTTGCTATGTTTTGTAAGAATTTGCTATGTTTTGCAAGAATTTGCTATGTTTTGTAAGAATTTGCTATGTTTTGTAAGAATTTGCTATGTTTTGCAAGAATTTGCTATGTGTTGCAAGAATTTGCTATGTTTTGCAAGAATTTGCTATGTTTTGTAAGAATTTGCTACATTTTGCAAGATTTTGCTATGTTTTGTAAGAATTTGCAATGTTTTGCAAGAATTTGCTATGTTTTGTAAGAATTTGCTATGTTTTGCAAGAATTAGCTATGTGAAGGACAGAAAAGCTAAGTTTTCCAAGAATTTGCTATGTTTTGTAAGATTTTGCTATGTTTTGTAAGAATTTGCAATGTTTTGCAAGAATTTGCTATGTTTTGTAAGAATTTGCAATGTTTTGCAAGAATTTGCTATGTTTTGTAAGAATTTGCAATGTTTTGCAAGAATTTGCTATGTTTTGTAAGAATTTGCAATGTTTTGCAAGAATTTGCTATGTTTTGTAAGAATTTGCTATGTTTTGCAAGAATTTGCTATGTTTTGTAAGAATTTGCTATGTTTTGCAAGAATTTGCTATGTTTTGTAAGAATTTGCAATGTTTTGCAAGAATTTGCTATGTTTTGTAGGAATTTGCTATGTTTTCCAAGAATTAGCTATGTGAAGGACAGAAAAGCTAAGTTTTCCAAGAATTTGCTATGTTTTGTAAGAATTTGCTATGTTTTGTAAGAATTTGCTATGTTTTGCAAGAATTTGTTATGTTTTGTAAGAATTTCCTATATTTTGCAAGATTTTGCTATGTTTTGTAAGAATTTGCAATGTTTTGCAAGAATTTGCTATGTTTTGTAAGAATTTGCTATGTTTTGCAAGAATTAGCTATGTGAAGGACAGAAAAGCTAAGTTTTCCAAGAATTTGCTATGTTTTGCAAGAATTTGCTATGTGTTGCAAGAATTTGCTATGTTTTGTAAGAATTTGCAATGTTTTGCAAGAATTTGGTATGTTTTGTAAGAATTTGCTATGTTTTGCAAGAATTAGCTATGTGAAGGACAGAAAAGCTAAGTTTTCCAAGAATTTGCTATGTTTTGTAAGAATTTGCTATGTTTTGTAAGATTTTGCTATGTTTTGTAAGAATTTGCAATGTTTTGCAAGAATTTGCTATGTTTTGTAAGAATTTGCTATGTTTTGCAAGAATTAGCTATGTGAAGGACAGAAAAGCTAAGTTTTCCAAGAATTTGCTATGTTTTGCAAGAATTTGCTATGTGTTGCAAGAATTTGCTATGTTTTGTAAGAATTTGCTATGTTTTGCAAGAATTTGCTATGTTTTGTAAGAATTTGCAATGTTTTGCAAGAATTTGCTATGTTTTGTGAGAATTGCTATGTTTTGCAAGAATTAGCTATGTGAAGGACAGAAAAGCTAAGTTTTCCAAGAATTTGCTATGTTTTGTAAGAATTTGCTATGTTTTGTAAGAATTTGCTATGTTTTGCAAGAATTTGCTATGTTTTGTAAGAATTTGCTACATTTTGCAAGATTTTGCTATGTTTTGTAAGAATTTGCAATGTTTTGCAAGAATTTGCTATGTTTTGTAAGAATTTGCTATGTTTTGCAAGAATTAGCTATGTGAAGGACAGAAAAGCTAAGTTTTGTAAGAATTTGCTATGTTTTGCAAGAATTTGCTATGTGAAGGACAGAAAAGCTAAGTTTTCCAAGAATTTGCTATGTTTTGCAAGAATTTGCTATGTGTTGCAAGAATTTGCTATGTTTTGTAAGAATTTGCTATGTTTTGCAAGAATTTGCTATGTTTTGTAAGAATTTGCAATGTTTTGCAAGAATTTGCTATGTTTTGTAAGAATTTGCTATGTTTTGCAAGAATTAGCTATGTGAAGGACAGAAAAGCTAAGTTTTCCAAGAATTTGCTATGTTTTGTAAGAATTTGCTATGTTTTGTAAGAATTTGCTATGTTTTGCAAGAATTTGCTATGTTTTGTAAGAATTTGCAATGTTTTGCAAGAATTTGCTATGTTTTGTAAGAATTTGCTATGTTTTGCAAGAATTAGCTATGTGAAGGACAGAAAAGCTAAGTTTTCCAAGAATTTGCTATGTTTTGTAAGAATTTGCTATGTTTTGTAAGATTTTGCTATGTTTTGTAAGAATTTGCAATGTTTTGCAAGAATTTGCTATGTTTTGTAAGAATTTGCTATGTTTTGCAAGAATTAGCTATGTGAAGGACAGAAAAGCTAAGTTTTCCAAGAATTTGCTATGTTTTGCAAGAATTTGCTATGTGTTGCAAGAATTTGCTATGTTTTGTAAGAATTTGCTATGTTTTGCAAGAATTTGCTATGTTTTGTAAGAATTTGCAATGTTTTGCAAGAATTTGCTATGTTTTGTAAGAATTTGCTATGTTTTGCAAGAATTAGCTATGTGAAGGACAGAAAAGCTAAGTTTTCCAAGAATTTGCTATGTTTTGTAAGAATTTGCTATGTTTTGTAAGAATTTGCTATGTTTTGCAAGAATTTGCTATGTTTTGTAAGAATTTGCTACATTTTGCAAGATTTTGCTATGTTTTGTAAGAATTTGCAATGTTTTGCAAGAATTTGCTATGTTTTGTAAGAATTTGCTATGTTTTGCAAGAATTAGCTATGTGAAGGACAGAAAAGCTAAGTTTTCCAAGAATTTGCTATGTTTTGCAAGAATTTGCTATGTGTTGCAAGAATTTGCTATGTTTTGTAAGAATTTGCTATGTTTTGCAAGAATTTGCTATGTTTTGTAAGAATTTGCAATGTTTTGCAAGAATTTGCTATGTTTTGTAAGAATTTGCTATGTTTTGCAAGAATTAGCTATGTGAAGGACAGAAAAGCTAAGTTTTCCAAGAATTTGCTATGTTTTGTAAGAATTTGCTATGTTTTGTAAGAATTTGCTATGTTTTGCAAGAATTTGCTATGTTTTGTAAGAATTTGCTACATTTTGCAAGATTTTGCTATGTTTTGTAAGAATTTGCAATGTTTTGCAAGAATTTGCTATGTTTTGTAAGAATTTGCTATGTTTTGCAAGAATTAGCTATGTGAAGGACAGAAAAGCTAAGTTTTCCAAGAATTTGCTATGTTTTGCAAGAATTTGCTATGTGTTGCAAGAATTTGCTATGTTTTGTAAGAATTTGCTATGTTTTGTAAGAATTTGCTATGTTTTGCAAGAATTAGCTATGTGAAGGACAGAAAAGCTAAGTTTTCCAAGAATTTGCTATGTTTTGCAAGAATTTGCTATGTGTTGCAAGAATTTGCTATGTTTTGTAAGAATTTGCAATGTTTTGCAAGAATTTGCTATGTTTTGTAAGAATTTGCTATGTTTTGCAAGAATTAGCTATGTGAAGGACAGAAAAGCTAAGTTTTCCAAGAATTTGCTATGTTTTGTAAGATTTTGCTATGTTTTGTAAGAATTTGCAATGTTTTAAAAGAATTTGCTATGTTTTTTAAGAATTTGCTATGTTTTGCAAGAATTAGCTATGTGAAGGACAGAAAAGCTAAGTTTTCCAAGAATTTGCTATGTTTTGCAAGAATTTGCTATGTTTTGCAAGAATTTGCTATGTTTTGTAAGAATTTGCTATGTTTTGCAAGAATTTGCTATGTTTTGTAAGAATTTGCAATGTTTTGCAAGAATTTGCTATGTTTTGTAAGAATTTGCTATGTTTTGCAAGAATTAGCTATGTGAAGGACAGAAAAGCTAAGTTTTCCAAGAATTTGCTATGTTTTGTAAGAATTTGCTATGTTTAGTAAGAATTTGCTATGTTTTGCAAGAATTTGCTATGTTTTGTAAGAATTTGCTACATTTTGCAAGATTTTGCTATGTTTTGTAAGAATTTGCAATGTTTTGCAAGAATTTGCTATGTTTTGTAAGAATTTGCTATGTTTTGCAAGAATTAGCTATGTGAAGGACAGAAAAGCTAAGTTTTCCAAGAATTTGCTATGTTTTGCAAGAATTTGCTATGTGTTGCAAGAATTTGCTATGTTTTGCAAGAATTTGCTATGTTTTGTAAGAATTTGCTACATTTTGCAAGATTTTGCTATGTTTTGTAAGAATTTGCAATGTTTTGCAAGAATTTGCTATGTTTTGTAAGAATTTGCTATGTTTTGCAAGAATTAGCTATGTGAAGGACAGAAAAGCTAAGTTTTCCAAGAATTTGCTATGTTTTGTAAGATTTTGCTATGTTTTGTAAGAATTTGCAATGTTTTGCAAGAATTTGCTATGTTTTGTAAGAATTTGCTATGTTTTGCAAGAATTAGCTATGTGAAGGACAGAAAAGCTAAGTTTTCCAAGAATTTGCTATGTTTTGCAAGAATTTGCTATGTGTTGCAAGAATTTGCTATGTTTTGTAAGAATTTGCTATGTTTTGCAAGAATTTGCTATGTTTTGTAAGAATTTGCAATGTTTTGCAAGAATTTGCTATGTTTTGTAAGAATTTGCTATGTTTTGCAAGAATTAGCTATGTGAAGGACAGAAAAGCTAAGTTTTCCAAGAATTTGCTATGTTTTGCAAGAATTTGCTATGTTTTGCAAGATGAAGGACATAAACAGCCTTCCTAATGTAAGAATTTGTCAGACAAAGGACATAAGTCACCTCCCTTAAGTTAGATTTTGTTAGATGAAGGACATAAGTAGCCTTCCTTAGATCAATTTCCAGTGACTTCTGTCCTAATTAGGAATGACTTTGTTTTCTTTCCATGATCCAATAATGATTTAAAACTCATTAAAAGTCTAGTAGTTTATTTAGTTGTGTAAATTAAAGGTGCTTATTTTTATATGCATTGTTGTTTTTTTCTACAAAGTTATTTTACACTATATAAAACTATCAATATCAAATTAGGATTTTAATATTTTTGAGAAAACAAAGTTTTTATGACAATACAAATAATATGACTATCTAAGAGCTCTAATACTCTTACTTAAAACCATGTTACATTGCTTAACAGCAGCCAATTTTGCAGCTGTCACAACCGCATAAAGCCGCCAGGCCATATTGTCAATGTTTAACTAACCTTGTCATAACTGTTTGCAGGTCTGTAGTCCTTGGGCTCATCTCTCACAGGCTGTTGATATCTGAAAAAACGTAAATATTTTAAAAATGTATTTAGGTCAATTATGCAACTACTGTTCCACCTTTTCGACTAAAATGGATAAGAAAATCTTAATTTTAAATCTTAATATGCAATCGGTTTTTTTTGTAGACCTCTTATTTTTGAAGTAATTTAAGTTTTAAAAAAAATAATTAAGTCAGTTTTAAGGTACTAAAACGCAACAAAATAAAAGAAGAAAATTGCCAGTATGAACAAAAATAGTAAGATCTTTAATTTGACACCTTACTGTTACTTTTAAAATTCTGTTCAGTAATTATTGAAAAAATCTATTTTTTTAACTTCGGTTTAATAAAAACTTGAAAGCTAAATTTTTTCTCAAACAGACATAAAAAATATGGGTTCATATATTCCTTTAGAATCAGAAAAATATTACGAATCCATTCCAAGCAACGTGAAGTAATTTGAGTCTTAGCCAGATGTTTTCTTTCTATCAAGTTTTACTATTTCTATTTCAACATATACTAAAATTAATAAACTTAGTCCATTAATATCCCTGAAACAACTATACCTGTTCTGTTCAGGATATGGGGAAGGCCTGTTGTTTGGGTATGGATCATCCTGGAATTGATATTCAGAATTGGGACGGAGGGGACTGTACTTTCCCTGCGGCATATGCGGTAATTCAGAAAATAATATTCACTTTTTTGGGGATAAAAATAAAATTTATACAAAAGAAACACTTTATTATGAAGCAGTAGTAGTTACTAATTTAAATGTCCGTCTGTCTGTCCGTCCGTCCCTTAAGATCTCGGTAACCACTGAACCGATCGGATTCTAGAGGCTCGAGGCGAAGCCGCTAGTAATTGTAAAAAGTACAAAAGAAACAAACTGTTTTTTGTAAGTTCTTAAAGTAAAGACACCGTTGATTTTTTATGCTATACAATAAAAGGAAAGAAAATTAAGTTATATTTGAATTATTAATAACAATAAGTAATGTTAAAATAATGAAAATCATTTCAACAAATATTACCGCATTTTCCTGACTAAAGTCATCAATGGAAGAAAAAGTATTTGGTCCACCGCCGTTGAAAAATTCCGCGTCAAAATCGGCATCATCCCAAAATCCTTTGGGTCCCTGTCGCCTGTTTTCATTCGATTGTTGAGGCCGGCGGTTGTTGTAGCCTGAAGGACGGCGGCGGCGCTGGTTTTTCTCCGCCAAACGGCGCGGTGGCTCGCGTTCAGTGGTAGCACGAGGGTCAGAGTAATAAAATGGGTTGTTGATTGGTGAACGCTTCGATCTAGATAATGACCGTTCCGAGTCGGTCACTGACCGCTTGTTTCTAATCTTTTGTGGCTCCCAGTCTAATCCAAAATCTGAAAGATCTGGGAAAGATTCTTGTGCCCCCTTGAAAAATCCAGTATTTTCTTCATTGTCCCCGTTATTTGACTGTTGAACGGGTTCCGGCTCGTTGGAATACACTTCCTGGCGCCTAGAGCCGAGATTAAAATCATTGCTGGACGGTCCACCGAAAAATCCATTATTTTGAGTTTGAGCATTATCAGATCCTCCTCCAAAACCGTTATACCGATTGTTATTGTTTCCTAGCCGGACCTCTTCAATTTGCGGCCGTCTTGTTGGCGGCTTTGTAACTCTATTCGTGTTCAAAGTTCCTTGATTGCCAGAAAATGGATCCTCAAAATGTGGGAATTTAGGCATGTTTAGATCCTCTGGAGGCCCGAGGTCAACTGGAGATTGTGGAGGGGCCGGGACGGGTGGCTGGTATCTGGAGGGTGAGATGTCTCTGACTGGAGCAGCCAGACCGCCCAGAGAGCCGCTGGCGTAGCTGCCAGGTTCTGGTTTCATGATGCTTTCAATGAAGGACACTTTTTCTGGCGCTCCGGTCTCAAGATCTTGGGCGAACTTTTCACTTCCTGAAGAAGAAAAATATTAAATTTGTAAAGAAAAAAGCTTTTAAAAAAAGCTGTAACTATAAAACATGTATATCAAATCTTTATTTCTTCTAATTATGTATTAGCGGCTGCGCATCTAAAATCAAGGGTAGCTGAAAAATAGCCACAATCATCCTAACACACGAATCTTAAGATAAATTGCATTCAAAAGTTCCACGGACCTATTTGAAGCTTCTCTGAAATTGATAATAACGTCGATTTACTTGTTAGTGAGAGCTTAACTGACAAACATTAAATACTAAAAAGTACATTAATTAAATATGCTTTTGCTTATTTTGCTTTACCAGCTAATCAGTGTAAATTATTATAATTGCTATTTACGTATAAATATCCATTTATCCATCTATCTTAAGCACATTCAATCATATTTGATGGAAGCCAATTTAACACACGTTTGAACATTTAACATAATTGTGAGAGACAGTCTTGTCCAATTTTTGTTCAATTCACTTAACAGTTAGTAATTTTAATAGAATAGCTTCTCTATAAAAATTATTTTGTCTGTACGTCCTTTCATTTATAATACTTTACAAAGAGGGAGGTGACATTGGGCTATTAATTACTCTAGTCCCCAAAGTCTTGTAACGTCAAATAACGTTTCCTTATTCGTTGGCTTTACAACTTTGGGAACTTTTATTAAATATTGATTGGTCGGTTTATTTAGTTGAGTTTCAATTGTTATCTACAGAAGAAAGAATTTTGTGTAGCATCAATTCAAATGTACATTAATTTATTGGCCATTGTCTTATCCATTTAGATCTCTGTAATTTACAACATTTTCATTGTTTTAAGTAATGGGAAATTATATCTTCTTTTAGATCTTGACAAAGTCAAAGGGATGGATTTTAGTAGAATGATAAAATCAGGGATAAGGGATGGGAAACGTAGGAAAATATTATTTCAGGCCTATTTCAAGCCTAGGCCTAATAAACCAGTTTTGGGATGACGCAGTGGTTCGTCCTAAACGCTAATGAAAAAGCTGTGTGTGTGTGTGTAGATAAAGTATAGAATCAAATTCAGGTAGCTAGTTTAAAGTAAAAAACATAACTTTTTATAAACCTATATATTAATGGCTTTTGTTAAAAAGAAGTTTTTTCTCTCCCAAAATTTTTTATCTTTTACTTTGGTAATTTGAACTGTCAGAAAGTTATCGTTGGGTTTCCCTCAGACAGATTTTAGTTTGTATTATTTGCATTTTTATTAATGAGTAAAAATTTTATTTGAAAATTTCATTGCTAATTAAAATTCAAAATAAATAAATAAATATGCACTTGGGTAACATTCTATCAAGTTCTTTGGATACTATAATGTAATGATATTTCTGTACTGTGTTGTATTGTACAAAAATTAGGGTTAAGGTGTTGTATCAATTCCGTACTAAATTTTTAAAATTCAAAATACAACATCTAATTTATAAACTACCAAATGAAAATTCGTAGCTACCTTCTTTCCAAAATAATAATCCCGTTATTTTTGTTTTTTCTATATGGCCCTTTTTTAATGTTTAACTCTAAGCAGATTTAATAATTAAACTAATGTGATCTAACACCATTTATATTTATTTTTTCGTAGCAGACGAAATCATTATTTTTTCTAGAATTGTCTGCTTCTAAAATTTCCGCCATCTGTGATTTGGGCTTGTTTTGTATCAACCAATCACCAATTGGCGCCGCCAATTGGTGATTGGTTGGTACAAAACATGCCCAAATCACAGAACACTATTGGTTTAGAGCGGTAGCCAATATGAGCCGTCCGCCAGTAAGGTCATTAAATCAGGCAAATGGTAAAAGTTGCATGATCCCTTTCAAAACCAGGCCGAGACCTAATTTATGGCCAGGTTTCCTATCCCTTATCCCTGGATAAAATACATTAAGATCAAAAAACATTTTCTATCCTTCTATTAAGGGAAAATTAATTTATTAGGGTATTCACTACATCTAATAATGTATTCCAGCTTATTCAAATTTTATACAGAAAAAAATTTCTATTTTAAATTATCATTATTTTTGAAAATTTTATTACAGATTTGAAAATTAGTTTACTTGTTTTCCATATAATATTTAGTATTTTCAAATAAGTATATTAATAAATAAACGATATTTAGTTTTTGAACAAGAAATATGTCTAGAAGCTTAATAAGTTAATATAACGAACAAGAACGATTTATTAATAACAGCAAAACTTTTAAAGTATTTTCCAGTATGGCTTCGAAATCGAAACCGATTAATATCCGCTGGATTAGAATTGATTATCAGTCATACTGAAATATCACATATAGTATCGTATTGCAGACAATTTTCCACAAATATAAAAAAAAGCATCCAATAATTTTTCATTTTAATATCCGCGGAAAGCTGTCTATAATATGATGCGATAAATAACTATTCTCTAGGGGTTTGCAGAGTTTCAGAACATCCAAAAAATTCTGATCCGAAAGCATTTTTATTTTTTTGGAAGTGCAGCCTATATTAAGATAAAGTATGTTAGTTCCTTTATCAAATTATCAGATCGAGCCAAAACCGCGGCAGTTTAAAAGAAGTTGTATGTTTGTTATTTTTTCGTTACTAAAGGCAATGCATGTTCTTGTTTAAATATAGCATATCATTGCATTTATTTTTATCTATAAAATTGAACATGGTAAGTGTTTTGATAATATCTAATACACAAGGTACGCACCAGGCAAAGGATAGCATGCTCAAACTAATTTATTTGTTGTTGATATGCATGTATCAAAACATAAATATCTTCTTATGCTTATCAGATTTTGTGCCCATGTGTGTTTGTGTGTGTGTCTATGTGTGTACGTTGTGCATTTTTGAGCTTAGATAATTTAGCAAAAAGATTACAGAATTTAAAAATTTGTATTTGATTATAATAATTGGTGACTTGCAGGTAGTAGGAAGTGGCATGCTGAAATTATAGTCTAAATTTTACTACTTTTTATTTCTATGTTCACTTTAAATAAGTGACTCAACCACCACTCCCCCTTACTTTAGTACAAAATTTAAATCATAGGGGGGTTAGTTTACATAAGGTCATGTAAGGTTAGGTTAAGTTGGATACCGGGTTTTCCCGAATGGTTAGGAAACCACATGTATAAGCCCTGCAAGGTTAGTGCCTTCGCAGGGATTAGGAAATTTTAAAAAAAACTACCCATCCCTAACATTTTTTTATCATTTTAAAAATATGGGGTGCTTAATAGGTAATTAGAGGGAATTAATGAAATGTATAAATGTTTGAAAAATGACATTAATTCTAATACCCTGTAGTGAAAATAAATTATTTTTATTATGTTTTACAATGATAAAAAGATAATTGTTTAAAAATGTATTTAGTTTAAAATATCCTGTAGTGTGGACATGTTGAAATCCAAGCTTAATTGCATCAAAATTAAATATAAATGTCATCCTATCTAATGGTGTTACATACACTATACAACAAGAATAAAACTATTCAAATGTTTGAGGAGATAAAAACTGACTTTAAGCGCGAAATTTGGCTTGTCTATAAGTAATGCTAACCTTTTGAGGCTATTATGCACAATGTACTTAAATGCATGCAAAAATTTAGGAAATGACAGAATTTGAGGAGAAATGTTCTTTTGTTTATTGAAAAAGTAACGTTCCCCGTTTCCATTTTTCCAAATCTTTTAAGTCTTTGAGTGTGTCTGTTTTTTCATGTATGTGACAAATGCAAAGAAAATTTTAAGACTAAAAGTGCTTTTAAGTATTATTTTCTCTACAACTACTTGATTTGTTAAAATTGCTAGTTTTAAAATTTTTTTGTTCATTTTTAATTTGATTACTTACAAAGCTTCGCTAAAATGTGACATTATTTTTCCCTAGAAAGGAATTCCCAAAATTTTATTTAAAAAATAAGTAATAACAAATATAATTTTGTCCTATCTTTTACTTCATTCTTTTACATAACGTATAGCCAGCCATTTCAGAGATCTATAGCTTCAGACAAAAAATCTTATTCTTTTATTGTATTATATCAAATATAAATTATTGTAAAGTTGAAAAATATTTTTTAAATATTTTTTGGTTAAACGTTTTACTATTTTTTTAATGTTGTTGTTTACAAATAATGCATTCTGTCATAGAATTCAAAATAAAAAACAATTCAAGTTTATATAGTCCGGAATAAAAGAATAGTTATTTGTCGTATTTGCAGATATTAAAATAAAATATTATAAGATTAAAACCAGCCTAAGCTAACAAAACTGGTATTATTTTTAAGTTTTTTGTTTTAATATTTGAGGAAATTGTCTGTAATACAATGCAATACATGCTTATTCAGTATGGCTGAGAATTGGTTCTTATCCAGCGGATATTAATCTGTTTCTAAGCCATTCTGGAATAGGTTTTAAACCCAAGAAACTTTATAGCTATTACATAAAGTAATCATGTTAAGTTCTTTCAAACCACTGTTTATCTCTAATTATAATTTTCATAAATAATTTCTTGACCGATTAGGAATTACATTGCAATGAAAAGTGAAAAATCTGTAGGTTTATCATTAAAAATAACATATCATTCTAAGCTTTTTACATCAGATTATAAAAAATAATCAAGTAAATTAAGTGTTAAAGGGAACATAGACATACCCTTAAACCCTAAATGTTTTAGCTTTAAACGAACTTACACCTTTCATTTTTATTCGAAAAGAACGTATTGAGGTATATATTATTATTTATTCCTTAAACACTGCATGCTATCAATATTGAAAAGTGTAAAAACATGTAATTCCACTGGAAAATCAGGCAAAAATTTTGGCGATTTTCCTTAAAGTTTCTTGTTTAGCACAGAACTCCCCTCCCCCCAAACTCGCACTACATTGTTTATCAAATAAATTGAAAATTAGTTAGTGTAGTTTTTCATTTGTTTGTTAGGTTAGTTTATACAGTGTGTTTTTTTTTATGAGAACTTTTTTGAAAGCAATTTTACCCCACTTATAGTTATCAGAATTTAATGATTAATGGCTTATTTTCTTCGTTTTTTAAGGCAATTAATAGAACAACAAAGAAATGTTTCAGTTTTTATTTAAAAAGTACAGTAAAATCTAAAATTCAAAACTTAGGTGTCAACATCTAAAAATGGTTTTAGCGCATTTTTCTTATGCTCAAATAATCAACCTTTTGCAAGAATGGCTGCTAAACACTTCAAAGTTGAGATATAGAGCTAAAAATGTATACAGATACTATTAGGGACATGTACTAGAACATATCAAAGTTTGAAGGTCATATCTCAACCAGGGAGGGAGTACTGGCCCCCCAAAGTCGACTACAGAAAATCCATTTTTTAAGAAAAATGCGCTAAAACCATTTTTATATGTTGACACCTAAGTTTTGAAATTTAGATTTTACTGTACTTTTTAAATAAAAACTGAAATATTTTTTTGTTGTTCTATTAATTGCCTTAAAAAACAAAGAAAATAAGCCATTAATCATTAAATTCTGATAACTATAAGTGGGGTAAAATTGCTTTCAAAAAAGTTCTCATAAAAAACACACACTGTATTTGGTACTTGGTTGCCACACAAGGTTAAGGCACCGCAGTTATCATCCCCGCAGGTTTTAGTCATTGAAAAAACTACCCCCCTCCCTTATTTTCCATTTATTTTTAATAATAAGGATGGGGAGGGTTTAGTGCTAAATAGACACTGTGAGGAAAAGTACAAAAAAAATTCAGAATTCTAAAAATTTATTATATTTGCATGTAAGAATTTCATAATATTTGCTTTCAACCAAAACCAATAAAATGTGAAAAATTTCAATTTTCTCTTTACACCATCGTTCTTACTTTTCTTTTGTATATAATATCATATTCTGACGAAGATTCCTGTAACAATAAGAATAGTCAAAGAAGCCTAGCAATTCTAGAGAATAATTGAAGTGCAGAAAACAAAATCCTTATATAATAAAGTAAAAGGATCTCTTTCTGTGTGTGTGTACTGATTGATCTCACTTACCACTGAACTGATAGGGTTCTGCTTTACAGTGAAGCTTTCCATAGGTCTTTGGAAGGTTTATAACTATTTTGGGTGTGGGTACCAACCCCCACCTATCAGAAATCACCTCCCCCCTCCACCTAAAATTCCCCTAGAGGACTTTAGGGGGCGTAGCCGCTAGTATCCTAAATAGTATAGGTAGCTTTAAACTTTAAAAGAGACTCTAACGCGTAAAGATAAGAGCATCGTATTTTGACCCTTTAAGACAACCTATCCTCAAACAACCTTAGTTGACCCTACATTAGTTCAATCTTTTTGTTATCTTTATACTCTCAAATAACTGTACAAATTTTTAAAAACTGTTGCCATAAAGCTGATAAAAGCAAAATACTATATATTAGTTAAGATATAAAAAAAGCATGATTCAATTCTTTAACGTCCTACACAGAATTCAAACAAGGATTGCAATATCAATAAAAGCGAACAAATATGACAGACAAACGAACATGATGAATAACAACGCAATATTCTGAAGTCTAAACTAAATTATTTGTAAATTTAATATAAAATTACTGAAATAGAAGATGCTTAAAACGGACATACTTACATTTTGAGACCTAATTATAGAGATTTTTCAATAAATCCGTATGGACCGAATCCAATTATAGAAAAGTTTTGCCTTTAAAAATGTGTTTCTTACCACGCAAAGTTTTGAGTCTTGTCAGAGAAATCTTATATTTTCAAAACAATACTATTACTTCATACATATTCAAAACAAGGACAGTTTTGCACATATGTGAAGAAAATATATACTTAAATAAAACTTAAGTAAAACGAAAGAAATTTATATTTATTAAGCGGTTTAATATCCTGTAAAAAAACATTTAAAAAGTGTTTTCAGTACAAATTTTATATTTTGTTTTTCGAAAATATTTTTTAAAGAAAAACAAAGCTCTAAAAAAACGAAATTTCGAACATTAGACTTTGTTTAAAGAATGTATTTGCGATTAAAATAAAATAAAATGCTCTTGAAAGAGGTGTAAGCATAAAACATTTGCCGCTTTTTGACCCCGTTTTCATTTTGGCTAAGCAGCACAATAGAAAAAGATTCTTTGTTGAGCATAAAATATCAGGGGTGTGAGGGATAAGGCAATTTTTTTAGGCCAAACATAATATTCACAGCTAAAAGAAAATAGCAAATTGTAAATTGTATATTATATAACTCTGTGAAAACTTTTTCCAAAACTGACAATAGATCGAATTGTCAAAAAAGTTCCTGGTAGGATTCAGGAAAAATAAAGGGATCTAAAGGGATAAGACAATGGCCAACAAAATGATGTACATCCCCAATGATTAAATTATAATTAGTTGTTGAAATTTTATTATAGGTGCATTATTTGCCAAATGTACCACTTTTCTGCACTACCTCTCCGATTTTGTTAATACTCTATATTTTGGTCCGTTGGGTCATTCAAGGATGCTGGATGGCCAAAAAAAAGTTTTAGAGTCCCTGGATGTCTAGATATCTAGCTATCTATGAAGGTAGGTAACAAAAATGTAAAAAACAACCATTTTTTCACAATTTTAAAAATTAATTTTTTCATCAATCTTACATCCAATCTATACATTTTATACACCAAAATGATCGTTTATTCATGTAAAAAGCGCACATAATACTATTTTGGCCAAAACTCTAATTTTACAGGGTGTCCAACAAAAAGTGTATTTTGGATATCTAGCGTAATACCCAAAATACCTGTCCGAAAAAAATCATTTTTTTTGGCTTAAATCCTGTGTTTTATCTGTGTGCATATGTGGTATATAACGGTTCGGACCACCTGGGACTATAAGGTTGTCAAATTTCACTTTGGGACACCCTGTAAATGTGATTTTTGTGTCTGTAGAGCTAAAACTTGGTCCAAATTGGCTATTTTTTTCAAATTACTCTAATATGTGTCTTAGTATGTTTGGCCATAGTGTTTTCTGACCAGATCAATATTTTCATATTTTTTGGACACCCTGTATTTTCAAAAAAAGAGAAAAAAAATTTTAGTTTTTTTTTAAATTTTTTTTCTATTTTTAAGTTACTTAAAACTGTCATATAGATACAGATTTTGACTAATAACAATAATATTTGCCTATTTTACAATTTTTTACACTTTTGGGACACCCTGTGCATGTTTTTGAAAAATGATGGTTTTTGCCCATTTTTGGGAGGAAGGAGTCGTTTTAGGGCCATAGACTATTTCTTCATTTTTGTAGAACTTTTCAAGACACATCATTTGTTATTTATGCAAAAACCGCAAAAACCGAACCGTTTTGCCGTTATTCACCGCCAAAGGCAGAATTTTTTACATTTTTTGCCGTTCCTGAGGTTTTAATGGGCATTTGTGGTAAGAAGACGTTGATTTATCAAGATAACTGTGAAATACTTTTATTTAGGCATTTTAATTTACTAAATTTCATGTGAAGTAAATTTTTTTGTATATCCAACCGATTTTTGTCAAAAGGAATTTCAAATGCACATAATTTATGTTTCTTTTATCACTTATGTTATAGTAATTATTTATGTTATATTCACTTCATTTTCTTGTTTTAACAATTGAAATCCATCTCGACGAAAAACGGTTAGCTGCACAAAAAATTTTACTTAATATGAAATTTAGTAAATTAAATTATCTAAAAAAAAGTATTTTAGAGAGATCTTAATAAATCAACGTTTTCTTACCACAAATGCCCATTACAACCTCCGGAACGGCAAAAACGCAAAAAAATTCCGCCTTTGGCGGTGAATAACGGCAAAACGGTTCGGTTTTTGCGGTTTTTGCATAAATAACAAATGATGTGTCTTGAAAAGTTCTACAAAAATGAAGAAATAGTCTATGGCCCTAAAACGACTCCTTCCTCCCAAAAATGGGCAAAAACCATCATTTTTCAAAAACATGCACAGGGTGTCCCAAAAGTGTAAAAAATTGTAAAATAGGCAAATATTATTGTTATTAGTCAAAATCTGTATCTATATGACAGTTTTAAGTAACTTAAAAATAGAAAAAAAATTTAAAAAAAAACTAAAAATTTTTTTCTCTTTTTTTGAAAATACAGGGTGTCCAAAAAATATGAAAATATTGATCTGGTCAGAAAACACTATGGCCAAACATACTAAGACACATATTAGAGTAATTTGAAAAAAATAGCCAATTTGGACCAAGTTTTAGCTCTACAGACGCAAAAATCACATTTACAGGGTGTCCCAAAGTGAAATTTGACAACCTTATAGTCCCGGGTGGTCCGAACCGTTATATACCACATATGCACACAGATAAAACACAGGATTTAAGCCAAAAAAAATGATTTTTTTCGGACAGGTATTTTGGGTATTACGCTAGATATCCAAAATACACTTTTTGTTGGTCACCCTGTAAAATTAGAGTTTTGGCCAAAATAGCATTATGTGCGCTTTTTACATGAATAAACGATCATTTTGGTGTATAAAATGTATAGATTGGATGTAAGATTGATGAAAAAATTAATTTTTAAAATTGTGAAAAAATGGTTGTTTTTTACATTTTTGTTACCTACCTTCATAGATAGCTAGATATCTAGACATCCAGGGACTCTGAAACTTTTTTTTGGCCATCCAGCATCCTTGAATCACCCAACGGACCAAAATATAGAGTATTAACAAAATCGGAGAGGTAGTGCAGAAAAGTGGTACATTTGGCAAATAATGCACCTATACCCAACTTATTAATTTAACCAAACAAAAATCATCAAAAGTCCCCAAAGTTGTTATGGTAACGAATTAGAAAACGCTATTATAAACTTGGGGTACTAGTGTAATAAACAGCCCAATATCCACTTCCTCCCTTGGAAAGACGAGCCATAATAAATGTTAAAACTGAAGCAGACCAAATTAAAGGTCTGCTGAAAAAAGTCTACGCCATCTGAATTACGTGGAAAATTGAAATATATGCTTTTAAGTTTGACGAACTTATTTTCAACCCCCCCCCCCCAAAAAAAAATAAGAACTGCTGCTTTAGTTTTAGTAGTTATAGTAAGGGGAATGCCTTGGGCCAAAATAGGTGCAACTAATTTCCATAAAGTGAAAGGTCGAGCTATCAAAGGGTTAGTTTTACATATGTTTGCAATGAATCACTATTTTATTGATGTTGATTGTTCATAGTTATTTATAGGACATTAAAAGAATTCCCCTGACAAATATTTTGATTAATATTCTTTTATAATGCATCTATTATGAAGACATATGTTGTATAAGTAACCAAGGACATGGCACTAGCAAGCAGTCTAGGAGATATATATATTTAAAGCAGCGCAGTTACTCTGTCACTTGCGTCTAGCTGTACGTCCGTCAACGTCACTGTTATTTATTTGTTTCTTTATAGATTTTAAAACAGACTTGCTAAAATTAAACTATTATCTCGTTAAGGCTAAATCTTATTATGAAGTTTTATTTTGTTCTAAACTCTTTATCATCTTGTTATAGCTACGCTTTTTATGAACAAATTATTCCTTGTTTTAAAACAATGCCTATATCTCACTCAGCAAGACTTACATCTTTCTCACTCTCTCGCTATCTTTTTCGGTATCTGTCTATATATTTTTTTAAAGGCAAAGATTTTCTACATTGAAGTCGGTTCGTTCATTTGTAACTATTAGCTCTTTAGGCCTGTTAGAATTAATTTCAAATTTGCCATGCTAATTTATGAAACACTTAGACACAATTTAAATAGCATAGCAACTCTTTAATCTTTACCAGATAGTCGGTATGTCAATAATATTTTTTTAACTTTTACTATGTGATTATTAATCCGCATTGAATTTGGAACATTGTTTCCTACGGTGATTAGGCATATCTATAGTTATGTGTGTCTATATTAAGCTTCCTGCATTTAATTTGAAAATTATTAGTATTAGATTCATTGTTGCTCTTTATCTATAAATGTTAGTTTTTCTTACCTACAGAATTGTTAAGCTCCGTTTATGTGGATATTGTCTTCCTTATTTCAGCAAAAAGCTCTATTGCTACACTTGTTTAGCTTTTTATCTATTTTTTTTCTCATTATCTCTACCTGTCTATATATTTATCTTTCTTTCTTTCTTTTTCACTTTTCTGTCTTTTGTATCTATCTATTTAGCTGCTCTTATAATTGAAATCTTTCTTTTATATGACGTTTTTTTCTTCTAATATTTTTTACTCGATCCAATTTAAATTTTTTTAAATTTCAAATGTTAATAACTATTGCATTTTTAAATTGAATTTTTGTATGATTTAAATAAGAAGGAAGTTGTATTTAGCTAATAAGTTAAAGCAATAGTTTTTATAGCTTTTTATCTTTTTAAAAGTCACATGTCCAACATATATAAACCGCTATGAAACAGGGATGACGGCATAGGTAACTATATTATCATAACACAAGTATGTAGGCATAATGCTTTTAGAATATCATAAAATGTCATCCATGACTACTTGTAATATCTAAAAATCCTCATATTTTCAATCAAAAATCATAACTACATTAAAATATCAATATGAAGATCATTTTTAAGAAAAGTTATGATATTTCTTTACCTATCCTTGGTTCCCTGTTATTAAATAACTATAAAAGGGCAATTACATATTACGTGAAATTGTAAAACAAGATACTGTATATAACAGTAAAATGATAGCTTTAAAAGTGTCATATAAAGTCTTTTTTTAAAAGAGTAGTAGTAAGGGGACTTTATCAATTAAATAATTAAAACCATATTGCTGTTATAAGATGTAGGTAACTGTTTTACTTTGATAATATAATCTTTATTTATTTAATTTTAAAAATAAAACTAATTTAGTTTACAGTCCTTAGTAACAAACAAGAACAATAATTCGTCCATAAGTTGCACAAACATATAAACACAGACATATGCACGTCTAGACCTTAAATACCGAGTTTTTCTGCTACTTAAAATAAACTAAAAGAAATAAAATAAAATAATACTATTTTATAAAGTAGTAAGATTTTTTCGTACGTAGCGAATGGGGTTCCTAATCGCTTAACATATATGGATCTCCTTAACACAGTGAAGCTATTTATAGACCTGCGGAGGTTTTTAACTATTTGGAGGAAGGGTACACTCACCAGCAAAAGAGAAATCGTCTATATAAAAATGCTCCCCTCCCCTTAATAAAAAAAAATTTTTACTTTTCTTTTTAAAATTAAAAATGGGGTGCCTCTAGAGGCCTCTTGGGGGCGCAGCCGCTAGTAAACTATACGTTATCAAAACTAACCTTTAAATGAGGGTTCGAACTCATGATACAACAAATTAGGAGCACTGAAAGCTGGGTGCCTTTGATTCTTGCGCCTTCTGGGTGGGGGTGGTATCCCTCCTCCACCTCCTCCCAGAGGATTTCTCTTGTTCCCCTTGATGAAGTTGTTGTTGCTGGTTGATTTCCTGCGGCCTCCAACCGGCTGCAGTGGCTGTTTTCCGGCTCCTGGCCTTTGACTTCTGAAATTGAAAAGAAACTAATAGTTCTGTTTCATGCAAGGGACATAATTAGTTATGAATCTTTCTTTAGGATCAAGGAATGTTTATAACTCTTTTTTTAGAGGATACCTTCACCCTTCTAAGAGAAATCGCCCTAGAAGGTTTTAACTAACCTCCCCCCTTTCCACAAGTTCCTCTATGTTGCCCTAATTATCTAAAGAGCACAGCCCCTTGAAGTGAAATCCTTATCAACAAAGATATTACCTGAGTTCATTGTTGTTAGGTCTTCTAGGCCTGCCTCCAGGTCCTCCAAAGCCTCCGGCGGGTCCAAATCTGTTAACCTGAAAAAATTATTTTGAAATTGAAAACCATCCTATCTTTCAGACAAATTTAAAAGTGTTTTAAGACAACCACAATAAGTACTACTAAATACCTATGATTTAATTATATATTCCCACAAGTGGCTTGTTGAGTACTGATAACCCCTCTTCCCCTTTTTCACATAAAATGAAAATAGGTAGCGGCCGTATTTTTTTCTTACTCCTGATAGGGTGGGGGGTGATTTAGTGATAAACCAAAAAATGCAAAACTATTTTCCCCTTCTGTTAAATTTATTTCCAAATAAGTGGGGGTATGGATTTCAATGTTCAAAATGGTGCTTTATGTGATAGCGCCAATATGTGTGATAGCTAGTGTATATTCTACTTGCCTGATCTCTAATCAACACATCAGCATTTTGATCAAACCTCCTTCCTTCCAGAAGCTTGTTAATCTGGAACGGAGTCAGCTTGGACGGATTCTGGAACCTGTTTGCCTGTTCCATCAACTTCTGGAACTTGGGAATGTTGCTCTTGCTTGGACCCTGAAACTTTGCTGGTTTTGGGTAAATAGGCTTTTTGGGGTTCTTTTCGGGTTTCTGGGGGATGTTTGGCTTCTGTAGTTGACCTGGCAACGGACGTGATGGTTGATTAGGTGGTGTAAGGTCAATTGGCAAGGGTCTGGCAGGTCTAACTGGGGCTGGCTGGTTATTTGGTGGATTTAGGTTGTTCAACAGTGAAATTGGTGGTTTCAAATCAGCTGGCAAAGGTCGGGGAGGCGCTAGTTCAGCGGCTAAATGTCTAGGCGGTGCCACTGTTAAATCAGCCAGTGTTGGTCTTTGTGGCTTAGTATCAATTGGCAGCGGTCTGGGAGTTATTGGATCTGGTTTTCTTTCAGGGAAAATATAAACATCCTCTTCATCTTTTTTATCAACAAATGGCAGCTTGAGGTCATCCTTGACTTCAATGAATGGCAACTTTACGTCCTCTTTCTTGACTAGTGGAGAGCTTTCCGAACCCTCTTCTAGTCTTCTGAAAAACAATGAGATAAAGTAAGTAGTGCTTTCTTACAAAGTGCATATTGAGCACTAAAACACCCTCCCTTTTTTAAATAAATGGAGAATAAGAGGAGCTGTACAGCTATTTTTATCTATGCCTAACCCCTGCGTTAGGACCTAACCCTGCGGGGCTAACTAACTTAACCTAACTTTAAGAAATAAACTACCAAATTAATCCAAAATAAGGTAGGGAGTTCTGTTCTCGACTGGGCTAAATAAGTAAATAAATAGGGACTTTTAGACAGAAACTTGTAAAAGAAGAATAAACTATCATAATAAAATGATTAGTCGTTATATTTGGTGAAGTTTTTAATCCTTTAAAATTTTAAGTTTTTTTACCTTTTAGAAACCGCAGGGGTGCCTCTAGGTGGGGATTGAAACCTGAAACATGATATTTTGAATTTAGGTTTAGCATATAAAATACTTAAGATTTCCCTTATTATAACCTTAGTTATTAGTTGTAAAGCTTCTCTATAATTCAATATCTCTCTCCGTCCATCAGTCAGTCCGTAATGCTATGGGGGATGAGAGATTTTCTATACAAAAGAGCATCGAGTTTGTGACTTACTTTGTCCGTCGGTCTGTCTGCCATGCTACAAAATATAAATATTAGATGTAAAAACACGTGTCACATGTTTTGTGATATTTTCTTCAATACAATCATTCTTCATTTCAAAAAATATTCTTCATATCTTATTGCCCATATACTATCCTTGATTTTTGTGCTTCGCTACTTATTGTCATGATATGATTTAATATAATACAAAACCTTCAACAAAAATCAAAATGTTGGTTGTCTGATGGGTGTTACTTAACCTAATACTCGGGATTTGGGACAGAAAGAAGAGATTTGGCCCTCCTTAGTTAACTTCGATTTTTGGACCTGACGTTAGAGTGTCATGGACAGCAGGCACGCCCGTATTAGGTTCTAATATGTTTTAATTTAATGAATGCTCTAATACCTGGATAGAGTTCCCCTGATAACATCTTGGAAGCTTGGAGCTGCCTGGCTCTGGTAGGATCCAACTCCATCTGGACGCTGAAATAAAAATATTATTGTTATTCTTCTTTGCTTTTAAAAACTTATTCTAAAAGTGTAAATAGAAGGAAAGGGGGGACTTGAGAGTTTTACAAGTTCTTTTTTGATTGGTTGGTTCAAAACCAGAAGTGTCTAAACTTTTCAACCAACAAATTCATCATACTTTTGGGGTTATCATTTTATTCATCATTGAAGATGATGTCAGCTTATCATCCATTGTCTTATCCCTTATAAAGTGTATTGATTATACAATATACATTATCATAAAAGATATCTGTTCATATATTATCTACATTTCTTTGCTTTGTATTTTCATATCCTTTTTTAGTAGCGAAGCTACTCTATAATTCACTTTGTCCGTCCGTCAGTCAGTCTGTCAGTCAGTCAGTCCGTCAGTCCGTCAGTCCGTAACGCTATGGGGGAAATGGGATTTACTCAGCTCCTATTAAAGATAGAATTCTGAAATTTTTTGACAACATTCCCATCATTAAGGAGCACAATTGACTATAAAACATCATTGGCGGTCGGACCGATTTTTAGCAGGTTTTAGGCTATTTTTATATTTTTCACATTTTTCTCCATATCTTCAGTGTTTATGGTCCGATTTTCAAAATTTTTTCAGTTACAGACATCAAAATTAAATTTCCCGTCGTTTAAAGAAACAACCATGAAGGCCAGACTGCCATTTTAGCAGGTTTTAGGCTATTTTTATATTTTCACATTTTCCTCCATATCTTCAGTGTTTATGGTCCGATTTTCAAAATTTTTTCAGTTATAGATATCAAAATTTAATTCCCGTCTTTTAAAGAAAACAACCATGACGCCCAGACTGCCTTTTAGCAGGTTTTAGGCTTATTTTTTATATTCTTAACATTTTTCTCCATATCTTCAGTGTTTATAGTCCGATTTTCAAATTTTTTTCAGTTATAGATATCAAAATTAAATTTCCCGTCTTTTAAAGAAAATAACCATGATGGCCAGACTGCCTTTTTAGCAGGTTTTAGGCTATTTTTATATATTTAACACTTTTCTCCATATCTTCAGTGTATATGGTCTGATTTTCTAAATTTTTTAAGTTAAGGATTTAAAAATTAATTTTTTGTCGTTTTAAGAAAACAACCATGGCGGCCAGACTGCCTTTTATCAGGTTTTTGGCTATTTTATATGTTTTACATATTTCCCCATATCTTTGTTTATTTTGATCCAATTTTCAAACTTTTTTGGGATATCAGTATCAAAATGATTTTTCTCATTGTTATGAACATCTTTAACATAATTTACTTTGACCATCGTCATCATACAAAATAAAACAAGGTTTCATGTTTATTTTATCCAATAAATCTATTCTTGATTTTAGTAAAAACCTTTTAAATCTACTTGTACGTATTCCCATCTACGATTTTTTGTGCTTCGCTACTTATGGATGTTGTCATCCTTGTTTATAATACAAGTTGGTATCATATTTAAATTATGCTCAAGTTCATATTGCACTATCAGTAGAATCAACCTCATTTATTTAATTGTAAGATAAATCAAATCTACCACCAAAAAAGTTTGCACAGGACATTCTTGTGTTTTATATTATGAAATTTTAAGAAACATCAATTTATCTATATATACAATAAGAATAAAGCAAAACTGAGTTATAGAATATTGATAGACAACCAGAAGCAATTTAAAAAAAAAAACAATTACAAGTTATGTATATTTAGTTGTTTCTTAATATTTATAAGCTGAAACGTTACTTGTAAAATCAATTATACATTTAAAAGTCTTTTAAGGATTTTGGGAATTTACACTAGAAACATCTTTAAAGATTGCTTTTAGGACCAAAAAAAGAATACTAACAGTCAGTCAAAACACATTTAAAACTAAAAGTTTTTACAGATAAATATTTGGTATTAACATTTCAGCCATTGCTTTTATTATTAATTGATTTTATTTGAACCATTGTTACTGTACAATCCATAGTATGTTATTTATTACACATACCTAATTTATAAAATGCATACATGATACACAACCCCATTATTAAAATTCCTACTGGATCTAAATAGGTCACGACTAGCATACGATCAAGTGTTTCCACAATCAAAACTTTAATCATTGATGGATTTAGAACCAGATTGTCATTTACCATGATAAAGTATCACTCGCTGGTGACAAAAATAACAATACCCCTCATCTAATCCTTTTACACTATCCGCTCCCCTCCAACTGAATAAATGAATTGATAAACGAAGTCCATATTAGCAAGTTAAATTGTCGACAAATTTTCCCCTGTCAATATATCCACGTGTATCCTATATCCATTATGAGTAAGCTGATAATCAATGACCTGTATAACGTTGAGTTGTCTTTTGACAAGTCACCCGACAGGGATATTTTAAAATAATCTAATTGTTTTGTGAAAACACCAGAATGCCACACAGATGGACATATAAGATATACAATAATACAACAACTTTGGAATAAAACATACAACAAAAGGCTTTTAATGACATTAAATGGGATGCATATTATATTTTGTGTGGATTGTGTTCTGCTTTAATTCGTGAATATTTCTAGAATAATGTGATTTAAGCCCTTTGGTAGTGTTTAAATTGTAATTTTTGTGTCTGTATAGGTTCTTATTCATATATAGATAATATTATGAAACAAGGACGTCCAAGAGGTAGGGGAAGAGTGTTCTGTTCATTCATCCCCCGTCGCCCTCCAAAAAAAACTAAAAACCTTTATTTAACCCCCCCTCCGCCCTGCATAATAAAAAGTCTATCTCCATTAAAAAGCCTTTCAAAAATGAAACGTTCGGCTAACATTCTTTTACATAATAAAAATATTTTATAGGAGGAGTAAAGTTTCTGGTGGCCCTTTATCTAAAGAGGGATGTCCTACCTTACTGACTTAGATATCCTAAACATTTCCTATGTCTAAACTAAAAAAATATATATAGAATAAGTTCAATATATAAAATCTCTAAGTAAAATTTTACTCTCCATCAAATTTTGATATAATTTTGTGTTAATTCAAATGTAAAATATATCATGTTCCTGTTAGTAGACACTTCCCTGTCAACATATACAAGTTAAATACAAGTTAATTTTTCCATATTGAATAGTTTTCAATCACATCGTATTATAAGTATTATAAAGAGCTTTCCGCGAATAATAATATAAAAAACTCTAAGATTAAATAACAAAACTGGTATTAATTTCAGGATTTTTAATTTAATAATCGTGTAAAAATGTCTGTAATAATATGATATACATGATTTTTTCTGACTGAGAATTTGTTCTAATCCAGCGGATATTAATAGGTTACGAAGCCATACTGGAAAAATGATTCTCATTCATTTTAAAAATTTAATCTAAATAAATAAGTCATTGAAAGAATACCTTGAAAAGAATAAGCAGAATTGAAATAAGACAAGTATATAAAGAATAAAAATACTAGAAATTGAAATTATCCAACAAACAAAGGAAACCAATGTTGACAGGGTTTATATTAGTTTCTGGTCACAAAGCACAAAGTAAGGAAGAGTGAATTCATTTTCATCATGAATTAAGGGATAGGACAACTGTGTCAGTTTGTCTGTGTGTACAAAAGGATCTCGATAACCGCTAAACCGATATGGTCCCTCTTTACAGGGTAGCTTCTTATAGGTCCTGGGATGGTTTTAGATTATTTCTTTATTATAAACTAGCGGTTACGCCCCTAGAGGCCTCTAGTGGCACTTTAAATGTTTTTTTTGTTCAAGTCTGGTTATGTTTATAGGCTATTTTTCTGCCCGATCAAATGCCTTCAAATAAAGAACCCTTAGATGCTGGGGGCGCATCCGCTATTATTAACACAATTTGTTATATTTTACAAGTATTGCTTATGAAAAATTTGAATTTATAATTGCAAGTGGCTTGTAACAATTATTTATCTTAGATTGAAATATCCCTCTGTATCTCTGAGTTTTGCTAATTGTTTTGCAAAACATATTTATGTAATAAATTTGCACAGTGATGCATATGTATATAGGAGCGTGAACCAGGAGACGGAGGGGGGATATTATCACCCCGGCCTGACAAACTGTTATAATGTTAAATATTGTCAATACAAAACTCTAGTTGAAAGTCCCCCAAAGTATTTAAGCAAACGAATATAATATGTTTTTAAAATTTTGTGTACCATCGTTATTATTCAGTTTAATAGCCCCTCCCTCATATGTCTTAATAGAGCTACTTTTATGAAATGCTAAATAATCGACATTAACATTTGAAGGAGGATCTCGTGCTAAAAATATAGAATAATCTGAAGTACTTCATTCTTTATAATCTCAAGACCCCTCCTAGCTAATGTCTGTGCATGCCCTTGTGTTTGTGTACTTGGATATCTTGATATTTCAAGGATAATTTGTTTAGAAAGTCTGTCTCAAGAATTGCAGATAAATTTTTGCAAGAAATAATGAATCTTATTATGCATATTTTTGTCTGCAAATAATAATTAATTAGTTGGTTCACTTCTAGCCTCTAAGAACTTGACTTAAAGATGAAGGTTTTCCCTTTCTACGCCCCTTCCCAGATTCTGACTTATTGAAATACATTTTAAGATAATTCATGGGTATTTAAAAGAAATACGGTGCTTACTTATTCTCCAATTCCTGAGTCTAGCTTTATGTATATTGTATTTATATCAATGATATCCTTTTTTTACATGCAGCCTACCGTCTTAAAATTAAATTCAAAGAAAGAGACAGCGTAAAGTGGCTCCAAAAAATTAAGTCAAACAATAAAGTTGACCAATGAGAGGCCAGTATACATTGTAAATGACCAATGGTAAAATTTATACTTGCCTCTCATTGGTTTTTTTTATCGTATGACGTCTTTTTTTGTGCCATTTAACGTAGACTCTGAAAGAAATATACTATTCTAACAGTATAAGCAAAGCCCTGCAGGTTTGAAGCCCAACCTGTAATGTTTTTTTACCTGTAATGGCAGATTTCCTGTGCCAATGACGTCATACTTCCTCTGACCATTGAAACTTGGACTTCTTATTTGATTGGACTTTATACGGAAATTCTAAATAATATGCATTGAGTTATTGTCACGGATTTTAAGGGAAAGAACAATGGAAGATGAATAAATGCATACCTACAAAAATTATGATAAACAAGTCCTTGAATTTATTGGTAGAAAAGGTTGAAAATTGTTACTTCCATATTAAGATTTAATCTTTCCCGCAAAACTTTTAACCAAGCGAATAGCAGAGCGAGATTGGGGGAAGTATAATTTACAGCTCGTTGTCCACTCCCTCCTCGCATTTATAGTAGAGATCTGCATATCTAATAGAAGAAACAAATTTCAACATCCCAAATTTTTGTGGTTTTCGTTTTTGTAATGAAACTATCAATTGTCAGAAATTGATTAATTATATATATTTGTATATTTATGCTTTAACTTTTACCAGATGAAACCGGAGCAAAAAATGTACATTTTTCAAAATCATTATTTTCGTCAAACAGTATTTTTGTAATAATTTAAAATTTCTTTTTCAAAACCAATGAACATTAATAAATTAAACAAATAGATATTATTTAAGAATTTGAATAAGAAATAAATTATGTTTATTTAATGATATGAAAAGCTATTTATAATTAATGGTTTTTAAGATTGATTAATATTACTTTCATTTATATCAGTTCTTTCTTAAATTAGGTTAGGTTGTGTGAGATGAAAAAAAAAAGATTTATTCTTACAGTTTTGGGCCTAAAAATTCTGAGAGGACGCATCTAATATAAAAACAATAATTTTAACTTTTAATGTCTTTAGTTATGACGCAATCTTTTTTCTGAGATTCGAACCCATGAAGCGATGATAACGCTACATTTTACGCAACAGTCGCGGGTTAATACCTGTAAAAGAGACTCAATGAGTTGTCTTCTCTGAGCGCTAGCCCTGTGGGTCAGAGTGGCCAGGCTGCATATGCAGGCTAACAGCAACACCCAGCTTTTCATCTGGAGCACAGGTTAAAATCATCAGTTTTTATATGATTTTTAAAAGTTTACTAAAAGGAAAAAACAGGAAATAATTCAAATATTCAATATTGAATCATTACAGTATCGAAAGAAAAACACAGCCTATAAATCTTAAAATAGATAAATAATAGCATAAGTGCATCGCATACCAACACACACTTCTACATGCGTGTTTGAAAAAAAAACAGTTTCCTATTTGTTAGAATTTTTCCACTTTCTATCCCTTTATCATTTGATAGCTTGAAAAAATCATTACGGTACAATTTTATGATATAATTTAAACATTTAAAAATTGTGTGCTTATTTGCAGCATTAGGGTAATAATTCTACTTGTAAATCACCATAATCATCTGTATAAGTAGGGTCATTAGTAAGGTCAAAATCAACTCAAAAGGATGTTACAAAAAGTCATGAAAAAATGACAATACATTTGTTTGATACGTGGGCTGTCTATGTAAATAATGCAACATGAAATCGTGACGAACTACCCAAACTTGCCATGTTCTCAACCAAAGAAACAAAAACACTTTCCAAGAATGCGCTCTGAAAAAAAAGATTTATAAAAAAAACTTTACATAAACAATCTGGAGGCTGAAATACATCACTTTTCTTAAAAATAAAATGAAATATTGCATTTTCTTACCTAACAAAAAGTTAAGGGAATTAAAGCTGCTTTGGTAAAAAAAAAACTTAAATCTTTTCTGATGGTTTCGGTTTTGGCAAAAACTGTGTAGTTAATTTTTAATTAAATAAAACCAATTAAATTGTATTATATTTTTAAATTAAGTTAATGTGTTTTTCAGCTTTCCTACTGATCACGATAAACACTTGAATACGTTTAAAATCACTTTTTACCGAAATAAAAAAAAAGCTAAATTCAATATTACTTTTGACCCCTGAAAATTGTCTTTTCTGGGAACTAACAGTTTAAGAGATATCAAAGCCAGTAGTGACAGTCGCTGAAGTTCTGCAATTTAAATCAATTACAAGAAAATTGTAATTCTTTAAAAACTGATAATTCGCCTTGATTGATAGTTGAAACTGATTGCTGGATTATTATACAGATGTTGGAAGATTTTTTTCTTATTTTATCCTGAGAAATTATACCATTTTCATACATAAATTATACTTGATTTTAAAAAAATCTTAATTATATCGTATATATTCAGTTTTGTCACTTTCTCAGTATCAGTAAACACTGTACTAATTAGGTTCTTCTTTTATTTTGCAGGAAAAGCTTTAATAGGTCCCGTAATTTTAAAACCTACCAGGAGAAATGTCCAATGAAAACATAATCCCCCACCTCTTAAAAAATGTCATTCATACCACTAAAGATGCCACTAGAGGCTAATAGCGCAGCCACTAGGTGACATGCAGTTTTGTAATTTACTGTCGGCTATGCTAAGGGGGATTTCTCCTGGGATGGTGAAACCCTCCCATAGAATAGTTTTAATCCTCCCCTGAATCTCAGAGAAGCTTCACTGTAAAGGGAACCTTATCGGTTTATATATGATTAATTTAGTTTTTATCTTTTTTACATAAAATTCATTCTTCTTTGTTTACTCAGGAAAAAGGGAATGTGATTCTTACATACAATTCTAAGTGAAAATGTCCCCTTAACCCTTTTCCTTATTTCTCCCCTTCTTACCCACTTCCCACCAGTTTTATAAAAAAACAGGTTTTACGCCAACTAAGTATCTAATTTTCGGCAATTTCAAATGAAATTAATTGTCTGAATGACAGCCCCTGGGTTTACTAAGTACAAATTTCTCCCATTTGCCCTTATCGCATGAGAATATCTAATAAACTATCATGTAAACTAATTTAAATGTATTTGATAACATGGATATGTTATCTCTTACAATTTATTCCAATCAAGTCCCTCAGGGTTAATTATTAATATCATAGTATGTATATAAATCTTCAGGAACGTAGGGATATTAAAACATAAAAAAAACTAATAAAAAGCATCTAATTCAAAAGAAACCGAATGTCTGTTTGTCTCTCTTTCTGTAGGTATTTGGATCGATCGTTTTGCAATTTTTAGAGATGTTTCAAATTGGTCCAGGAAAGGTTTCAAGCTGTTTAAGAGAGAGGGAGTCCGACATCCCTCGAGAAATAACCCTTGAGTCATTTTTCCTAATTATTAATTTAAGAAGAGATAAAAAAGGAAAATCAATTGGTTTTATTAAAAGATTATTATTAATGTATATATGATTCAATATTGTGAGCATAACCACTGATTCCTATATCCATGTAAAATCTGCTAAACTCATCAGATTTCCCTTTTTAACCCAAGGGCTATGACCTTGATGCAGCAAGTGTTGAAACAAAACAACCCAAAGTAAATGAGACAGTTTTTAGAAGCTAGGTACGCTATTTAATAGAAATGAATTTTTAGACTCATTTTTTTTAAAGCAATTAAAATAGTATCCTATGTAGATCAAAACTTTTGTTTTAGGCATTAAATAAAATGAGAAGCATAGTTGAGTAATATTAATTATCGAGACGTTTTCCGTCAAAGAATTTTGTCCTGATAATTTTGATAAATATTCAATTTTTTCTGGTGTTAAAAAAATTGACTTTAAAAATAAGGGAGAGGGGTTTATATGCTCACTAGGCACTTTGAGGGAACGCACCAGTGTCGAACAATTAGCTTTTATCATAAGAAAAAAAATTAGCTACTTTAAATGTAAGGATGATGAGTGAATAAACATCAAAGAAAACCACGTACTAAGTATGATGATGATATAACCAATTCATCTCTACTATATGATTTATATTACATCATAGAATACTAACGTATGCTAAATGAAAGTCATAATGAAATAACGAGCCAAATAAATTGAACTATACTACTAAATCATAACTGTTTAAATGCTACAACTTTTTGTGATGATAAACATAGATTAGATATAGTTTGGTTTACATATGAAATATTCTATAAATAATATTAATTCTAATCTGTTTAATGAACATTTCAGTTAATTTCTTGTAAATGTTCTTTTTAAATTATTGACAGGAAAAAGTTTACTTTATTAAAATCTTAGTAGTTTGGTTTCTTTTAACTAAACATAATCTATGTGATGCAGAAAAAGCTACTTTACTATGGTTCTATAGGTAACTTCATATTCTATTCATATACAGGGTGGGGCACATAAATCCGGACTTTTTCTAATTTTGAAACAAATGAATATAAAATCGTCAATTTTAAAGATTTTATTGAATTTTAAAAACTGAGAGGTAAAATAGGTATATGACTGTTAGATTATTCAATAAAATCGCCGCCAGCCTCAATTACCGCCCCTACCCGCCCCCTGAACCGTACGCAGGCCCTGGTCATCATGTCCCTGTACAAGATGGCGAAATTCTCCTTCATAGTGGCAATGAGGGATATCTTTTTAGTATCAGCACGTCTATTGGATCGTGCTTTAAAGTAGCTCTGGGCTCAATAGTCCAATAGATTAAGATCTGGGCTGCTGGGAGGCCACATTTCCTTAGGGACGTGAGTAATCGCAGGATCCAAATTACCATCTTTCAAGCTACCCTTTGACACGGCGGCTCTTATTTGGGCCACAGTTGAGCTAGAACGACGTTTCATATCTTTTTGGAATTGGCATGAAGATTGAGCTAGGGTTGTCGTCGCAACCCATAGTCTAAAACGAGATTCAAGATTCCATATGGGCCTCCGAAGACGAGAACCGTGAAATTTTCAAGATTTTTTCGTTTTTGACATCTCACAATCTGCCACGTGTCACTTGGCCGGAGTACTACGGCCAAGCTAGTTGGGATTGGGAGCTCTAGTCATTTCTAGTACCTAACTTATGTATCTAACAGTACCTTCAGCAAGTTTCATGAACAACGCGCGCAGTCCGAATTTACCTTGTTGAATATAAGCGCGGCCAGCTCGGAGTACACGTCCTACATCGTTCAAAGATTTGTATGGGTAAAAAGGTTATTACCTAAGCTTTCTATAGTGGGGTCAAACGTCCTGATCGGTCAAGTAGTCTTGGCGCTATGGCCGTTTAAAAAAAGTCCGGATTTATGTGCCCCACCCTGTACAATACATAATTAAATGTATATATTATTAAGTTTAGAAATTGGATGACCCTGCCTTTGGGCTTATGAAGTTAAAAGGTACATTTAGTACAAGTTTAACAAGGATAACAACTTTCATAAACTAAAAACTTCAAAATGACTGAGAAATACAAAAGTTTTAAAACAGATTGAAGTATTATATTGATCGCACAATTCTGTCGTTCGAAAACCAATATTTTTACAGTCTTTTACAAGTATATATAGCTGTTTTGTATATAGTTATCTATCGCATCCTAAAGACAGTTTTCCGCGGATAGTACTATGCAAGCTATATCTAACAAAACTGGTATTAATAATATTATCTTCATTTCATTATCTGTAGAAAATTGTCTGAAATACTATACGAGGCATAATTTTTTAGTATGTCAGAGGACCGGTTCTAATCAAGCGGATTTAAGTCAGTTTCGGATCTAGACTGGAAAACATTATTTATTACAAAAATGCTTGAATTTATTCTAATGCATTGTTTTAAGTCTAAGTGTAATTAACAATTAAACTGCTATTGTCTTTTAATTAGATCTTTGAATTAACCCTTAACTTGTATTCTTTAACTTTAATCAAACCTTAAACTTAATCTTTAACCTTAAAGGTTTCTTAAGAAGTTTTTTACTATTTTCCACAATTATGAAAATATTTAAGCAGGACTGATAAGGAACTTAAAATAAATCAAGTAAAGTAAAGGCATAAAGTAATGAATTTTAAACTTTAAATTAAATTTATAGTACTAAGATTTTATTTTTTACAATTTTTTACGAGGACAGGCAGCCGCGCTTTCTGGGTCTGCAGCCATCCGTCTAATATTTTATCAGCAACCAAGCCCTATTTTTCAGTAAGTTGTATACAAAATCTCAGTAAATGCGATTTAAAAAACAAAAACGATTAAAATTTTAAATCTGTACTTTACTTATTTATACAAACAAAATCAGTCCACTAGCTATCATAAAATCAATGAGGAACATTAAAAAATTCTAATGATATCGTGAAAATTAAACATGATAATTCGACACATGTTCATGATTTGTTAATAATTTTGCTGGTTTTTGATGATTGTTTATTTATTATGTATGTAAGGGATAGTGAGATTGGCAATAATTTTAACAAAATTTAGATTATTTTTATATTTTGTCTAAGTATTATGTTCAAGCATATAAGTGGGCTTTTTTCATAGTGCCTCATGAAACATTAACCCCCACCCGTCAACATAATTGTTGAAACTATCTAAAAATATTGGGAGGAGGGGTATTTTTTCCTTATGACTAACCCCTGCCTAGGCCCTAATTCTGTAGATCTAACCAGGACCCGACCAATACTGACCTCAAGTAATAAATAACCAATTTTTCTAATCAATTTATCTCTGATTACAATAAACCAACTATAACAGGATATAGCCATTCAAAAAACAATACTAATGAATGCTAATAAACAATTTTAATGCTTAAATTGCATAATTTCTTACACATGTGAAATTTTCAATTGTTAGGAAACTTATACATATTTGAATGAAAAATTTGTTTAATTGTGCTCGCAAATAATATGGTAAATTAGGAAATAGTATTGTTATATGAATAATCATTTTTGATAGCGAAGCCACTCCATAAATATTTATATGCTTATTCCCCTTTTAATGGTCACCGTTTTAATGTTCTTGCAAATTAAAAGGAATCTTAAGCCTAACTGATGATACTATTTTTCAAATTTAAACTTAGCCATAGAAAATATTCTGGAACTAAGTATTATTGTTGATTTGATGTTATAAATTAAGATATCACTAGATATATAAGTTTTTTGTTATGATTGAGAAATTGTTTTACTGTATATACGATTTTTAAAATCTATTGCTCCCTAAAAAACCTACAAAAAATGAACAGGAATCGTTCTAGTCGCGATGATCTTTCACAAAAAGTTAGCGTAAAATGTTTTGATTTAATATTTAATTTTTATCCGAAATGTTATGAGATGTCCAAAGTAAATAATTGCAATAATATTTGGCCAGGAAACTGTGGTCAAAACTTAAGAAAAAATTCTGTCTCATTGTTTATTAAGAAATAAGACTTGGACAATTAAATTCAGGAGTGGCGAAAATTTAAATGTTTACAGGTTAAACTTTCAAAACCAATATATTAAGAGAAAATATAATAGATATTAATGTAAAAATGTTTGTGCATTTCTAGAGCATTTTAGGTTATATCAAATAATTAAGATTTACATGTTGTTTTAATTCTCATTAGATACAACATTATATGTTATATAGTTGGTATGCTCTGCTAGACCTTACTCAATGGTTGAAGAATGACCAAGACTGTTGTTTTAATAGCTGATGCCAGCTTGCTGGCCAAACTAACATTGTAAAAGACGTATAACCATTAATTTGTAATACTTGAATTGTAAGATTTGTACAAAATGTACAATGTTCCATTGATGTATTAAGCGGTGTAAAGAAAATATTTTATATCATCTTTAATATTGCTAGAGTTTTTATGGCCAAATTTCACCAAATAATATGAGAGGCACCATAAGTTTAAATCAGCAATAACTGAGTAATTTAAACTTTAAGTATTAATATTTGGTATAATTTTGATTTAATTCATAACTGTCTTCAATAACTTTATTTATAAAAAGAAAATTGTGAGAAAAAGAAAGTTAGTATTTCATATACATTTAAAGACTAAAATTTCGTGTACCTTTACAAGATTAACGCAGTATAAAACTGAAAAATTAATGTTAACGTCCAAACCCTTGTATCATTGTACATAATGTATGTCTATCCTTTAAAGATAAAATTGAGACATTTTTATCTCCTGTAATATCTCAACAACTCCTATACTTAAAATAATTGGTTTATATAACTGTAGGAGAAAAATAAAACGATAGCTCAATTGATAAATCAGTCACATTGAATCATAGTGAACCAAAAAGGATGACAACAACCATGAGAACGAAGCGCTTAAATCAGACGGTAAGAACAAACAAACGAACATTAACACTTGTAAAATATTTAAATAATCAGAATATCCTTTCATAAGTCAAAACTAAATAATAATTTTTTTTATTAAAAAGATATTGGTTACTGCATTGATACTTGGTTTTAGATATGCTTCATTATAGCATTGTACCTTATTGTCCTAGGAATAAATTATCAAATCAATAGGATAACAATAACCTTTATGTAAAAAAGTTTTGATTTTGAATTATTGAGTGTAATATGTATGAAATGGTAACCTAGAGACGGATTTTAAATTAAATGCTAGAAATCTTCCATTTTGTCATTTTTCTAAAAACAATAACAGATGATTAAAAACTTACTTACCAGGTGCTTTCCCTCACAATGGCCAACGAGCACAGAATCTGGCCCTTTCCACCCCCCTTCCCTCACTTAGTTTTGAAATATCTTTAAATGCATAACCCCAACCATCTATAGCCTATACCTGCGGATCTTCTTTGTATCCCATAAATCTAACCTAACCAGACCTTAAATTGTATATACTTTCAATTTATTTCAAAATAAGGGGGTTTTGTGCTCGACTAGGCGTTTTGAGGGAAACCAAAACTTTACTTTTTTACAAAAAAAAACATACACAAATAATTGTTAATAGTAAAACTTTTCTGATAAAACTGTATTCTATCTATTTTATACCAAATTGCAACGAAATTTTTTTGTAATAAAAAAGATGATTAATAAGGTTGCTGCTCTATAATTTTTTGTTAAATTAATAAAACTTCATAATAATAATTTTTCTGTAAAGGTAACATTAGTATAGTGTTATTGATGCGCTAATTATGAACTTTATATTACATGTTGAATGTCTCTATATGATGCAAGTCTATGGTATGAAATGGTATGAAACAAAACTAGCAACTTCTTAAGTACATTACATACCAACAGACCATCCGTTTAGAGTATCTTTCTATATGAACTTTTTATACAATCAAGGTTTGTTAAGAGTGTTATTATCCTGCAGTGTTGATCCTAATTATTTCCTTTAGCTTCATTAAACTACCAAAAAGGCGCCACAATATTTCACGCTTCTGAATTTTATTAAATGCTTTTTTGTTGTTGTTTATATTTTTTGTAAAAAAAATGCTAATATTTTATAGGCTTTTTTGAACACTTAATTTTCTTTAAAATCACTTTCTCACTTGTTTATGTTCTTTTGTGTAACATATATTTTTATTTATCTTGATATATTTTTCGAAGGTCATGGTGTCTCACGCATATCTTGACCGAATCTGTGGTAGACTGACGCGAAGTTCGCGTCACTTTGCTTCATTTGGTACGCGCATGGTAGGGCTACTCACACACACACACACATGGCGTAGGAAGGGCCAATAAGCTAAATACGGCAGACCATTGGGGAAGGGGAAGTAATAAATGTTTGTTTGTGTGTGTGTGTGTGTGTGTGAGTGTGAGTGTATAAGGTGTGTTATATCTTTTATAGCTTAGGAGAAATTATTAATCTAAGCGCCAAGATTTAAAACACCTTAAGGGTTTTACAATATCATGTTAAGATGTTTGTCTCCAATTGTGTCCGTCTGTTTATCATACTAGAATGTGTTATTTACAATTATAAAGTTCAGAGATTTTTTGTTGGTTTGCGTTAAAGATTTTTTGTAGGAATTAATATTATTTTAAGAATGTTATTACAGGGTTTGAAAAAAATAAATTAATATATTATTTGGTTTGAAAAACTTTTTTAAAAGTTTCCTTATTTTTTTTGTGGCTGGCAGTTTTTTTCAGTGCGATTCAGCGGCGGTTGTAGACGGTAGTAAAGTGTTGGATAGTTGCAGCCGACTGTTAATTTTCAACAATTAGTTATGTGATGTTCGGAAGGGAGAGTGGGGACAAGGTCTGGTTCCCAAAGTTTTATAATTCGTTTATTTTATTATTCGTTAGGTCAACAACTTTGTATTCTTTTATTGAATTTTGATTGGTTGGTTCAAGAGTTAAGTGTCTAAAAGTTCCAATCACTAATTGTAATCTATTGAAGAAATAATTTGTGTATAATCATTGGGGATGTAATTAATTTTTCAGTCATTGACTTATACCTTCAGATTTCTGGATGTTAGTCCACATTAAGCCAAGTTTTGTTGCAGAATAGTACTGCAAAATGTAGATTTTTGACGGCTGCTTTTTTAAATTGCAGAGTTCTGTAGTTACTGTTGGCAGTTAAAGGCGACTGCAGTTACAGAGTCCTTGTTATTAATTTAACATTATTAACTTCCAAATAAACATATAACATCAAAGAATTAAGAATTGGCCAAAACATAAAGTAATAAATTATAGTTCATGCATTTTGTACTTTTATCATCATATTTTATTATGAAGACCACCCTGTAATTCTATATTACTGCGGGATAAGACAATGGCCGATAAGTTGATGTACTTCCCTTATGTTGATACACAAAATTACTCCTTCTATAGATTACAATTAGTGGTTGAAACGTTTGGACACTCAACTTTATGAACCAACCAACAAAATTCAATAAAGTCCCCAAAGTTGTTAAGTCTTAGTCAACGAATAATAAAACATAATAATAAAAATTTGGGAACTAGTGTAATAAACAGCCCAATATCCCCTCCCTCCCTGATATTTCTGTGTATGTGTATGTTTGAATATATTAAAAGTAATGCATTTATGCAAAACATCTCCTCCTCCTATAATCTATTCATCCTCCCAAAATAACAAATTTCTTTTCCTTCCCAACTCCTCTTCCACGGCTACACGATGTCAGGGAGTAAGGGAGGGGACAATGGATCGAATATTCAATTTTTAGGAGTCTCAGACTTTGGGTACTGGCTTAAAGGGAATGTGCAAGAATTTAGCAGTTTCTGGCTGAGTTTGGGTACTAGCGCAAGAAATGCAACTACTCGCTGTGTTAGTTTTGAATATAGCAGACAGAGATTAGTTTAAATATAAATACACGGCCCCCCTCCCATACTCTATTTCACCTTCCCTTCTCCCCCACCTTCTTTTTTAAAGCAGACGAGAAAGGGAAATGGAGAAGGGAGGTGGGGGCAAGGGAAATAAACAGGATAAAAAGGGCAGGAAGGCGTGCGGGTCATATTCTTGCCCCTTGCCCCCACCTCTCTTTTCCCTTTCCCTGTCATCTGGAGAGTTCCAGGGAGATTTTTCTAGTAATTAATTACAGAATGGTTATGTCAGTCTGTAATACTGGTAATCTAATTTTTACATGATTGCTTTTTTTCTTCGAACTTTTTTCTTAGTTTATGGTTTTTTAGATTTAATTAACAATTCCTTTACAATGTACTCCAAATTTTCTGGATTAATCTGGATTTCATGGCCTTTCTTTGAAAACTCCTAAATTGAATTAATTGCCCATTGTCCCCTCCCTTACTCCCTGACACGATGCAGTGTTGCTTTGAATATTGCCAAGATTTACATACAATAATTGTTCAGCATATGTTATTTCAGAGAGTGAGGGGACAATGGACTGTTTATTACACTAGTCCCCAAAGTTTTAAATAGCGTTTAGTTAAGTGTTCAAACATTTCAACAACTAATTTTAATCTACAGAAGGGGTAATTTTGAATATCATCATTGGGGATGTACATCAATTTATCGGCCATTGCCTTATCCCTTTAGATCCCTGATATATTATATTCGATCACTGAAAAGTAACGAAGCTGCTCTGTATGTTCGTATGTCTGTCTTACATATTTAAAGCGAAATGTGGTTTCCTCAGTCTTTTTTCTTATACCAAATGAGTATCCTATTTTTAATTTACTTGGTCCGCTGGTCTGTCGGTCATGAAAATTAACCAAACCCCACAAAATTGAAGTATTTTCTTGTCGTCAAGCTATATATCGCCGCATTTTTGTAACCAGTACTTAATGTTATTCGTTTTGGTAATTTGAATCTAAATCAAACCTTATCTGAATCTATAACTTCTTTTAGCACTTGCTGTACAAGCCTTAAAAATAATCCTAGTCAATATTCGTTGCTGCTTACACTGTAAAACTAACATGAAAAGATTTTTTACAAAGTTGTGGTCATAATGTTAATTAATATGCTGCATATGGTTTCTGTGTCAGGTTATGCTTGTAACATTGTTGCCTTTTTATCTTTAATAAGGATGACAACATCCATAAAAGCGAATCGGTAGGACAAACGAACATTAATACTTGTAGAGTGTCAGTTCTGAATAAGCTGGCTATTAATTCATAAGTCTAAACAAAAATGTGAGTAAAATTGTATATAAACTTCTTAAATACAGAATACTGTTTAAGGACATACTTACATTTTTAGGATTTGTTTATAGAGATGCTTTACTTAAAACTTTGTACCCTATGGTAAAAGGAATCAGTATTCCAAAAATCAGATGAATAGGATAATTATAACATACAAAAATTTGTTGGCAAAAAAGGTAAAAACAAATACCTAATTGGTATAAGAATCATCATTCAAAGTTTGAAATCGATAGTACAATTCTAACCTGTCTAAATTAACGAAAAGAGCTAACTGACAGTGAGGGACGGACTGACCGACTCTAATTGTAGAAAAGCTTCGCGTCTAATAAAAAAGATAGATATCCATAAAAAGCAAAAGAACGAACATTAAAAAAAAATAATTTACTTCTATAAAAGTAACAGGATGTCTGTCTATCCCTATATATATGTGTGTGTTTGTTTTTAGTTTAGGATCTTGCTAACCGCTAGACTGATATAGTTCTCCTTTACAGTGGAGCTACCTATAGGCCCTGGAAAGGTTTATCACTATTTTGGTGGAGGATGCCTCCACCCACATAAGAGAAATCACCTCTAGAGGCCTGCAATGGCGTAAAATATATTTCAGAGCTGGATCTTTAAATCATTTTAGTGGTGAGCCAGATCGGGGTGAGCCAACTTTCCACCAATAAGAGCACACCATTTAAGAAATGCCGCGCTGTGATTGGCTGAAATTCGGCTCGCCCCAATCTGCCTCACCACTAAAATGATTTAAAGATCCAGCTCAGGTGTCGCTAGAGGTTTCTACTACTAAAATAGTAAATAGTAAGAATGAAAACACTTTGGTATATTCCTTTTTTTATTTCTAAGAGTGACATCGCTGTTAAACTATTTTTAAATCAATTTTCTTTTCGCCTTCCATCACTGAGTCACGATTTCATATGTGTAAACTTAAATATTTTAGGTGTTAACTTTTTCTTTACAAATAGGGTAAAATAAGAACAAAAACATCTTTAAAGAAATACTAAAAGGACTGCCTTACATAAAAGAATAATTCAATGATTTATTTTTATATCGTCCTTGAATCGGCGTGGGGACAAAAGACCGATAAAAGACTTAACGCCGTAATAATGAATGTACTGCAAAGACCTAATAGACAAAAGAAAAGACAGTAATGACAAGAGACCTAATGGGACAAAAGACTAACCTATGCGCATGACCCTAACCCTGCGGGGCCACCCTGTACCAAAAATACTTAAATCTAATAAAAATAACACAGAAAAAATGTTAGGTCTTTTGACTCATTAGGTTTCTAAACTGATGATTTTTTTAATTTCTAGGAGGATTTACATAGTTATATGGATGGTTTTCCTTTTCTTTCCGTATACCTTTTTTTTTAAAAGTCAATAACTAGGACAAAGTAGAGTGAATGTAAGTTTATTCTCGTATTTTAATATTAAGAACATGTATGCATACTGTTTAAATATTTTAATTCTACATTAAGGAAGAAATATTTCATACATATAATAAAATTTGTCATATATTAATGTGATTCTTTAATTAGAGAAAAGGTACAATAATATTGTGCCAAAACCTATAAAATTTTCTAGGTTTGCCCATGAGTTTCTTAATATCTTACTTATTACTTTGTATCTATGTTGGCTAAGGAAACTATAACTTCTAGGCTAGCTAGGAAATTTTATAGGGTTTGGACTATTAAGATTAGAAACACCTAGTGTTTAAATACAGTGAATTTAAATACAGTATTTCTCATTTAAAATAACTGATATCCTGATAACTCTTATTAGTTTGTTAAAAATGAATTGTATCCTAATGTCAACTATTTCATTTTTAGACTATTATAAAAAATCCGTGAATATAAGAAAAAAAATCATAGATTTATTCTATTTATAGTCGATATCAAGCTGTCATTTTTTTTCTTTTTTTGAATGCTAGATAAACAGGCATTAAGCAAATCAAAAGAGACTTTATAAATGAGAAACCCTTTACTATTTTAGTAACGTTGCCACTTCGTAGACGTGTATTGATTTTTTTCTGTCGCTTTTGCTATTTATGTCATTGAAAGGTGAGATTGAAAAATGACAATAAAGTACATTGATGAAAAATACACAATATTTTATTCTGCACTCTTTACAAGCATTTCGCTGTGTTTGGATGCAATTGTTCTTGTTTTAAGGTATAAGGTGTAAGGCTTTGAAACCGATTAATATCCGTTGTACTACAACCAGTCTTCAGCGATACTATCAAATCATGTAGAGCATCGTATAACAGACAATTTTCCACGAATATAAAACTAAAAATCATGAAATTAATACCAGTTTTGTTAGGCTGGGCCTTTAGTCCCTCGAAGCTACCAAAACTGGTTTTAATCTTATATTTTTATTTTATATCTGCGGAAAGCTGTCTATAATACGATGAGATAAATAAATGATATTTTATTTTTCTTCAACTTCTTCTATCTCATACTCAATGTCCGCCTAAGAAAAAAAAATTTACTTTGTTTCCACAAAAAAAAATCAAAATATAAGTTTTAATTATGCAATATGAGGGTCAGGGTTTCTATTGCATGGCTAGGTTTGCTAGAGCTGGTTTCTATAAAGTCCCGAATTAATAGGCCTTTTAAATTTAGGTTAGTTTGAATGAGTTTAGCAAATAAGTTTTGTTCTGACTTATATCGACAGATTTCGTGATTTTTAATATGCATCCTAAAGCAAGCATATGAAAGAATTCACGCAACCTTTCCCAATAATATACATAATTGTCCCAAAATTAAATAAATATTCTTATTTTATTTCATTTGTATACAAGTTAAATATACCTGAGGATGAATTTTCATTGTTGCCTGAATAATAGATTAATAGTTAATAACAAGGTAAGTTGAGACCCTTAAAATAAATCTAAATTACAAATATTTTTTCTATGTTAATTGCCAAATTTTTGTTCTAAAATCCTTAGAATATCATTTTACCAACCCTCCTTTAATTCCTTTTATAAAAGTCATATCCCTAGTTCAAAATAAAGTAGATTTAATGCCATAAATTAACTATCAACTATTACCTTGATTCTCAAATTCTGCCAGGTTGCCACTAGAGGATTCTGATTGTACATAAAGTTTTGTCTTGCAGACCAGGGACTTCTCTCATAGTACATTATACTAAATAAAGATATTTGTTATTAGTTTCATAAGTTGTCACTAGAGGACTCCGATTGTTCCAGTGCAGACCAAGGACTTATCTCATAGTACATTATGCTTAATAAAGATAATAGTGTCAAAAGTTGTCACTAGAGGACTCTTATTGCAATAAAGTTTGGTCTTGTACTTCTCTCATTGTAAATTGTATTAAATAAAATTTTTAGTTTTAAATTGCATTAACCTTTGTTTTAGTAATAGTATTACATACTGTACAAGTAACTGACCTTAAATAAAGATACAAAAAAAACTCATCCCAATAAATAAAATAACATCTTCTATGGGAAATCAAAGAGGCTAGAATCTATTAATTGTGTATTAGAAAAGTATTTTAAAATTTAACCTCAATTATTATACATTCATTGCTTGTATGAAAAACCATCTGCACTTAAGGTTTGTAAAATAGCCCCACGGGCTACATTCCAAAAAATGCAAAAACTTATTACCTAAATTTATCTGTATTACGATCTGAAGTGACTCCAAAGCCAACAATATTTGCATAGTTGTCATAATTTAAACCTGAATAGCATTAGATTTTTTTATAATTAAGGTTTAAGAATGATCAATGGGAAAAGACACCATTTTGGATTTTGGAGAAAAGTCCCATTTCTATAGTTATAATTCTGATAAAATTGTTAAAATGAAAAGAAGGTGTCTTAACTTTTTTGCTTTTTATTTAAATTAGCTAGTTGGTGTTTTTAGTACGTAGTAGTTGTAAAATTGTCCATAGAATTTAGATATGCAATCGGTTTTGTAGACCTCTTATTTTTGAACAAAAAAAGAAGAAGAAAATTGCTATTATGAACAAAAATAGTAAGATCTTTAATTTGACACCTTTTTGAATTCTGTCAGGTAAAAAAAATCAATTTTTTTTTAATCTCGATCTAATCAGAACTTTGAACTTAAATATATCCTTACAAATCAGGAAGCTTTATATCAAAAGTTAACCAATAGAATTTCTAGAAAAAAGGAGAATGTTTATACACTACATACAATAGATACTACAGTAAAATAATAATACTTACATAACATGTAAAGAATAAAAAATTATGAACAAATATCCTTCAGTCTGTTTATAAACTTTAAAACAATGCAGTTAAAATAAAAGGTCTACAAAAATTCTGATTGCATATCTAAATTCTATGGAAATTTTACATCTACTACATACTAAAAACACCGACTAGCTATTTTAAATAAAAAGCAAAAAAGTTAAGACACCTTCTTTACACAACAAAAAATGAGCTAAAGAATAACACAAATATAGCAATTTATCTTAAATTGTATTTGAGAAAATTCTATTTCTACCATTTCACTAGGGGCTGTAAAAAAAAGACAGACAATGGGGATTATAGGGTTGTCTCAGTATGTATTATGTAGTTCATTGTTGTACAGGGCAAGGCCGGTTTATTGGGTTTGATACTCTAGTATTCATTTTCCTAATTCAATTTTACTTTGTATATTATTAAATTTGCAAAATCATCATGAAACTATAAATGTACAATATTAAATATTTAGGACAATCCAAAAGTCAAAAATAATAATTATATAGATCTTTATTATAATACAAGATTCAATTTAAATAATCTAAACATATTTTGTAATTTGTTATACAAGTATTCTACACAAAGTAGAACGTTGTCTGTCTGTCAATTTATCTGTCTGCTTAAGATCTTGACATCCCCTGAATTTGCTTTTCAGGGAATAAACCTATTACCTAAACTATGATTTTAAGTATTTTCTAGAGCATTTCCTCATTACTCACCAAAAATATTTACTCTAAAACTAAAACTTAACTTTAAGACAACCCTTTCATCTTTCTTGTGGCAAAAAGCCCCTTGTAATCTCATAAACCAAGATTTTATATGGAGAAGGGGGTTGGAATGGGGTATTCCTGTCCAGTTTTTTGTTTATGAATGAATATTTCTTACCCGAGGGAATAAATGATGGACCGATAGGTCAACATTTATTCACGAGGGTAAGAAATATTCATTCCTAAACAAAAAACTGGACAGGAATACCATTCTCATTTAAACAAAAAACTCATTTTTTTATGCTAAAATGTGGTTTAATTTTCATTTATTTCCCGGCTATGATCATTTATATCCCTGATATCAAGTTTCTTTTAATAATTAATAAAAATTCAAAAATCTTCCAAAAAAATTTGAAAATCTTCTAAAAATGACTACCTCCGGGAAATAAATGAATATTTACATCCACTATTTAAGGGGTTGTTTATATGGGAATGCAAATGTATTGAAATGAATGTATAAATGAAACTGCCACATTGTTATTATTTATTAATGACATTGTAAGTAGGACAAGTGCATGATATTTTGTTTCATATTTAAATACAGCAACAGAGAGAGAATAGACGTTCGGTTCCAGGACAAACGCAGGAGTGACAAAAGTCGGAGCAGACAAACGCAGGAGCATTTAAAATATTAAGTATTTTCATACAGGTTAGGTTAGTTTCAGATATAAATATACTAGCCTACAGCTCACGTTGTTCGCTGGTCTGTAATGCTCTTAAGAATATTAAATATCCTTAATGGAAAGGTAGAAGTCTGATGCAATTATTAAGGTATAAAATCCGATCAGTTAAGAATTTGTAGAGGGCCCGATCTTTCAGGGTTAAGACAGAAGACTTATTTTATGTTTACTGACCAATGCACCTCTACTCTAAGAATAATATTGTCTGTCGGTCTATTGGTAATGCTCTTAAATAATTTCCCAGCTTTTATCGAAAATATTTTTTTGTGTACTTACTATGTCTGTCTGTTGTGCACCCTTTTTGCTTTCATTTGCTTTGCCTTTTATTTTTTTTAAATTCAAGAGCTTCTATGGTTATGGATGTTGTCATCCTTATCTACCTGTTAAATTTTAGTAGCAAAGTCAATTAATATTAAGTTAAATAATTTTATTCCTCACTTAGTCTGTTATTCTGTCTATAGTGCTTCGAAATAAATAAAATTACTGTAAGGGAAATGTTTATTTTCCCTTCTGCTATTTAATATAGAAGGTTAAATTTTTTCAGACCAATGTACTTCTGTCCGCCTATCCTTCGATCAATCAGTACTGCACATAAACATAATTTTATTTTCTGATATCAAAGACTAATTTGTGTGAAGATTTGTATGACCTCTGCACTGATCATCGTTCGTCTGTCTGTCGCTTATACCGCGTTTTCTTCTTTTAACTTTTAACTTTTGTGTTTTTACTTTTACTATTAGGAACTTTGCTACTTATGGATATTATCATCATTGTTGATGATTTTTAAACTTAGGGATCTTAGGAGATAATGTTCTATATTTATTTTACATCCCAAATGATGATAAACAAAGGTTTCTGTTAATTTAAGTTTGGACACTTCTAGTATGTATAGAACTGATGAAACACTGATTAAGTTTTTTTAGTCAACGTGGTTACTAAACTTTGGTTAACAGTGTAATTTACAGTCAAATGTTCCCTCCTTCCCTGAGGAAAAGAAATTTTGGTATTGAAACTATCCTTCTTCCTCTAAATTCATATGGTCTATTAGTCTTTTGGAGACATCATATTTTAATAGCTAAAATATTTGTTTTCTCAGCTGCCATCAAAATTAAATGGCTTAAATTTTTATTCAAGATTATAATGGAACATTTGCAAATTCCGCTGTTACTTAGTAGCGAAGCTTATTTATAATTCAAAATGTCCGTCCGTTCGTCTGATGGCTAGGATTAGGGGGAAATGTGATTTTCTCTCTTCAATTTTTCAATTCAATGCCTGAAAAATTGTGTAAATATTCCCTACATAGCTTGTCAGTGAGGACCTCATTTATTGGTCAGTTCGTTCATCCAGTAAGAGGGAAGGAAATGGGGTAGAAGGGTTGTATAATGTTAATGATCTATTTCTACAGTTGTTCTGTCCATCCGTACGTCCCTAAAAGAAAGTTCTGATTGTTAATTTAGGCATATTAGAATTGTTCTATTGAATTAAAACTTGACAATAAAATTCATGAAACTGTACTGCAATGAAGTCTAAGTAAATTTTTACCATTGCTTTACATAGTTTCCCCATCACCATGACGTTAGTATGTCCAAATAAAATAACTTGTATTTAAGGTATTAAATGACATATTTACTCAAATTTTTGCTGCAATATAAATATTTTCTCTTTTAAGTGCAGTTACTCTATATTTCTTAATGTTCTTTAGTATTTAGTAGTTCTTTACGGATTTTGTCACCCTTGTTAATCTTTCTCTCTCTCTCTCTCCCCCCCCCCTCGTTATATTTCTCTCTCTACCCCCTCTCTCTCCTTATCTCTCTCTCCCCCCCCGTTCTCTTTCTCTCCCCCCTCTCTCTGTCTCGTTACTACGACTTTTTAATGTCTTACGTTAGAATATTTGTTTAACTGAGTATTCAGTAATTAGTTTATATTTTCACCCAATTTAAAAATACACGATGTAACGTTTTGCTTCCTTTTTTAAAATCATTTATTAAAGCTATTAAAATCCTAATATTTTTCATTTCAAATTTTCGTCCTGAAGGGGTTAAAACATTTAGTTCAATATCTGAACACATTTACGGGAGTGTCGCACGAATCAATTCATTTTAAAACTAAGTTTTCTAAGATATACTATTTTTAAAATTTAAGTTTTCTGCTTTAAGAATAGAAATCAAATACTTTAATGTTATTTGAATAGCAACATGAATTAAAAAAACTGAATTTATGATGCAAAAAGTAGAATAATGGGTATTAACGTTCTGGTCAGTGAGAGTTTAATAGGGATTATTGAAGCACTATGAGTTTTTAACACTATATGCTTGGAAGACTCGAGCTTGATTATAGACGTTTATTTCCTATATAGATCTGTCATGGATCTTGATGCAATAAAGCAGGCCGTTTTATACATGTTAAAAATTGGAAGATTTCATTAAATAAAAGTTGTCTCAAATATAGGTATTAAATAAATAAAACTCCTAAAGGGGTTAGGTATTTAATGAACCTTTAGGATGGTTTAAAACTCCGACTTTTGTCACTCCTGCGTATGTCCTAGGGCCGTGTTTTCAACATTTTAAAGCGAAGCTTTTCTAGCTATAAGGTGTGGACATCCTAAATGGTTAGAAATTTTAATATTCAACGAAGATGACTGTAGCGATAAGGTATAGTCTTTGAAGTATACTAATTCTATGTATATTATATATGTATAGACATCATAGGGTTGTCAAAAGCTAAAAAGAAAACTTAACTTAAATATTTGAGGAATCCTTTTATATAAAAAAGTAAGGTTTTTTTACCCGAATCTTAAGATCTCAATATCTATTGAACCAATTGAGTTTCCTGTTTTATGTAAGCTTTACTTAGCTCTTGTGTTGGTTTCAGACCATTTTTTTCAGATTTAAGTCTAAGCAATTTTTATAGCCTCTCTCTGCCTCTTTTATTACGGAGCCCCTATAGGATGGGGGCGTCTTCGCTAGTTTTATATAAACAAACAGCAATTTTTATACCTAGGTGCCTTTTTTGTAGATATACGTTTTTATGGATGCTGTCATCCTTGTTAAATATAAGTTGTAAGTATAACCCCCCAACAACACACTGGTCATGTTGTTTTTTAAAAAGAAGTTGATTATAATTTATGTTATATGCAAAAATTTATTACATATTAGTGTTCTCAATATTGTATAGAAATACAGTACCCAGGGTATTAAGGGATAAGACAATAGATAATAAATACCAAATCATTACATACAAAATTATCCCTTCTTCAGATCAAAACTAGTGATTGACAGGTGTGGACACTGCTTCTTTTTAACAATCTACATTTCATAAGAGTCCCTAAAGTTTTTAAGCCAATGAAAAGAGAACTTTTTAAAAAAACATTGGATTTCAGTATGAATTTAAATTCCAATGCCCCCTCCCTCTTTGGACAGTACACATTAAATCAAGTAGACCGTTGATTACAACAGTGTATTTATAATTAGTTAAATTTATATGTTTGTACTGTGAGTATAACTAGTAGCTTAGCCTTTAGCCTCTAGGGGCTTTTTTCCCTACAGGTTCAGTGGAGATTTTTCTAGACAATAGACGATAAATTGATGCAATTTCCAAATAATGAAAACAAAATTAACTTGAAAAATACTAAATGCTGATTGATCAATTCATTGTGAAATATGTGCTTAAATTTTGGATGGATCATCGTATTATCTATAGACAGATAATAATTAATTATTTGACTGACTTTGGGGACTTCTTCTGAATTTTGATTGGTCGGTTAATTAAGTTGTGTGTCAAAACATTTTAACCACTAATTGTAATTTACAAAAGGGAAACTCAAGGAGAATGTACATCAATATATTGGCCAATGTCTTATCCCTTTAGATCCCTGCATTTATATAGTAGTTACACTTCTCACCTGAAGTCCACATAAAAATTAATCTCTTGTCTAAGGAGTCCAATTCATAACCAAAGGTTCCGTGATTTCCTTTTCTATAAATATATTTAGAAGGTTTGTAAAACGTTTTGCAATTGTTTTAGCAACATTTTAATGATTTCATATAATATATTAATTTGAATTTTAAAGCTAAAACGGTTAAAATCATAACTTATGGTTTATTTGCATGTTTAGTTATGTTTAATATTCAAAAAAAACTCCTAAAAACATAACCATTAAGGTATAATGTAAACTAAATAAACCTTTAAAATTGTACAAAAAAAATTTAAAAAAAAACATTACACTTCAAACTACAAGGGTTTTGGTTCAGTTGATTAAGCTCAGGAATAAAATATAATTATGATAAAAACCTGGATCTTGAAACTAGAATAGATTTTGTCTCCCCTGGAGCTATCTTTTCCTAAAAATATCCTAACATTAAAAATTATTTTATTGGATTTGAACTTAATTTCTTTTGTTATTTTAATAGTTGTTACAACATGAACAATATAGCTATTAATTATTAATTAAGCTAAGAAGTGCAAGCTGTTTCCATATCAAAATCCTTTATTCTACATCCCCCACCCACATCGTTCAAATAGTTTTGTGCTTTTCCCACTTACTGCATAATCACATGCTTCATAGACGAACTTTTGAAGAGAAAAACTTATATTAATTTTAGGTTTAATAAAAGAATAGTACAAAAGATATGTAACTTTTTAAAAGTTAAGAATAAAAAGTAGGGAAAGGGGGGGGGAAGCTTGAGTGCGGGTCATAGTTTATGTGATTCAAAAGTAGGTTTGAGTTAAAGCACCAGTTTTTTTGTTATTTTATCTCATGTTAGATAACGTGGTTAATATCAGGGAAACCCCGATGAATTAAGCTTATTGCATGGATACTTAAAAATCTAGGGAATGGGAGCTGTAATCTTTCATTTGCAGTATAAAGAAAATATTTCCTGACTTCTAATCACAACACTGGTAGAAGAAAGTTTAAAATCCTAGAAGATAATTAGAAGAGCTGGAAAGTGTCATGTTTAACATCATAAAATTACGTCTAAATCTCTTCTCATCCCTCCTTTTGGACGTATTTTATGACGTAACACATGACACTTTCCAGTGCTTCAGAAAATTAGTGTGTCTACTATAATAAATCAAAGAAATTAAACAAAGTAAAACTTTATAACTACCATGTCCATTAAAATATCGCCAGCTTTTGCCCAGATACCTCTAAAAGCAAAATATAAAGTTATAAAAAATACATCATTTATCTGCCCTCATACAAACATGATTTATGATAGTTCATTTTAAGACTTTAAAAAGCAATATGCTCTGTCGTTACTTTAAATTCAGATTAAGTTCTATATCTTATCATAACAATAGACTTTCCGTTTTTTTTTTCAGAGAAAAATATTTAATGTCAATCTTGACATTAAATTTAATATTTTTGACAATTGTCTCATGCTTTTTGATGTAACTTTAAAAAATCATATGGTTTTGGTACATTTTTATAAATTTTAAGAAATATACCATCAAATAAATAATAAAGATTTTCTATAAAGATTTTTTTAAATTAAATCTTTTCTAAATTTTAGGGTCGGTCCGTTCTAGCACTGATGGTTACTTTAGACATGTTAGAATTGTCCTATCTAATTCAAACTTGGCAAGATGATTTCTTTAACAGTTACGCTTAATTTAAAAATTTTGACAATTTTTATATGATATAATTATCCTATGTATCTAATTTTTAAAATATTGATTCTAAAATGATTAAGAACAATATATGTAACGAAAAACCTCTAAAAATGTAAGTATGTTAATGTTCCTTTATTTTTTGGTCTTATCACTAGAGCTCCAATTGGGTGTTTTTTTTATCCTTCTTGAACTAATTGTAAACTCACCTTGGTATTAATGTTATTTGAGTATTGTTAGTTATGTTGATTAGAACAGTGCTTGTAAATTTGGTCCTGTCAACGTCCATAACTAAAAACAAAGGAAGTTTGTCAAAGTGTCTCCTAGAAAAGGAGACAAATATAAAAACTTTTGGCCGAAGCATCTCATGTATATTAAGGAATTATGACGTCAATGTTAATATTTTGGTAAACCGTTGTAACATTTGTCCCCTTTTTTTAGGAGACACTTTTACCAACTTGAAAACAAAGTTGTTTGAAAATTAATAAATATTTTTTCCCATAATAATCTTATCTGAACTTAATTTTTACTACAAAGCTTTAAATCTATAGGACAATTCTAACATTCTGAATTAACGGATGGACCTACACTAATAATCGAAAAGCTTAGATTTCAAAGATCGAGTTACATGTTTCTAATAAAGACTAATTTTTTTCTGGAAACGTTTTAAATTCTTAAATATTGCATGTTTAAAATGTTTTAAAAGATTTGTATATTGTGTTTAAAATGATTTGTTACCTCTTTTGAATTCACCTGAAATGGAAGAATCAAACTTTATGGATCTTTTATTCCGAATATGTTGTCCGCATCTCTCGCAGTAAACCATTATTAATCACAAGCATTTTGTTAGGATCTGATTAGTTTTATCAAGAAGTATTAGTAAGTTAACATTTTACACTCGAAGGATTTTGTTGCGTCTATGCAGAGACGTTGCTATACAATTCTGTCATTACGTTTGCAGAACATTGATTTTACATGGCATGGTTCGTTCTATTAACGTTGCCATCTATTAGCTTGAAGTATGGACGAACCAAGAGGACATTAGAGTGAAAATTATACAGGTACCCAAAGTTTTATTATTGCCACGATCGTATTGGTTGACTATAAAGCTTTTGGTACATTTATTTGTTAATTTTAGATTTTTTGGTTCAAAACTAACAGGGACAAAATTCTTCAACCAATAATTTTGTTTATTATTATTGGGGATGTATTGTCTTATCTCTTAAGAACAAAAAGAGATTGCAGAATAGAAAATCAAAGAGGTTAAACGTTTTTTTGTAAAAAAAAAACATAGATTTTCATCTTTTAAATTGTCCATAATATGAAGTCAACGGAATTTATTTGAGTAATTATTCGCTGCTATTGGGAATAATCATCCTTGTTAAAGATACAGGATTTATAAAAATACGTTCTGTCATAATTTTTTTTAAAAAGTTCTAATAGTACTTTTTATTTTAAATTATGGGTATTAACTGTTACAAAAAAATAAATGTTGATAGAAATTACAACTATAATATTTGTTTTCAATTAAGAAATTAAAAGAGCTGTAAATAGATATATTGTACGTGTATATGAATAAAAAGTCGGAAAGTTACTGAAATACATCAACTTACAAACATACACACTCAAAAATACAAACACACCATACGTATATACTATCCATATATATGGAAAGGAGTCTGTTTCATCAGGGAATTAGGTATAGGTCAATCAAAAAAAGTAACTCGCCATCTAATTCTAAAGTTAAATTTATAGGTCATATAAAGCCTACTCTAGTGCAAAAAAAATAATAAATGTACAGAAATGCATAATACTGAACTTTTAAATGAGGCCTGGTTAATTAAATCTTTCATTAACAGATCTCTGTATCCCTGCTCCTCTATAAACGTTGTGTTTCGTGATTATGAAATGTTAATTCTGTATAGAAGATATTGTATGCACTATTTTGCAGTGTTCTCAAGCATATACCATGTATGTATGTGTGTGTTTGAGGATATTATAGAAAACCTTTTAAACCAAACGTTTCAACCACTAATTGTAAAATACAGAAGGGGTAATTTTTTTGTATAATCATCGCATTTGTACATCAATTTATCGGCCATTGTCTTATCCCTTTAGATCCCTGACTAAAGCCCTACTGTTAAACCAACAAATTATTAATGCTTGGATTTTACCCCAAACTTTCCTTTCTTGCCTCCTTTATTATTGTACATTTAAATGGCCTCAAATTATTGATTACAAAATATGTATATTAATTTTCTTGTACCATTTTATTAAATTTTCAGTTCACAAAATTTTTTTGGATTTTCCTATGTAAATATCAGGAAAGAAGGGAACATTAGACTATAAATTACACTTGTACTCAAACTTTTATAACCACGTTGCCTTATTCATTGGCTCAAAAATTTTGGGTACTTTTAATAAATTTTTGATTGGTTGGTTCCTTTCAACCAACAATTTTAATCTAAAGAGGGGTTAATCCTATTTATTATCATAAGAGATGTGCATCAGTTTATCGGCCATTGTTAAAATTCAGCCTAACCATTTAGTTTTTATTTTGATTTTTCATATATTTTCTATAGTGTTATTTTCAATGTTTTTATGATCTTTTTTTCCTTTACTGAACAATTAACTGACATATTTTTTTACATTGCAGCTGTATTTTACGTTAGTTTACTTGTGGTACATTTCCTTGAAATAAGTGTCAGCGACCAGTAAAAAATGGTAAAGAAAAGTGAATGTTTGTCCATCCATTACGTAGTCTATTTAACGCACAATGGTGCACTAATTTATCAATTTATTACCAGAGCATAGTTGCTCTATAACTAGGATGTCTTCGTCTTTTACTTTTATTTTACTGTAAAAAAATTTAATTATATTGCTATTGTCATAAGTACTTCTATTAATGAATTTAATTGTTTAGAACGGTTTGCTAATTCAGTAATTATCAATAAAAAAAAAAAGTACGACGATTTCCGTTTGTTTGTTTGTCCTGAAAAAAAACAAATGGTCTTACTAACTAGAATTCTAATTGAAATCTGCTAATCAGGAAATATACATTACACATACAGATAATACCAAGCACATTTTCTTGGTAGGTGAGACAAGTAATAAACAAAGCTACTTTGTTTTATTGTTACTTTCTTTATTACTTGCATATTTAGCTCTCCGTTGGTAGGTAGATAAGGAAAATAAAGATTAGATGCAGTTCGAATTTCTTCTTTTACAAATTTGATTGCTATGACATGTTAAACATAATCGTTCCTGTTGCATTTCACAATACAAATTCACTAAAACGTTCTAAAATTAGACATCTATCAATTTAGATTAAATATATTTCTTTTGCTGCTGTCAAAATATTAATATTAATGATTTTACATGATGCTATTACATTTGCATTTTATTCATTCCTATTTCAATGTTATTTAATTAATTTTGTAACTTTTTTTCACAATTGTTTTCTGAATAATGTAGCTTATCTGTGGCTGCGTATTGTAAATTTTCTGGTGGCTTTGGTTGCTCATTACACCAAATTTTACTGGCGGCTGTGAAGATTAAACTGTTTCACAACTGTGAATGTTATGCTCTATGCAATAAATATCATGTTTCTAATCAGACTTTAATGGAATTTATTATTTTTAATTTGAATATTAGTGTTGGTACCTAATAAAAGAGAAGAAAAAATCATATGGTTGCTTTTGCACATAGTTTTTTTAAGCGAAGCTTTTTCTATAATGATAATCGGTCCGTCCGTCCGTAAAGGTTAGCTCTTTCCGTTGATTTAGACATGCTAAAATTGCCTCATCGATTTGAAACTTTGTGTGATGATTCTTACTACAGTTAGGTACAATTAAGAATGCATAGTAGCTCTACGTAAAGTCCGTCCGTCCATTTACAACGTGCTTTTTTTACTTTTTTGACAACAATTTTTCATCCTTTTTTTTAGAAAACTGATTTCTAGGACAACATAGTACAATGTTATAAGTGACGCTTCTCTATAATTAAGTACATAAGGACATTAAATTTAAGTTTGTCCTTAAACAGTATCCTGTATTTAAGTAGTTTTGCAACAAACTACTTAAAATCAAAAACTTTTATATGCTTTTCAAGTTCTTACCATTTCAAAGATTCGTTTTTATTAGTGTTGTTTCTTGATGTTGCTATCTTTAAATTTGATGAAAGATTTTGAAAAAGTAATTTGATATTATCTCAAGGTTTTAAAACTAGATTTATGTATTGTACACTACATAGACTGTTATTTTTCAAACCTAATTTTATTATAAAAAAAGGGGTATGTTGTATTTGCTAAATACATATAAGTCTTTAAGCTAATTAAGTAAATTTTTAACATAAAAATTATCAATTATTACATTTATATTTACTTTGACAAAAGAACATCACTCAAGCCTGAAAACATATTTCTTTTTTTAAATGAAAAATTAATAAAATTTAACATTACATAATAAATTCTTTAGCAGAATTCAAATGAATGAGGCTGCACATATTACTTTTTATATAGAAAAAGAATAGAACCATGTATAAATAAATGTGACAGTAGTACACCTATATTATAAATTTTTTCATCAAATCAGTGGACGATGTATTATATATCTATTTATTGTAATTCCTGGGAATCATTAAATGCTTTTAGTTACTATCTATTTATTAGATTCTTGTTTTGGTATCAGACAAAAATCTGTGAAAAATTATTGTTTATAGTCCCCTACAAAGCCACAGTAATCCATTTATTCATCTTACTATAGCAGGTGCCTTCCAATAATTAGGTTTCTATTGATTGTGTATAATTATTATTATCAGATATTTTATATTAAGGGGTTAGTAAAGTAGAGTGTAGGGATATGTTATCAAGAAAATTTTATAACGAAAGGTTAAATTCAAAATGGGTTAGCTTTGGAGTTGTAATTTTATTAAACCCTCAAAGATCATGGGGTGAGAAGGCGGCGAGACATAGAAATGAAGTAGTATGAAAAAGAGCTTGTCAATATTATGTCAGCCAAGACTAATTTTTGGCAAGCACAATGAAGTCGACATAAACCACAGAATGTCTATGTACAGTTTTGACTGTAAGCTCGTCATTTCATTTAATAATTTGTGGCTGCAGCTGAAGATTGTTCAAAATAGATGAAACTTTGAAACTCTGATCAACTTATCCATCACTTATATATTCCTTTATTCCTGGATGTTAGTATTGATTGCAAAATATAATATGATAATAATATTCTATTTTATAATTTAACCAAAACTTTTTATATTTATATAATAAATGTATCCGTACAAATGCATAATCCAGACAACTGCCTGGCCCAAAAATTAATAAAGAACTAAGAACTTCTTAAGTGTTATAATATTTATATTTGATATATGCTTTTTATAATATATTTCCTCAATGCTTAAAAAATACATAAAGTTACAAGTATTCACAAATATTATTATTTAAGAAATAAATCAAAAAATTGGAATTTAAAAAATTTAGAAAAATGTTAGTAGATTTTTTTTTGTTGATGCTAATCCTTAATACATATTATATTCTGATCAGAAATGCTCTTTTAGTTGAAGTGAGGATTTTTAATTCTTTTGTAATTAACATAGAATTATTCTAAAAATGCCTCTAGTATAAAAAGCTTTAAATTTGTTTTAAAAATCGAACAAGAATAAAATTCTTATAATCCCAAAGCTTGTTGGACAGACTGAGGTAAATTTTCTACGCTGGATGGAAATACTGTCACTTCTACTTCAGATACTGGCCTAAAACAACATATATTTTGTTAACAAGGAAGAAAACTCTAATAAGAGACAATAATACATAATAGCAAGTGTCTCAACCATGACACTTTGGTTGAGTGTGACTTCCGAATTAGCGGGAAGTTCTAGAGATCTTGTTTGACGTACACACAAACCCCCAATACCAGGAACCATCAAGTTTCAACAGCAGGTTTGATTATAGATTTATTGAGGCAAACTATTTCAAAGTCCTGAAATTACAAATCAATTAATACAAAATTCCAGTTTTTATAACCACGTAATCTTATTTGCTTTTAAAATCTTTTTTTCTACGGTTAAGAATCTTTGGAAACTTTGGCTTTAAAGGAAAATTATTTGGTTTAATAAATCATTGTTAAATGCAAAAATAAAAGCACATAAAAAATTACTAAAACATAATAATTAAATCATAATAAAGTTTCATGTTTAGCTGGCTAAAGCCTTTTAAACTAAATAAAATCGTCCTATACGCCATTCAATTTAAATAAAATGAACAAATTCTACCTGAAGTTCTTATGGTTTAAAGCCCCTGGTATACTAGGGTCGTTCTCCGAAATCTTCACACACTCACATATCATTCAAAAGTAAAGAACGTGGACGCATCAAAACATAAACAAACTCATGCCGCGTCTCTTTAGAAAAGGAAAGTCAAACAAAGACGACATTTGCGCTTAATTTGGGATAATGAATAAGGAATTAATTTCGATCTTGATAAACACAAAGCTTCCTCGAAAAGAGGTTAAGACAGCAAGGATCTTAAGGGTTAAGACAATAAAAGTTAAATTGATGGACAAAATTGCCTTGTAATTGTTAGTTGAAAAAATTGTAGCAACCAATCCAGATTCTTAGATATTCAAAAATTATTAAGCCAACAAATAAGAGAAGGTGTTTATTAAACGTTGGATGCTAACTGCTAGTATAATTTACTGTCGATCCAATGTCTTTTCCCTCCCCCAAAATAATTATAAACCTTCCAAGGAAGCTACCCTGTAAAGGAGAACCAAATCGGTTCCGCGTTAAGCGAGATCTTTTGATATAGTAATACAGATAGACATCATGTTACTTTATTATAATGATGGATTAGAAGTGCAATTTTGCCTTTAGTAACTTCAGAGGAACCAAATTGAAACCCTAGGTGTTAAAACAAGCTCAAAATAAAGAGTACAGATTTAAAAATATTACATTTTAAATATTAGAAAATTTTAACTAACTACTTTACCTGGTTTCATTGCTGGCGTGAATGATTAAATCCTCCGAATGGAACCATAATCCTTTGGTATCATGATACACGTACTTTCTAAATAAGCAATAAAGAATAAAATAGAAAATTTAAGTTTTAGCTGTCCTATTTGTAGGTTAGTCTGTCAGAAATTTATTAAATTTATATTGCCATTGTCACAAGTACTTCCATTACTGAATTAAATTCATTAGCACTTAACGGTTAACTTATTTAGTAATTATCTATGATACAAAATAGAATGATGTCTGTCTGTCTGTTTATAAGTCCTGAAAATGCCTAATATCTTACTAACTGTTGTACTGATTGAGATCTGCTTAGTAATGAGTTTTATAAAATAGCTTTTCTTTTTAAAAGCGAAGCTTTTCTATAATTAAGGTCGGTCCGTCCGTCCGTCACGGATAGCTTTTTTCGTTAATTTAGACATGTTAGAATTGTCCTGTCGATTTTAAATTTTGCATGGTGATTCCTTTAATAGTTAGGCACGATTTAAAAAGCGTAGCAACTCTATAATCATTACCAGAATGTCCGTACGTCTATTTTAAACATGTTGATTTTTTTTACATTTTTAACAACAAATTTGTATGTGACCTAATTATCCGATTGGTCTGATTTTTGGTATACTGATTCCTGGGACAACAAAGTACAATATTATAAGTGAAGCAACTCTATAATCAAGTCCTAAAAATGTAAGTATGTCCATAATCATTATCCTGTATCAAGCAGTTTTTCAACAAATTTACTTACAATTTTGCTTTGACTCTTATACATTCGCATTCTGATTATTCAGTTCTGACATTATACAAGTGTTAATGTCCGTTTGTCCTACCGTTTCAGAGCTTGGCTTTTATGGATGTTGTCATCCTTGTTTTATGACACTTCTACTCTAATTTTCATAGTTGTTTTTTTAGTATTTATGTACTTTTTGATACAAAAGTTCCATGTGTTTATTAAGAATGCCTATTTTTAAAAATACTGTTCTTTTAATCATACAAATATGAATACTTCAGTCTTGAAATTTCAAGGTTACTTCAAGGAAATTATGATTACAAATTTGAAACATAAGGATAGGTCTGGTGAATATTTAAGGAATTTTTATTTAGCAAAGTTTTCAAGTATTACGTTCGGAACTTGCCATTTATTTTTTTTGCTATTATCATTTAAGCTTTCGGGTGGGTGTTTTATAAAAGTAAAAGGAAAACTTTATTATTCTATCAAAGGAACTTCAAGGATAAGATAATGGACAATAAACTAATCTACATTCCCAATGACATTATACAACGTTATCTATTCTGTAGATTGAAATCATTGGTTGAAAAAATTGGACACTGCTAATTTGGTCCAAACGTTAAAAAAAGTATTGGACCAGTGAATGAGAGAGCGTGGTTAGAAAACTTTGGTGAAGCTGTTTATAGTGCCTACAAAACTTGACGTCATACTGGCCTACCATTGGTCACTTAAAATGTATACTGGCCTGCTCTTGATAATTTAGTCTGTGTATTGGCCTATCATTAGTCATTTGTATTGTCTTTCGTAATTTTTTTTATTGGTGCTATAAGCAACTTTGGGATCCATATAAAAAACAGTCCACTGTCCCCTTCCTGAGTTCCATCAATAAAATTGGGGTACTTAGGATGGAACTTTTTACTTCATTTACCTATCCCCCTATATCCCTGTAATGAAAGGATGTAATTATGAAAGCCTGATATGAATCTAAATGCAAACTACTTTCTTTCTTCATAACCTTGTTACACAGAATGCAGCTGGCAATTTTATTTTATTTGGTTTTTGTACTTTTTTATTGCATAATTCATTATAGTTAATGTTACACTTTTTTGGCGCTGAGCTCATGCCTTTAGAAGCTCTTTAATTTTCTTATTGGGTACATGGTTTTATTTAGTTTTTTTTAGGGTTATTTCTGTTTTTTATTATCCAAATTTAATATAAAAAAACAGTGATAAAAACAAACAATCAGTCAAGCAACTTAATGTTATTTTTGACTTTTTCAAAACATTTAACATTTTTACACAACAAGAATTTGGTACATTAATTTCCCAAATTGAATGCATTAACTTGTAATAAAGTAATTCTATAGAAAATTAAAGAGATAAAATTTGTAAAGATTCAATTGTTGCCTGCGTAGATACTGTTGAGTAAAGTCTAAATTAAAATCCCGGATTTATGTTGCTATATTGCAGAATGTACTAACATATCCTAATTATATAGTAGCTGTGCAAGTAATTATAGGATTTAAAAATCCTTTAATGTGAAGTTATAGGATTAATAGATTACCTTGTAAACCAAGTTGGTCGGTTGTAATACATATCATTAAATTTATCACCTATTTCCTAAAAATAAATAAAGCATTTAATATTACTTACATAAAAGTAACGGGTTGTCTTACAGAAGGATTTCGCTAACCGCTGAACCGGTATCATCAACCCCCTAAAAGAAATCGATCTCAACTACCCCTAGAGGCCTCTAGGGGCGTAGCCACTATTAGTTTATATAGCACTAACCATCACTTTTAATAAAGCAAATATTTTTGTAATACAGTTTGCTATGAATGTGTTCAATTATTAACTTTTTAAAACCTTAAACAAACATTTCATAATATGCATCGAATTCCTATTACTTAAAGTTTGACCTAATTACACACACGAAACATAATCATAGAAAAAGTGAAAGTAATTGGTAGGAAATATCTATAGTTAACAGGGCAATTATGAACCTAAATATAATAGTAGAACGAAATTTGATAAATAAAAGAACAATTAAGTTACATCACTTTCGATTATAATAGAAAATTTTACTTTTGGTTTAAAATCAAATAGTTTTTCTTTATGACATTAAGTAAAAGTGTTCATTAATGACTTATTATCTGTATTCAGCCATTCTAATATCTAACAATGTTGACTATGACATTAAATTTTATTGGGGATAGGATTGAATTCATCTCAATGACTTAATTGTAAAAGCAATTTGCCAAATCCTGTAAAAATCTAAGGCTAGTCTAGGAATTTGGGTCATACATGTTCATTTTATCTATGTAATTGTCAGGGTAGTAATAGTTATTTCTCGCATCGTATTATAAACAGCTTCCCGCAGATATAGAATGTACAATTATCAGATTAAAACCAGTTTTTTTGAGCCCCGAGGTGCCGAAGGCACGGGCTAAAAAACTGGTCTTAATCTTATGATTGTACATTTTTATTTTCGTAGAAAGTTGGATATAATACGATGCTAGACATAGTTTTTCCGTATGGATGAGAACCGGTTCCTATCCACCGGATTCGAATGAATAGCTAGCTTTAGAAATTTTAAAGAATTTTCCCTATCATAAATACAGTTTTTAATTGAAAAATCTAAATACAAAAAATGTCAGGGTTTTAAACAAATAAGGCTTTATGTACTACAAAAAGAACCACCAACATATTCTTACGCCTAGAAATATCCGATATATTTATGCAAGGTTAAATATGCCAGGCTTATATGCATAAATTATTCAAGGTATCACAAACTAGAAACATGAAATTACATCAAAATGCACCAGGGTAGATATTTGGACTTTCTAGCTTTCTAGAATTATTGTGAAACAGAGAGAGAGAGAGGGGACAATGGGCTTTTTATTATACTATTCCCAAAGGTTTATAACAACGTTTTCTTATTCGTTGGGCTTGTAATGAGATGCGATGCTCTTACACTCATAGAAGGTTCTAGGAAGTCCTAACTGTGCACTGTAATATGTTACGCCTGTTTATGGGCCAAGGCATTCCCCCATACTCTAATTATTTATGGTGACCACCTGACAAAGTAGCAGTAGGAACTATTTTTAACGTCTTTAGTTATGACGCGAAGTCGCGTTGATATTCTAATGTTGAATGTTTACCTGTGAGACCCCAACAGCCAGATGTGAGGCGTGTTTGTCAAAATTATTTGGAGAGGACCACATTATGTGAAGAAATTTATTTGTTTCTCCAATTCTGAAATTAGAAAGAAAAAAAATTTATTCAAGCTAAATGGTTGATTTATTTTTTATACTGTTGTTAAAACGTCAAATGAATATTCCTATAACTAAAAGGTACAATCTCAAATCAAATCACTAGCAGAAGATCATTACGTCAACTTTAAATTTTACCACCAGTCCCACCCCCCCCCCCTATTTTTAATTTTAGTTTTTAAAAAAAATGGGAAGGGGGGATATTTTCTTTAAGAGGAGATTTCTCTTGGGAGGGTGGTGTTACCCTCCATTAAAAGTTGTAAACTTTCTCAGTACCCCAGAAAGGTTGCTGGTACCCTCCCTTAAAATAGTTATAAACCTTCCCAGTACCAGGATTGATTTTACCTGTATGAAGCTGTGCCAGCACATCCACTTCTAAAAAGATATTAACATATATTTTCTATACATCCAAAGTAACTTTTAGAACCTGAGCGTCAGTGTATGCTTGCTGCGGCGGTTGTCGGGGTAAGGGTCTGGACGTTACCACATCATACTAAAGATGCTTAAAATATTACCTACTGCAGCAATATCAGGAAATAACAGTAAAATGGTAAGTCTTTGCCTTTAAACAGGTGCAACTAATTACAATAAAAAAGGTCGTGCAATCAAATGATTGGTTTTCTGTTAGATGTTACTCCGTGTGTTTGTTTAGTAAGAAATTTAAACATTGGTCTGCCTTGTTAACCTTGGTTATAGGATTTGACGTTATAGTTTCAAGGACAGCAGCCTCGCCCATGCGAGGTACGTTATGATATAAGGCCACGAGAAATAAAAATACGGTTTTTGAATAAACAAGTCCTAGGCATAAAACAAACCTTACATACATTACGTATTTGTTTTTTATAAAGACCATTAAAATTAAGAATAATGCCTTATGTATTGAAAAGAATTCAACGTAGTTCTAAACTAATTGAAAAAAAAATAAAAATAAAAAGTTACTTGTTTGGAGGTCTAGTTATTCTATAACACAGCAGAGCACTTTCTGTTAAAGATGGAACATCATTTATTGGAACTTCAATCTAAAAAAAATCAATTTAAAATTGAATCATCTAAGTAAAAGAATTAAACAGTTCAAAGATTCCTGGAAACTTGGATTATCGGGACCTGCATGCATAGAACCTAAAACTTACTCGAAAACTAATATTTTTACCATCAATGGATTTTTTAGTAGTTTAATAACTTGATTTTTTATAATAATATTTCACTTTATAACTGAATAATATAGTAATTATAGCGAAGCTAATCTATAAGTGTTTGTGTCTGCCTGTTATAATGCTGTTCAAAAATAATTTTTTTCTTACTTCTGAATTTGTCGACATTTTACTTCTTATTAAATCACCAAACTTCTCAAAATAATAACATTCGCATTATAAATAAAAAAACGTTTTATATTTATAACGAAAAATTTGCGTTTCCAGTAATATTAAGGGATAGGACAATCAATAATAATTTAATATATACATCAGCAATGATGATAAACAAAATTACCCCTTCTATAGATTGTAATAATCAACCATTCAGTAAAAGTACCCAAAGTGATTGAGACAACGAATAAAATGTCCCCTCCCTCCCTGTTTTTTTCTCCTAAATATAGATGTCATTCCAACTAACCTCTCCTGCCCTGGGACTGGCTCTGACAGCAGTGAGCGGCATATCCAGGAAGTTCTTCACCTTCACCGTCACTGACGAGGCAAAGTTGTCCTTTGCAATCTCAGCCTCCTTGAATAAGAAATATTAATTAATATAAAATACTTGTCTTGACTGTTGGTGAAGATATAATGAGGTTGAATACTTACCTTGACTGTTGGTGAAGATGTGATGAGGTTGAACCTTGACTGTTAGTTAAGATGTGATGAGGTTTAATACTTACCTTGACAGTTGGTGAAGATGTAATGAGGTTGAATACTTACATTGACTGTTGGTGAAGATGTGATGAAGTTGAATACTTGCCTTGACTGTTGGTGAAGATGTGATAAGGTTGAATACTTACCTTGACTGTTGGTGAAGATGTTATGAGGTTGAATACTTACCTTGACTGTTGGTGAAGATATGATGATGTGTTATACTTGCCTTGACTGTTGGTGAAGATATGATGATGTGTTATACTTGCCTTGACTGTAGGTGAAGATATGATGAGGTTGAATACTTACCTTGACTGTTAGTGAAGATGTGATGAGGTTTAATACGTACCTTGACTGTTGATGAAGATGTGATGAGGTTGAATACTTACCTTGACTGTTGATGAAGATATGATGTTGTTGAATACTTACCTTGACTGTTGGTGAAGATGTGATGAGGTTGAATACTTACCTTGACTGTTGATGAAGATGTGATGAGGTTGAATACTTACCATGACTGTTGGTGAAGATATGATGAGGTTGAATACTTACCTTGACTGTTGATGAAGATATGATGAGGTTGAATACTTACCTTGACTGTTGGTAAAGATGTGATGAGGTTGAATACTTTTCTTGACTGTTGGTGAAGTTGTGATGAGGTTGAATACTTACCTTGACTGTTGGTGAAGATTTGATGAGGTTGAATACTTACCTTGACTGTTGGTGAAGATTTGATGAGGTTGAATACTTACCCTGACTGTTGGTGAAGATGTGATGATGTTCAATGCTTACCTTGACTGTTGGTGAAGATGTAATGAGGTTGTCTCCCTTCTCCATGAGAACCTCAGCAATGTTTGTCATATCAGTGTCGTCCCCCATACTTCTGGCTACCCTAAATGCAAATGACATAGCAAAAAAGGACGTAGTACTTTATTAGCTTCGCTCTTGCCTTTTTGGGCCACAAGAAGGGCTGGAAGTAACCCCTCAAATATAGAATTTGTTCGGGGCTATTTTTTTGTTCGGGTATATTGGCATGTCCAGTAGGGTAGTCCTTAAAAAGAACTATATAATCAGTACAGTTATTAGCAAAATTTTGAGCTTTATCCGTTCTGACAGACAGGCTGGCATGTAGACATCACTCTACTTTGTAATTTATACATTCTGTTTTTAATCAAAGCATGACACTTAATCTGAATATTTTAAAGTTAGTATGTTTTTCAACCTATTTTGAAAAAAATTACACTATTCTAAGACATGAAGATATATTTCGATTTTAGCAATCATTTTCAATTCATTTTGAATCTGAATCAATGATTGTCGAAACACTGAAAAAAAGGACGTCGCGGATCTAGCAGTATATTGTCCTAGGTCGGCTGCCGTATCGATTGAAAATAATCTGCAAAGACTGCAGTATGTTCATAAATATGGCAACTCATTTGCAGATAGCGGAATTTTAACCTGATCGTGGCTGTAAATTTTTAAAATGATCGACAGCAAGAAACACAAAATCTCGTTTTCAGCAATTTCAATGATTGACAACATTTATTTACTACCAGCTTCGCCCCTAGCCTCTAGGGGCTTTGCCCCATGAGGTAATTTTAAAAAATTGGGGGGGAGGAGGATTTTCATTTTTGGGAGGTTAGGGGTGTCCCATTCCCCAAGAAAATAGCTTAAAACCACCACATGACCAATAGGTATATATCCTGAAGAGTAGAATCCGATCGGTTCAGTGGTTACCGAGATCTTAAGGGACGGACGGACGGACAGACGGACAGACAGACATCAAGCTACTTTGTATTATTAGATTACTTGGATAGTTGTTATTACAGATTTTTATGAATTTGGAATTTTACTAACACTATGTAAAGGATAGTAATCTAACCTTTTAACATGTGAATGTTTACAGCTAAACTGCATAATATTTCATGCATATTTTTAGCATCAAATATTTATAGTCTCATTTATTATTCATATGATTTATGCCCTTTCATTCAGTTTTGTATATAAGGTAAGCAAATAACAAGTATATTAATATATTTTAATAGCAAATCTGTTCTCTATTTTCCTGTCTACTAGAAGACATTTTTTGAAAAATAGTATAAGAACAGTACATGTATTGTTGAATTTATTTTGATAATAACTCTCAGGACTCGGCAGCCGTCGGATATTTACCTGTAGGTTGGCGGGAAATTTAAGCTTTATAGTTTTTAAAAACATCTAAATGTCTAAACATGTTTCTATTATGGTAAAATTAGGTTCATTCCATATAGAAACAAAACGTTTTTTTGTTAATCAACGGATTTGCCGAGCCTCAATGAATAGCATTTTTTGTTTAAGTCAACGTAAATAAGATATGTTTCATTGTATTAGAAATAATGTTTATTTATAAACGAAAATTAATTTTATAATCACACCTTTTAATTTTGAGTAATAAATTAATAACACACAGGAAGCACTTTTTACAAATGTTTTTTACGTCAACATATGATTTAAAGCATATTCTATGACAAAATTTAAGTTAAACTTTGTTGTAGAGTTGTCTCTTCACTGAGAAACAATTTTTACTATTTCCGTCACAGTTCAGTTAGTCTCATCACAGTGGCATAAAATTGGACATTTTTACAATAATGTGTTAAATATAATCATTCTATTAAAGTATTTTTTTACTACAAAATTCTAAACCAACTAGAAAAACAGTGAAATTGATAAGGCCAAATGTTCGACACATATTTTAAATCACGTGCTTTAAAGAAACGTTATGTCGAATGTCGATATTAGGTCAGTCAAGAACACTTTTATCTAATTTTATTTCATTTTTGACCACTAACTAATGATTTGTATATCCTGAACGACCAAGTTCGTCAAGGATTCATTTTTTCAAACCCATAAAATAACTGAAGCATTGAAAGTTGCACTTATAGTTTTCTTTATTTGTTGCAGATTACGGCACGATCAAACAAAGCACCTTCTTGAGCACTGATATCCCCCCCCCCCACTCCTTCTTATTTCGAAATAATTTGAAACTATGGGAGGGTTGTAGTTTTTTGTTTATTTTAGGTTATACAGAACTGGGTAGCCCCACAGGGTTAGAGCCCCTGAAATGGTTAGGCATAGGAAAGAAAAAAACCTTCCACTATCAATTTTAATTTACTTCAAAGTTAAGGGGGGAGGGTTATCAGTTCTCAAACGGCACTTTGTAGGAAAGCACTTAGATTACAGTATAGTTTTTGATGTGCTAAAAATTGAAGAATTATATTTTTGAAGCATATCATTTCCAAAAGCGTTGTTTAACATTTGTTGTGTGACTATTAACTTTTTAGAAATAACGCTAATATGAAGCTTTATATCATTATGCATACCAAAAGTGTTTTCTAATAGAAATGACGTCTAATGACGTATAAAACTGGAGTGTACTTCTTAACCCTAATTTGTAGTTATTTTGTTGTATTTGCATAAATATTTGGAATTCTTTACAAATACAAAATAATTTCAATACACTGTGAAGTAATAATTAATTGAAAGCAAAATAACTTGAATACAGTTGTTTGCTTCAGGTAAAAAGTATTTTGCAATAAATACCAGAATAATTACTTCCAATAGAAGTCTAATTGCAAAGAGTGTAAGTTAGTTATTTTACCCTAAACGAATCACAATCTCCTGTTATACCTATTCTCAATGGATGTTCACATTTCACTAACAAGTACACTATTCAAAACTAGCAGCTGCTCTCCTAGCTACTAGGTGCCCTGTTATTCAAAGTAGCAGAAAAAAGTCCAACAACTTTAGGAACTAAATTTCAAATGAAAGCTTAAACTTATCCCAAAACCATGAGCAACATTTATTATGGCATTATTTCAACGGACAAACAAGAAACCTTAATATATATACTAATTAATGACTTTATTCGCCATCAAGCTTAAAGCAACAGACTAAGCTGCCTCACTTTTTTTTAAATATTTTTTTTTACAATTTATTATAAAAAAAATGCATACTGCATAACATACCTTAATTACTCATTTTTAAACAAAATGTACCAAAGCAGAACTAAAAATTGTTTCTAACCAAAAAATTATAATCAATTAATTTGGAATTGCTTGAAGTGAATGTTAAACTAAAAGTAATGTTGCAAAATATATAAAGTCAAATGTTGTCATGAAATATTAACATTTGCTTTCTACCTCTTTAATATCATACTGACAATACATTATTGGAAGCGTAGCTGCTCTTTATGTGATATTCTTATTCTATGTTGCATGCGTTACAAAAATATTCAGAGTAGGGACCGAACCAATAGTAGGTTATAAACAGTGACTTAGAACAACATAATTACATATGTACAAACTGTTTATTTATCCTTACTTTTAACATGTATACCTATCCTTGTGAAATTTTAAAGGCCGGTGGTTTTTCCCACCTTGACACCAGGAAAGTTTTTATTCAACTTAATAGAAAAGTGCAAAATTTTTATTTTTTTTAAAGTCAAATGAAGAAATTATAAGAAAATTTTAATAATGAATTGAAGAATGCAAACGTATAAAAAGGACTAATTTAATAATTGCAATACTATAAACTTTCAATATTTTACATTTTAAAAAGTCACATTATTTTTTATATGTATTGTATAACTACATGTTTTAAAAGTATGTAAAGTTAGTAAACACTTAAAAACTCTCTAATTTAATTCAGGAAACGCCCAGTACTGTAAAAAAGGATATCCTAATTTTAATATATAAATTAAAACAATTAATACCAATATTATATTAATACAAAACCTTGATGTTTTCTCTCAAAGTGACTAGGGAGCACATAATACCCCCCCCCCTCCCCCCTCTTTTTCAAATTTGTATAAGTTATTGATAATAAGGGGGGGGGGGCATTATGACCAAAATTAAGAGACACACTTAAAGCCCTTACTTTTAATTTATTTCAAAATAAAGGCTTTCTGTGCTCAATAAGGCACTTCAAGCTTTATTGAAAGCTTTATTGAAAGCATTAAAAATCAAAAACAATCTAATCACACTATGAGAGATATATACATACATAAATATACAGACAAGTCCAACCAAATTATCCAACTTAAATGTATTAGGAATATATGTATGTACGTGGATATTTATATGACAAGAAAAAAAATGTTGTCAATTTAGGTTGCCATTTCTCCTGTCATTTATCGGCCAATTCGTTCATGCAGTAGGAGGGAAGGGTGTGGGAAAGAGATCATTATTTTAGCCCACTACAAACTTCACTTTATTAGAGAATATGATGATCTGGTGCAAGATCCAAGTAATAATAAATCCATTCAAACTGATGTTTTTTATATTCTACTTTATCACTTGACAGTTGATAATCATCACACACCAGATAAAAGTCATGGATCTAAAGGGATAAGACAATGTCCGATAAATTGATATACATCTCCAATGATGATAAACAAAAATACCCCTTCTGTAGATTGAAATAATTAGTGGTTAAAGCACTCAACTTAATTAACCAACCATTCAAAATTCTCTCTCTCTCTCTCTCTCTATCTATCTCTCTCTCTCTCTATCTATCTCTCTCTCTCTCTCTCTCTCTCTCTCTCTGGATAAAAGTGCTCATCATCTCTTGATGTAAGTTTATCATGGCATGAAAACTCGAATTTTGGTAAAAAAAAATTTTTGAAATTGATAATCAATTAAAATGTGCCTTTGAAATAATTCTCATTTAATGAAAGAGTTAAGTTGCTTTTAAAAGGACTCTCCACAGAAAAATCAACTTTGGATTTTTGAAAATCTAACCTGAAACTATTATTCTCTGTTCAATTTTAGGCATTTTTTGTTTTTGTGGCATCGCGATCGAAGCCCTTTGAAAATTTTGTCCGCCGCCTATTTGTACTGCCGCTATAACAATATATACTACACTTTCCTCCACTCAATATATGTTTGCCGCTAAAGAACATTTGCTCCATTGCAACCGGCCGCTCTACGATTTATCCTCTTCCTTGACTGGACAATCCTGCCGCCTCCATTTTGTGTTCGCCTCCGCCAAATATAACTATCTTTTGCCGCAGTTGCCGCATTCATCGCCCTTCTCCGCCACTACTCCGCTATACAATGCTATACACCGCTTACGTCGCTATACACAACACCCCCCAGCCTCCATTTAATTTCTGAACAAGGGAGAGGGGAGCATGTATTGAACCGCGACGTACAGCAATGAATAGCGGAGTAGCGGCGGAGAAGGGCGATGAATGCGGCAACATAAAAGCTAAAAATCACTAAAGCAGCACAAATTGAATGGCGGGAGGATTCACTTAAAGGAGGTAAAAAATTTCAAAGGGCTTCGATCGCGATGCCACAAAAACAAAAAATGCTTAAAATTGAACAGAGAATAATAATTTCAGGTTAGATTTTCAAAAATCCAAAGTTGATTTTTCTGTGGAGAGTCCTTTTAAACTGTTTTTAACCTATTTTTAAATCATATATCAAAAATATACTATGACACCAGTAGAATCAGACTGCAGAGCCCAAATTTGAATTAAGCCCCCAAAAAACTTTTTTTGGGGGAATTAAAAATAAATTTTTACTGATGCTCCGGTCATTTTGACCAGAGCAAAAGGTCTTTTTTACTCGGGGTTATATTGTGGCTTTTAGACCAATTTATATAATTCACTTTATATTGATACAATAAAAAAAAACCTTACTATGTTCATTGGAAATATTTTTTTTTCTAAAACAATTAATTTATTGAAAAATCTAACATTAAAATAAAACATATAATTCTGAAGTCTGAACCAATTAGAAGTCTTGTTTCATTTCAGTTCCTTACAATTCAAAAAAGAGTGTTTTCACAAAGTGACTTATTTCCAATGTAGTTAAATAATTTTTATTTAATTAAAATGAAAAGAATGAAAACCATACACATAAAAGATACATACTTTTTAAAAATATTTAAAAAAATAAGTTTGAATAATCTTATATTTTATCATATTTGTATATGTGACAAAAATAAATTTGTTGTATTGCATAAACGTTTGTTGTCATCATCTTACACTATTTAACCCTTTACAGTCAATTTTTATGTGTTTTAAATAAGTGATAGAAAACAAGCACGATAATGTTAATTCATTGATATACTGTAAAGAATTAAGTTTTTAATGAATTAATTTAGATGAAATCAAAAGGCCTAATTTTACTCTATACCAGAATACTATATTTATGAAGCAAAACACTCTAAAAGCTACTAATTTTACCCAAATAAAAAAGACCTTTTGCTCTGATCAAAAAGGACCACAGCAACAGTAAAAATGAATTTTTAAATCCCCTCAAAAAAGTGTATTGGGGACTTAATTCAAATTTAGGCTCTGCAGTTTGATTCTACTAGTGTCATAGTATATTTTTGATATATGTTTTAAAAATAGGTTAAAAACAGTTTAAAATAACTTAGATACTAATTATAATTTATTACTCTAGTCCCCAAAGTTTTATAATAACGTTTTCTTATTCTTTGGATCATTAACTTTGGGGAGTTTTATTGAATTTTGATTGATTGGTTCATCAGGTTGAGTGTCCAAACATTTCAACCAAAATTGTAATCTGAAGAAGGGGTAATTTTGTGTTACATCATTGGAGATGTACATCAATTTTTCGGCGACTGTCTTATTTTGTTTAGATCTCTGTAAAAGTGTTATCAATAATAAAATCATTTAATGTATATAATGTGAGACGGGTAATAAAGTCGTCCTCTACGCAAAACCTAAGATACCGTCCTACAGAAATCTATTTTAAAAATTTCTATTTCTAATATCCGCTGGATTAGAACCGGTTCTGAGCCATACTTAAAAATTATGTATTTTAAAAATCCTAATATTATTACCATTTCTCTTAGTCCGGGCCTTAGGCTCCTCAGGGCCAACAAAACATATTGTATTAAAATCAGCGGAATTCAATCTTACCCTATAAATAACCAAATCGACGCCTTTTTTTCTCCTTTACCTGGAATCCAGAGAGTTTCCAAGCCAGGCAAGTGGAACTATACTCACTCGTCTTCTAAAAGTATATGGTAAAAAGTTATTTAAGTCAGAATCGTAATAAAGTTTTTAAATTAGATTTGACGGGATAGGATTCCGATTTTGCTTACATATTTTAGTAGAATTAAACTAACCAATCCTTTGTTCTATCATATGAAGTTTTAGATTTTGAAAATGTTGAAATAGCTGGATTATTATAATTTTTTAAATCTCTGTAATAAACTAAATTAAGGTATGGATGTTTTAGAAAACTGATCTGCTAGGGTTTTATTTGATTTCAATAAATATATTCCATTTTCAAACAATTAATAACTAAATCAATTATTTAATATAAAATCTAAGAAAATCAATATATTATTACTTAGATGTTGCACCAGAATTTCATGTACTCTGATAAAGTGATGCTCGCAGCTGAAGCTAGTAAAAGTGGCTGACTCAGATTATGACGTCAAAAAAAGTTAACCAATGAGAGACCACTATAAATTTTACCATTGGTCAATTACAGTGTATACTGACCTCTCATTGGTTAATTTTTTTGACGTCATAATCTGAGTCAGCCACTTTTACTAGCTTTATGAAGTCCATGTTAGCAAGTCAAATGGACGACAAATTTTCCCCTGTCAATATATCCACGTAGTCCAGTATCCATTTCAAAAATGTTAAGTAAGAATTGTAAAAATATAATAAGGTTTTTATATGTATTACTCTACCTTAGAAATAATATAAAGGAGGCATTATCTACAGACCCAGATAAAACATTAGTTGCAGTTAGCTCCAGTTTTATATTGGGATTTCTGAAATTAATTTTAGAATTTAAACAGAATCACAAAACCTTTTCCAGTACGGCTTCGAAACCGATTAATATCCGCTGGATTAGATCCGGTTCTAATCTATACTTAAAAATCATGTATCGTATCGTATTATATTAAGTTTTCTACGAATTTAAAAATTTACAATCATAATATTAAACCCAATTTTGTTAGCCCGGTATCTCGGGGTTAGAAAAACTAGTTTTACTCTTGTAATTGTTCATTTTTATAACCGCGGAAAGCTGTTGAGATTACGATGCAACAAATAACTATTCTATAATTATTTGTTAGCAATAGATCGTCTTTAATCTTGTTTAGGTTTAACAGCAAACCGACGACGGACCAATTGCTTACTGGAACAGGGAATCTTAAATAGAAATTTCAGCTGTCTTTCTAAAATAGCAGCTGAGAAAATTACTTTTTCGCCATAACTATAAGGGCGAATGGAGGGGCAGACAGACAAAGTGAATCATAAAGTATTTTCGCAATTATAAAAAAAATATTTTGAGAAGTGAAGATTTATTGAATGTGGCACTCCTAAGAAACAAAATGTATATTCATTGGGTATTCATTGCCCCATCTGTTCATAATTGGTAATTATATTTCAACCAAAGATACTTTTAAGAAGTTTTCAGTTGCCGTGATCTATATTAATGCTAGCGGCGGCGTCTGTTGGGGCGGCGAGATGCCCCTTATTAAGGGGAGGATATTTTCAATTTTGGTGTAAAAAGAAAAAAAGAAGAGAATTTTATTCTTGGAGTGATAACCTATAACAAGCTTAACTGTAATGGAGAACCTTATCGTTCCAATGGGTAACGAGATCTTAAGCTTCACACAGACAAACCTGTTACTTTTATATAATAAAATAATTTATATGAAAATGATAAAACTTTATGTTTAACAACTTTGGATACATTACTGGTGCCAACTTTTATCTAAAATTGATGTAAATTAAAAGTTGAATCTTTGTATCCCAAGACATGGCAATTAACAGATTAGTAATAACATAATTGGTAAATCATCATTTTCTTGTTTCAAAGTCCTGTGGCTTATTGTTGCATGAACAATAAAAATACAAAAAAAAATGGGGGAATGGTTATTTTTGTAATATTTTTAAAAAATAATTTTTCAATATATTTTTTTAAAATTTGTATCAGATTTTATATACATAAATTAACTGCATTAAAGATGAGCGGCAAAAGTTCTGCATTAAAACTCATTTTTGATTGGCTGTCTATAACGTTTGAGGGGTAATTAGATTTCCATAGATAATTTTAGAGAAGATTCCAATGAATATTGGAAATCTGCACAATATTTTAAATCATTGAAATTTCCTGAATATAAATAATTACAATTTTGCATAAATGTACTCACTACTCACTTATTAAATTATACATTTATGTAGAAACATTATAGTTTTATATATAAACGATAATAACAGAATATTACGCGGCTGACGATCCCTCACTGCAAATTGGTTAAATAAAATATTGCATGTAATTAATTAATGATCAGATAAGCATATTTATAGTAGACGTTGAGCACAAGCCAACACATTTTTTAATAGAATGATAATACAGGATTTACAGGGGTTTAAGTTTCAGATTTAAATATTTTTTAAAATGACCGAGAGACAAACGGACCAAGTAAGTTATATACTAGATTCTCATTGGTGTAGGAATCTTCACATATAAATCCAGTCGCCTATCTTGAGAAGCAGCCGAGAAATTAACGTTTTCCCATAAAGGTTTCTTACAAACGATCAGAAGGACGGGCATTTCGAAATATAGAGTAGCTTAGTTAATAAAAGATTTCGAAGAACTTTTTGTCATAACCTATTTAAATTAAAATTAATTTCGAGATTTTCTTTTTCTTTGATATGTAACTCTATATTAGTTTAAAATAGAAAGATAAATAGTTGCAATCTTTGTATATTGTCCATATACATGACTTTTTAATTACTGCACTGATAACTTAATTTAATCACGTCAATCTAAACATAAATATTTTTTTAATATATTTTTCACATATCAAGAACAATTCACAGCTTTCATGAAAATGGCTATTTTTAATAGGTATATCAATTGAATTAGCGTTTTTCTTGGATTTAAAAACTAACAATAAATTGAATTATACTTGGACTTCAAAACTAATAATGTAAATTCAATGTGCAGCAAATATGTTATTACATTGTTTTAATGAGATTATAATGATAGAAGATGAAAACTTTTCTTATTTTACTAATTGTCGGAACGTCGACTGGACATAGAGCCATGGACACACAGACATATCAAATTTTAGAGTAGAGTTGCTCACTGAATTTATTGTTGCATAATTTATGTAAGATGGCTACCGTTAAAAACCATAAATATTCGATGATGGTCATTTCGCCTAACACTATAATTAGGGAAGGCCCGTACGTCCGTAACAGTTAGCTCTTGTAAAATGTAGACATTTTATGTCCTATCGGGTGTCAAACTTTGCATGATGATTCCTAAAACAGTTAGGTACGATTCAGAAAACGTAACAACACTATAATGGTTAGCACAAAGTCCGAACGTTCATTTAAATCATGTTGATTTTTAGCTTTTTTAACAACATTTTTTATGTGATATAATTATCCCATTCATCTGATTTTTGAAATATTACATCCCCACAGCCCTCGTAAAAATATACTAGTCTAAAACCATTAGTTTGTGAAGGGAACCAAAGAACTCAACGGTTAGCGATATCTATTGTTACTAACAGGCATACAGACACACATCGCTATGTGTTGGTTTTAATATTGACGTATTGTCCGAAAATACCTTGTTATAAAAATGAAGAATATATAGGCATAAGCTACAACATTGCTTCAGGCTAATTAAAACCACGAATTAAAAGGGATAGAGCTTCTATGTTAAAGGAGTTTCTCACGGATATTTCTATTACTTCAAGGTTGTCTTATTTTTGTGGAAGCAAAGATACTCTACAAGTTTACGTGGCATTTGTTTTTTCAGCATTTCTCTTTTTTCTCCTTTGCTATTCTTAACTCTTATTTTCTTTAAGTTATACAATGCAAACATACTATTTAGATTTCTAGAAAGCTTTGCTAAAAATAACAAAAACCCTCATTGTAATAGTAATTCAAAAGCATATCAAAAATGATAAAATAAAGATTTTTGTTAAAAATTGCATTTTATTTCTTTCTAATAACACTAGCCTCAGATTCTTGAAGTACAGCTATTTTTAACTGGTCCTCAAGCTTTCGGCTATGATTAGTAATGCAATATTGAAACATTTTTGACATGTTCATTTCAAAGATTATATCAATAACAACAAAAATTTATGTATGAAAGTCTTTGTGACTTCTGCTAGTTTAAAATTTATAAGAAGCTTGATGGATTTTTGAATCAGGGCTCGGCAGCCGCGCATTAGCCTAAAATTTAAACCCACTTGTGTCTTTTCAAGAAAAGGCATAGGCACCCAGCTGAATTTTGAATTAGTTATAATATGACGATTTCACTGAGGCCTACCCGCGGCTGACGCGCGTTTTCGAGCCTTGATCTAAATGTATGTCCAGTAAGATCTTATAACCACTAGACTGATTGTTCAGGGACGTTTAATATTGATCCAGAGCACGTTTTAGTCTTTTTAGGGATTTTTTATATATAAGCCTACTAGAGTTGGCTCGATATAATTATCTCCCTATTGGCTAGTTTTCTATATGCATATCTTTTTCTCAATAAATCTATTTTCCTCACCCGGCATTACTATCTAAAAGAAAGTAAATATTTAATAATCTAAATGATTTTAAAAAGATTTTTTAAATTATATTTTTTTTCTTTACATTACCATCACCAAAGGGTTAATGATGATGATTACAATTTTAGTTTAATATTTGAACACAGAAAGTGTCCCCACAATCGAATTCTTTTAAAACAGAGTTTTCTTAAATTTATTATATTATAAATTTAAATTTGCTTTTTTATGATTAGAAATTAAATACATTGATATAAGGTAAATAGCAACATGAAATTAAAAAAAGGAATTTATTTTTAATAAAGTAAAATAATGGGTCTTATCGTTCTGGGCAATGAGAGTTTATTATGGATTATTGGAGCACTATGAGTTTTAAACAAATATTCCTTGGAAAACTTGAGCTCGTTTATAGACATTTATTTCCTATATAGATCTGACATGGATCTTGAAGCAATTAAGCAGGCCGTTTTGTACATGTTAAAAATTGGAAGATTTCATTAAATAAAAGTTATCGCAAATATACTTAGTAAATAAGCTGTTATTATTTTATGATAATTATAATTTTAAAACCATTATGCTGCCTATATATTGGTTCAGCCGTTGGCAGGATATCTCAGTACAAACACTCAGACAGACTGACATACTGCCCCTTTTATATACAGAATTACGTTTACGCAAAAGAATGTCAAGTCGACCCAAAGCTACTTGTAGAGTAGCCTCAAAATATTTAAACTTTTCCAAGACAAAGAAAATGCATTAGTTTTTTCTTGCAACTGGATTAAATTGGTATTTTTAGGACAAAATTGAGCAAAACTTCAAATAATTAAAAAATATATGAACAGGAAGATGTTTCTCTTATATGATCATTTTTTAAACTATATTTTGAAATAATTTATTGTCAAAATAAATTAAATTACGAATATAACTAATTTAGCATGAGTATAAAATTCTAAAGAAACAAGTATTAAAAAAAAAATTATTAATATGTGTGTAACCAATAAGGTAGAAAGCACAAAACTAAAGAAATAAAAATTATTGAGTATATGTCAGGGAGGGGAAAGAACAATGGCAATTAGTTTAATCTACTACCCTATTTTCTCCCAAAAGTTACAAGCTGCAAATGACAAGCTTTCACTGATGAAAAATTTGGATAAATATGATAAATTATTGTCCTATACTTGTACCCCTGGTATATGTATATAAATAAATGTTGTATGTGCTGTATTTTGAATAAGCTATGAAAATGTTTTTCTTTCAATGCATTATCGATTCTTGAAAGCAATAAAAAACCATAAAGTCACCTCTTGAAAACTAATAACGTATAAAGATAATTAAATGATAAATATGGAATGCCATTTTTTATAAATGTTTTATTATATTCTAATAGCTCAACCCCTAGTCTCTAGTGGAGAGAGGTTGTGGTAAGGAAGATACCCTAAACCCACCTCAGGATATTTACAAAGCTTCTTTAGAAAGTACTTATAAAACCGGACTAGCATTTTCAAAGATTTTTAGCTTCAGACAAAAATCTCTTTCTACGCTTTATATTATAATAAAAAGAGGGAGGTCATTTTCTAGTAAATCCCGTAAAGGTGTGTGTTATAAGGCCTAAAAATAGTAGTTGAACGATAAGGTGCTCTATATATTTGTATTCCCTATTGAATAGAACAATAGGGAAATTTTTTTTTTGATAACCATACCTGGAATATCTTTAAAAAATACAAAGTTTCTATCAAACCCTTTGTTTGGCTCAAACTGACAAAAATTTAAAAAAAATATATTTATAATAATAATGTTTTCTATAGGTACAAGGTAAAGGTTAAGAACAATCTGTACCATTAAACAAAGGAAGAAGCCATTCTTTACAGGTTGTACGAGCAGTGAACATTAAAATGAAACTTTAACAAATCATTAATACAATGACTTAGTGAAACAAACCAACACAACAAGTTACATACAGACAATTTTGAAAACATTCAGATATACAATCTATATAAGAAGGTAGTTGTTCGCTGTAGTGAAATTGAAATGAAACAATGCAAATTGAAACATTCTACTTCAAAGCAAACAAACATGAAATTCCACAAACATAAAACTAATTTTTGTCACCTTGAATAAATCAACCTGTAAAGAATGGCTTCTTCCTTTGTTTAATGGTATAGATTGTTCTTAACCTTTACCTTGTACCTATAGAAAACATTATTAATATAATTATATATTTTTTTTAATTTTTGTCAGTTTGAGCCAAACAAAGCGTTTGATAGAAATTTCATATTTTTTAAAGATATTCCAGGTACGGTTATCAAAAAAAAAAAAAATTTCCCTATTGTTCTATTCAATAGGGAATACAAATATATAGAGCACCTTATCGTTCTACTACTATTTTTAGGCCTTATAACACACACCTTTACGGGATTTACTAGAAAATGACTTCCCTCTTTATTAAATAAGCTTTAGGTTATATTTTTTTAGTAATACATCAATGATCCCTAACCACCTAAACGTACTTTCCGTTGGGACATAGCTATAGAGGTGACATGATGATAACATTATAAATAAACTCACTGTCCTTGAAAACATTAAAATTAAAAATCAAATCAATGGCATGATTTTGATCTATCAAATTTCATTAATTTCCGTTGTTAAAATGCCGCAAATCTATATGCAATTATATAGACAATAACATACAAACGATAATTCTATAAAAGCATATAAATTTATATAATATATTTATATAATGACAGGTATAATTTGGAGGGCACTTTACATATGTATATAAATTGGGTCCATAATAAAATATCATGTTATATTGTTTTAAATAAAATTTACATAGAAAAATTGGTAAATTACATCTATGTCCTTTATTCGTATATCGGGTGCATCCCTGGCATCTAGGGATCGACATTTGGAGGTTGTGCAGAGAAAAAATAACCTTAAAATATCTCGTGATCTATTAGAAGATTGACAGCATAGTTATTTTGAGAAAAAAAATTTGTAAAGGAGATTTTAACGGACAGGCAAAAACCTTACAAGTTACAAAATAAAATATAATGTAAAGAAATGTGAAAAAACTTTTGACAATTATTTTTTTGGACTTTCCAACGTATGTATAAAAATATATTACTGTGCACTTATTCTAGAAAATTACATTAAGGTTGCCATATTCAACTTGCTGTCATTCATTGAAGCCCCAATGTTCTGAAAAATTGGAAAATTGGAACCACAACCTGTCGCAAAATCAGGGGCCGGCAGCTGCGCCTTTAGGAGTGAAGCTGATCATAGCTGTATCTGCGACTTAGAGTGCCTGATTCTTTCTACAACTAGCCTTCCCGATTCTGTGCAGTTTGTTGCATATTCGATAGCAGCTCCGTATAAGTTACAATGGTGAGTTCGGATAAGCCTCCAGTTTCTAAACAATCCCCGTTACTAAGGGGGGTAGCTAAGGCTGGGGTTTTTTGTTGTTGCTGCGGGTGAGGCTTGTTAGATGATAAATAAAATCGCACGTCTTTAGGGTGGCTGAATTGAAATTTGGTGGCTGTCAATACACTATAAGCAAAGCTAATTCAATAAAAAAAAGTTAAAGAAATTAAACATAGTACAATTAAATCATGTATTTGCATAGTTGTTGTTATGAGAACAATAGAAAATTGTATCATCAATTATTAACTTCATCATCATCATCGTTGTCATTTTTATTCTTCTTGTCATCCAAATCAAATGCATCAAGCTCCTCAAGTATCTGATCTTCCAGATCTGTTGGGTTATCCTAAATTGAATAGGACATTAAGTAAATAATTTTCATTGATTGAAAGTTTGGTTTAAAAGTGAAGATCATGTAAATTACGGTTGATCCTATCTTTTATTCTAGAGACCCCCTAGGACACATTGAAAATGAGGGAAGGGGGGAGATGGTCAACCTACCTCTATAAATTTCCCTTTAAAAAGGAAAAAAAGTTTTGGGCATGGATATTTTATTTCTTTGGAGGTTGGAAATAAAAACTTCCATGGGCATACAATAAGCTTTACTGCAAATAAAGAACCAAATCATTCCAACAGATAGCAAGCATTTTGGTAAGGATAAATAAACAGACATCATGTTATTATAGTATATGGGATTATAATATACAACCATCATTAGTTTACCTTATATTTGACAGCTTCGTCTATGGCATTTCTGAAAAAAATAATCATATTAAAGTTTAGAACATTTAAGTATCCATAATTGTTTAGCATCTAAACTGTGCAAAAAAAAACCTGGGAGGCCTATAGATGCGGTGCTCTTACCCTGCAGGACTACCTAATATAACCTAACCTAACCTGACCTAAAGTAATAACAAACCAACAATAAACTACCCATCCCCCTTTATTTTCAATTTATTTCAAAATAACGGGGTAGGATTTCATTGCTTGACTAGGTACTTAGAGGGGAAATGCCAGATTTTACAATTTTTAATTTTACCTGAACAATTTGACAACATTAGTTCCATCTGAGGCAGATACATAGAACATGGGAAGATTATTCTAAAACAATACAAAAAACTTAAATCAATTTTGTAAAACAAAGATAATGATGTCATTAAGTAGCGAAGCAAAAAAATCATAGGTGGACAACAGACAAAGTGACCGACAGACAGACGGAACGACAAGCGGACAGACAACTTGAGAATTATAGAATAGCTTCTCTACAATAATTGGTTTAAATTTGGATCATCGATCGAATTATTATTAGAGTAGTAAAGGCGAAGGAAAGGTTTGTGCAGTGTTATAATTCAAAGAGTTAAGGGCTTCTTTTTCAAGTAAAGGCACACTAAAATATAATATCTATTGCAGAAAGCTGGTAAAATGTGGTTAAGAATTAATTTGTCTGACTTGGCACGAACATATTTATATTTCAAAAGTTTATTCTGAATCCTTTTAAATTCATAAACCTTGACAATTGGATTGTTTTATATAGGCAAACCTATGTGGAACCTTTCCAATAAGAATGTATACCAAAATACTTTTGAGTGTTTCTCGCCATATTGTTATTTTTTAAAGTTAACCTTAGTGGCAAAGCTATATGAGGTACTCGTTGATTCAGGATTTTCATCTATTTTATTTACAGCTACTAGGGTTGGTATACACGGCCGGTAAGATCTGAAATTAGCACAATTTTAGATGGTTTCATCAGAGCACTGAAATACTACTCCCCTTATTTTCAATTTATTTTAAGAACAAAGAGAGTTTCAGGGATCAATATGAACTTTGAGGGAAAGCACTTTAGATATTTTTAATCGAACATTTTCTACATAAAAGAAGTGTCCGTATGTCATTCTGTTTGTCCTTAAGGTCCGTAGTACTTTTGTAGATCCATAAAATTAGCTTCGTCTTTACTTTGCATTTATTTGCATTCAATTATATTTTTTGATGAATTTTAAAACAAAAGAGCTCCTGTTCTTTAAATATTCATGTCCGTTTGTCCTTTGTTTACATTTTTATATCATAAAACAAACCTTAATTCTTGGTACCACATATTGAGATTTTTGTAGGTTATCTTTCTGGTTGCATCAAAAACCAAAACACAGGCGTGAGCTTGGTGGTAGTACGATCTAAATAATATTACCATTGTAATTTTAAACTGTTACTAAATTTCTTGTATTTTCAATTCTATGTATATAATCTAGGACTCGACATCGCAGCCGCGCATCTGCCGCGACTAAGCCTAAAATTTAAACCCATTTGTATGCTTTGAAACATTAAAAAAAAATTTTGGGTCATGTTTAGACTTGCAGCTGATTTCTAAAATTGTAAAAGGTTGATTTCCCTGAGGGTTACAGGCGGCTTACGTGCGGCAGCTGAGCCTTGATATATTCATTTGTAACGTGTAACATCCATAAAAGTGAAGATTAAGAAATAAGAATGCATGACAAACGAACATACACAAATATAAAGTAAAAATAAAAAAAAAACAATTTAATATGTAATATCTTTCTGAACAAAAATTCCGAAATTAATTAAATTACTCCCATTTAATACTTTATTATATAGATATTTGCTTGTAACATTACACCTCATGAGAATTCTAGGAATTTTTGGAAAAAATATTCCATAATCGAGTGATTGGGAAAATTTGATCAATTCAAGTATTTTTTGTTTTTAAAGCCAAAAACCCTTATGTTTTAAAATAAACATAAGGACTTTCTGGTATTAGTTAGAACATTGCTACGCTTTTCAAATTGTACCTAACAGTTACATGAATCATCATGCCAAGTTTCAAATAGATAGGAAAAGTCTAATAGTCCTAAAATAGGATAAGAAAAATCCATAACCAACATTTGTTTTTTTTTAAATGTAAAGCTTTTCTTTTACTAATAAGTTTTTTTATATTCTTGCACATGTCTTATTTTTAAGATGTAAGAACTAGAACGTTACCTATGCATAGAGTTGAATCTTTCTTGGCCAGCCGTATCCCAGAAGTCTATCAGAATACTTCTGCAGAGGTAAAAATAAATAACTTTTGGAAGAATTTAATAGGACAAATTATATTTCAACAAAGCAATACTAGCAGTCAATGTTATGTTTGTTAGCATTGGCGTGCACAGGGTTTAACCATAGTGGGGTATTTCTTGTGGGGTTGAAAGGGGAAAGCAACTAAAAGCAGGTCATCCAAATTTCAATTTTATGGGGTTTTGACATCCCCACCCCCCAAATCCCCTTTCCGCACGCGGGATATTGGAACTCAATAATACAAACAATTATAAATGAGATATTAAAGGGAAAAATTCACTGGTACCGAAAGTTTTATAACCACGTTATTAAATTTGTTGGCTAAAAAATTTGTTTTTTTTTAAATTTTAATTGGTTGGTTCCAAACTATTGATATCCATACTTTTAACCAACAATTCTATCTAAAGGATTATCTTTTTTTGGGGGGATTTATTGTCGATTGCCTTATCCCTAAAGATCCTTGCAAAAATTACAAAACTAGTCAAAAACAAGGACAAATATATCCATTTGTAATCTATCTAAGTTATGAATTCCTGGTTCCACGAGTAGTTCTATATCTGTAAAGGTTTAGAGCGAACGTTGATAATTGTTGCGGGGCATACCTGAAAAAATAAAAGTTTGAATAGTTATTTATCGCATCGTGTTATAGACATCTTTCCGCGGATATTAAATCTTAAAAGTATTAGATTAAAACTAGTTATGTCAGGCCCGTGGAACCGAAGGCCCGGGCTAACAAAATTTGTATTATCACTATGATTTTTGTTTGAACATTCGGGGGAAATGTCTGTAATACGATGCGATGATTTTCAGTAAGGCTGAGAAAAAGTTCTAATCTAATCAGTTTCAAACCCATATTAATAAAGGCATTCTAGATAGGTGAATACTGAGATGAAATTATCAAAACAAATGATATTATGTTGTAAATTCAGGGTTTCTAATTAAAAGATAGTAAAATAAAATTATAAAATGTTCAAAAGTTAATCATTAAGACTTCTAAAACGGTTATTAGTTAAATAGAAATAGAAAATTAAACAATACCCGTCTAAAAGAAATCGTTCTACAAGCTTAGATTTGCCCACTGCACTGTCACCAAGTAGAATAACCTTAAAATCATGAAAAAATATAAATGCAAATTTTTAAAGAAAAATTTGACCCTAAGGGATAAGACAATGGACGACAATTTCTTATTCATTTCATATGTTGATAAACTAAATGTAACCCTTCTGTAAATTAAGATAATTGATTGAAAGGTTTTGACACTATGTTTTTGGAACAAACCAATCAAAAATTTAAAAAAAGTACCCAAATTTATTGATCCAACGAATAAGATAACTTGGTTTTATAATCACGTTTTCTTATTCGTTGACTTCACAACTTTGGGGACTTTTAATGGATGTTGATTGCTAGGTTTATTAAGTTGATTGGTAAAAAGTTTCAACCACTAATTGTAATTCACAGAAGAGGTAAATTTGTGTATTACCATTATGTACATCATCAATTTAACTACAATTGTCTTATCCTTTTAGATCACTGGAAAACCCCAGTTTTACTTGATTATGAATAAACTGTCACCTTAATGGCTCTTTCTCCTTTATCTGTATCTTTATCATAGTTGAGCTTAACCATCTCCCCCTCGGCATCTCTCTCATTCTCTGCGTCAACATTATCACCCTGGATCACAATTATCATTACATTTGAAGTATATATACCAGTTTTGTTGGCAACGAGGAATTAATCTTAAAATTTTAATTTTAATCTGTTTATAATGAATACTATTTAAAGACCTATTGTCAAAGAGTACTGAATTGTCAACACCCACCCCCTATGTCAATGTGTATATAATAAATTATGTTAAACCGTTATACTTAATAGATTTCAATGTCGTTTGTGAATTTTGTCTTATTTGATGATGTTTGCTTCTTATAGGTTTTATTTTGGGAGAGAAAACATCCACTTTCCTAAGAGCTATCGCCCTTGGACTAGGGGCGTTGCCGCTATTTTTTATATGTAAATACTTACTTTTTCTTCTAGTACTTGTTTACTTATATCTCCGCTCATTTTCGTTGTTTCAATTTTCTGCGATAGATAAAAATATACATGAAAAACAAGGATAAGAGCTAAGCTCCAATAAATCAGACACTAAGTCTATCCTGCATACTTAGATATGGGACGTTTGGGACTCCTGCGTTTGTTGTGGAACCAGATCAACGATAAGAGTCATCCATTCTAGACGGACGGACGTACAGACCTAAATGTAGAAAAGTTGGGCTTTTAAAAAAACATTAAAATGGTTAAACAGCAATTAAAGAAAATATCCTAGGGCTTCAGAATAAAAAAAAAACATGCTATAAATATGTTGAGAGAAAATAATCCGAATGCCTTTTTTGGTTCGTTACTAGTATTTGATATAATATTAGTAATTTTATTTTTTATATAACCAATTATAAAAATGAACTATAACATGTGTAAATACAATAAAAGTAAAGATATGTAGAAAGCTATTCTGTATGAAACTTTCCCCGGCAGAATAAAATGTAATTGGTTTGTGTTTCTACCTGATCTAAATCGGCTTTCTCAAATAGTCAAATAATCGTAACCTCGTTATATTAGTACCAATAGTTTCGCCCATAGCCTATAAGGGCTTTTTCACAATAGGGGGTCTGCCACCCCCCCCCCCCCCACACCACTCACTATTTTTGTATTAATTTGTTGTTGTGGGGAGGGGGGGATTTATTATTACTTGAAGCTAAACCATTAATAATACCCTCTTGGGTGCTTGGTGTCGCCTTGGGTTCTAGAAAGGGAGGGAGGGGACATTGGACTGTTTATTACACTAGTCCCCACAGTTTTGTTATAACATTTTCTTACTCGTTGGCTTAACAACTTTGGGGACTTGTTGAATTTTGATTGGTTGGTCCATTTAGTTCTGTGTACAAACGTTTTAACCACTAACTGTAATCTACAAAAGGGGTAATTTTGTGTATCAACAATGGAGATGTACATCAATTCATCGGCCAATGTCTTATCCCTCCAGATTTCTGTATCCTTACCCTAATAATCCATGTTTTGATATACTAAATATTTGTCTTTTAAAAATCACGCAACCTTAGTTTAATATAAATATATATATTAGCACATATATACATTTAGTTTCAATTCTATTTATTTTAATTTGTTGAACAAAATTGTAACATTGTAATAAAAAGAGGAAATGAACCAATAAACCTACACACAAGTAGGTGGAAGCAAGGATCAGGGGCGTCCAAGCTTTTTATTTTGGGGGGGGTAAATTTTTTTTAAGGGGGGGGTAATTTGGTTTTGGGGGGGGTAAAATGGCGCGCGAAGCGCGCCGCAAATTTTTTTTACCCCCCCCAAAATTTTTACCCCGGGGGTAAAATTTGCTTGGGGGGGGTAATTACCCCCCCTGAAATCTGTTGGCAGGGGTAAAATTTGATTACCCCCCCCAAAATTTACCCCCGGGGTAAAATTTTTGGGGGGGGTAATTTAAATTTTATAAAAAATCTAGTATTAAAAATGCGCGCGAAGCGCGCAAAAATTTTTTTTGTTAAAGATTTTCTATTTTGGGGGGAGTATTTACCCCCCCAAAATGGTTTGGGGGGGGTAAATACCCTCCCCAAAATCGTTGGGGGTGCCTACGGCACCCCCAAGGTAGGGGTAATTTTTTTTTGGGGGGGGTATTGTTCACAAAATTTTGGGGGTGCCTACGGCACCCCCAAAATCGTTTGGGGGTGCCAAATGGCCCATTACCCCCCCCCTTGGACGCCTATGGCAAGGATGACATGATTATGACCATAATGCTGGTAGCGGGGCGGTTTCCCTGATATTGAATCTGATAATAACCTGTAAGGAAACTTATAACGTATCAGTAATTTGTGATCATAGCTATCGGACGGAAATAACCTTAATTTAGAAAAGCCTAACTTTTAAAAAAAAATTCTACATTCGTGCAATAGAAAATTTAAGGTTTTGGCTAACAGTACGCTTAACAGACATATAGAATAGCTTCGCAAATAAAACTAAGGTCTCTATGGTGAATTAAAATGTAATATTGGTATAACCTTCGGATATGGTATTTCTAACAATCATTTCAACCATTTCAAATAGCAATCCTGAAGTAGTAGGTTATCTGTTTATTACAAAAGATATAATTACCCCAGACCAATCGATTTAATTTTTTCAATAAAGCGCTAAGAAAACTTATCCAGGGCCAAAAAATAAGTTTACCTTAACAGTTGAACCGAATCGGTGAAGTGGTTAGCGAGAATATTAGGTAAATATAGACGTTCGAGTACTCACACAAATAGACATTTACCTCTTTTTTTTATTGGTAATTGAAATTTTTTTCCAGTATGGATTTGAAACAGATTAATAACCGCTGGTTCAGAACTGATTCTCAGAAATACTGAAAAACTATGTATAACATCGTTTTACAGACAAATTTCCACGAATACTAGAGTAACAACATAAGATTACTACAAATTTTGTTAGTCCGGGCCTTCTGTTAATTAAACTGGTTTTAATCTTATAATTTTTCATTTTAATATCCGCGGAAAGCTTTTTACAATAAGATACGATAGATAACCATTCTTGAACTCTTTTAAAACTTTTTTTATATAACCCTCTATCTTGTATTTGATTACAAGGTTTTTTTTATGGCTTTTAACCAATTAAAACCAAAGTCAACATTAAATGTCTTTATTGTCTACCCCGAATAAAAGTTGTCTCTTCCCCGCATTTCATAAATAAAATCAAGATTTTCTACAATTAGACAGTCAGTCCCAAACGGATAGCTCTTAACTGCATTGTCATATTGATTTTAATCTTGGCATGATGCTTCCTGTATTTGTACAATTTAGACAGCGTATCAACTCTACTAACTATTACATCTTTAGATGAGCTTCGTTTCAATGGATGTTGTCCTCCTTGTTTTGTAACAGATAATTAGCATTCCAAATTTATAGACTTTGTTAAAATTTGCTAAGGCGTGTGGCACTCAAAGTAAGATTATACAATTGTCTAGGAAAATGTGAAAAGGTCATTTAAAGGTTTACTATTGAAAATAAAAAATGCCATTAGGCCAAATCCATTTCGATTTCCTGTACTATCCTAAGAAAAAAATCGATTGTAAATATTGAAAAAATACTTTGAAAAACTAATCTTCAATTCCTAATACGTAAAACCACTGAAATTTCAAGGCATTGAAAAAAAAATTTAAAAATCTAATCTTCATTGTAATCGCTAAAACTTTCTAGGGCTTGTATAAACGTTTTTACTTCAAAAGTTTTGCCTGTGATTCAGATGTAAAAATAAGAAAACCGCTAAGATAACTGCAGTCAACACAGAATACAGATATAAATCATGATAATAAAGTAACAGGATCTTTGTCTGTCTGACTGTACCGAGAAAAAAAATCCCACCCCTTAAATTTTCTTCTTCTTTTTAAATAAAAAAAATGGGTTATAGAATTCAACCTCTACCCCTCCCAAGTGCCCCTAGAGGCCTCTAGGGGCGTAACCGCTAGTTTATCTTATTTCAATAACAATCTAATAACACTAATTCTTCTTTCTAAATCTATTTCCTTAAAATTTTTTATAACGTTCAATTCGATCTTATTTCAAAATGAGTAAATATTGAAATATAAATGAAATTAATTATGTAACAAACGAACAAAATAAGTTAAAGAGTAGCATTTGTAAAAAGAAAATTTAAAATATTTTTTTTATAATTTATTGAATATTAACCTGAATACAAAATACAGAAAATTGTTAAGCTTTTTTATTCATGGTTAATCAGTAACATTTTATTAAAGTTTTTTCATAATAAACTTTAGTATTTTTTATGATGATGATTATTTATATGAAAATGGTAATTGGCACATTTGGAGTTTTTTTTGTTAAAAATAGATTTTTAGGATAGCACCTTCATTTTAAAAAAAATGTAATTATGGTTAGTCCAAATAATCATCTTAAATATTAAAAATTTGTGTTAATAATTAAGTTTTATAATTAGTAATAAAATAACAAATATGTCTATAATACATTTTTACATATATAATTTTGAAAAAAGTCTAGAATTTATAACAATAAACTAAGGCACAAATAATTCTAAATAAAATTGACTTATGTCACTATGTGAAGCCTTAAAAGTTAAAATTTTATAATTATGCAAAGTTTTATTTAACTTTGATTTTGCATTTATTAACCTTTCTTATTTCAATAATGTAATGATTTTTTTTTAAAGTTTACTACAAGGTATTTTTTAATACATGATGGTTAATTAATATGCAGGGAATAAAATAATGAAAATAACTGTTAGTCAAATGTTAAGTTAGTATTTTTTCATTTTTTTGTCAGTTTTCATTATTATTATCGTGCATTTTAAGAATGTAAGAGATTAAAATATCACAATTTTATCCTTTTTGCTTGGTACACAAACAGTAAATTAAAATCAGAAAAAAATACAATTCTAAAAAACTGCTTACTTTTTACTTTTTTTAACCTTTTGATCCATAAAACTGATCATATACTTAAATTTTTATTATGCAATTTGAAGAAAAAAAATATATATCTTATAATACCAAGTTTTTAAGCAATATGTTAGTGTTAAAGTATCTACTGCACTAAAAATTTCCAGGGCTTATTTAAAGACAATTTACAGCTGTAGCCAAATCTTAAAAATAAGTGTTAGCAGCTTATGATATATTTAGTTAGTGTCCAATACTAGGTTTTCTGACTCTTGAAGTGCCTCGCTTGCCCAACCACAAGGAGTTCTTGATGATGAAGGCGTCGATGGTGACTGTCAACGCCTTCGTGTGCACCTGGGTAAACTTCTTTCCACTGGAGTTGTACTTGTAGAAACTTTCAAACATGTCCTTCTGGATCTGTTTCGGCCCCGTGCCGTAGATTTTAAACACTTCATCTGTATCGGGATAATAAGCGTACAGCCCGCGGAATTGAAACTTGAAATCTCGGAATAGGATCAGGAAATGGGGGCAGTCCAGGGAGTCAATCTCCTCCAAAACTGTCTTTCTAGTTTCCTTGTTGACAGCGCCGGGAAAGACGACATATTCAATTGCATTCATTAGGATGGAACGGTTGGATTTTACCGGAGTTGGCGCATAGTTGTAGTAACCGCCATTTCTGTCCTTATCCTTGGAATCATAGGTTGACCAGCCAGAGGTTGAGGAGATTTCAGAGTTGCAGTCATCATAATCATACCTGGAATTCTGGTACTCATATCTGATCGGAGATCTTTCGTATTTTGTGCTTGACTGACGGCTAAGCCGACCGCGTTCTTTAGTTGCGCTACCGCCGCCGCTGCGTTCAACCGTGCTTCGGCCGGCTCTATCCCCATGATATTTAGCCATATAATCATTGTAATAATATTCGTCATCATCAAGCGATGAATTACTGCCGTGGCGTGCTGTATAAGTGCGCCGGCTGAAAATACTGTCACGTGACCCGTGCACTGACTCAGGGTCGTTTTTGACGCGGGAAAAGTAGTTTGATTTTGAGTAGGGGGTGTAATACATCTCAGATGGGGAATTGTCTTTGCTCTCCAGCCTCTCTAACGATACTGCACTAGGAAGGCGGGACATGCTATCACTGCGGCTGGAAGTTTTGTTTTTAAACAAAGAGTTAAAGTTTCCTCTGGAGCTTGACCGCCGCAAGGTTGAGCTGCCGCCACCGCTAGAAGATTGCCGACTGCTTTTGGACATTTTATCAGAGCTTAGTTTTGGAATTGCCTTGGCCTGCTTGGGAACGTAGCTGTCATCTTCGCTCTTTTGCTCTTTCTTGTTCCTGTGTGCCTCGAGGATGGCTTCGCGTTTTTTCTCATTTTCCAATTTTTTCTGGAATTTTTCCTCGGCCTCTTCCTCTTCTCTTTCTTTCTTCTCCTTGGCTTCCTCCATGCGTCTCCGTTTGTTTCTCTCCACCATTTGTTTGCGTTTTGATGCCATCAGCAGAATCTTTTCCTTTTTCTTGTCCATTTCTGACTTTTCAAGCTTGCTAGTGTTGTTAATATGCATGCCTGTGGGGGAGGGATTGCTGTGTGGCAGGCTACTGTCGCCAGCAGGAGAATCAAAGTTATTTGAGTCATCCTCAGTGTTTTCCTGATTCATGTTGGATGAATCTGTGTCTTCATTCATGTCAAGCATAATCATTACTGGATCAGGAGTCTTCGGTGGGGGCTCCATGGGCTCTGAAGATTTTGATTTCTTTTTAACAGCAGTGCTTATGTCCTTGTCATCATCAAAAGAAATGATAAATCCACTCTTGCCATCACCCAGAGGTTTAGTTATTATTGTGGCAGATGTTCCATCATCCTCATCTTCAATTTTAAATGTAGAATTTGTCAAGGAATTGCGCTTGTGATCATTAAAACTTGATGAAAGAGACAATCGTTTCTGTTCTCTTTGCTCTGATGTCGTGGAATCAATGCTGAGCTTCTTTTCATTAGCAGTTGGAGCAGGAGATAGTAGGGGGTCATCATCATCATTTACATTCTCTATAAAAGAAATGTTTTGCGGAGCCATGTCATCAATTCTGGGTGCATCCACAGGACAATGAACTTTCTTGAGCATTCCGCCAATTCCACTGCCGCCGCCGGCGGTGTAATAAGGCATGTCAACAGGTTCACCACTGCTGCCCATGTCATAAGAATATGTACGTTGCATAAGACGGCTGCTTGGTGGCGGTGGCTGGTATGAATGATAAGGACTGTACAGCCGGTCATTGTAGGGTGACGGCTCAAGCTCTTGCATGGCTGGCGGCTGCGCCATGGGCGGCACTAACGGCGGCGGTTGTTGGACCGGTGCTCCGTATTGATACATCGGTAGGCTGCGCAAATTTTGCAGGCTGCCGCCAAAATCAATCGGCATAGGTTTGCCCCATGTGCGCCGGTGTTCCATCAGCGGCTCAACAGTTTTAATAACAGCTTCGTTGTTGTTTTTAATAATTTCTTGGAGTTGATCTTGCTGGGTGGCCAGCAGGGACAGGTTCTTGGACAGCGAGGAGATCTGCTCGTTCAAGTCGTTGATGGACATGCCGTTATTTTGCTGTTGTTGCTGACGCACGTTGTGCTGTGGCTGTTGCTGCGGCTGTTGATAATAGTCAGGCTGTTGGTGTTGTTGTTGATTGTGTTGTTGCTGATAATGATTCTGGTGGCCTTGATGCTGAGGGCTCATGTAGTTTCCTAAAAAAAAGAAATAGAATTAATACCTTACATGTGAATACTTTTTAGAATCAATTTGAATTATGTGATATTTGTGCCTTTGAATACAAACTTGAGCAAGCTAAAGTTACCCTAAAAGTACTATATTTAACTAATCTAATTTTTAAACATGATTTGTTATATAACAAATGTTGCCCTAAATCATGACACATAAAAAATACAAGTATATTATACAATTATACTATTAATAACATTTTAAAAGAAATAATACATATACTTTAAATAACCCCTAATACATAATCAAAATGAACAAATTGTAAAAAGACTGCAAAACAAAAGCAACATTACCTCATAAAAAAAACTTATTTTTATGTAAGATAATAAATATGGGTGTGGTATTTTTATTTCATTTTCTTTAAAAATACAAGTAATTCAAAACTAATTTTTTTATAGAACGGCATAAATATTTCAATCTGTAAAATATTTTGAATCATAACATTTTAATATTAAGAAGAATCTGCGGAAAAATTTCTTGACTACGTTATAATGATTCGAGCTAACCGTTACGGACGCTTAGACATATGTATAACCCAAATACGAAGAAAGTTTTGCTTTAACAAGGATAAATTCGATCGTAAGAAAAATGAGAAAAGTGCAAAAGTAAAGTTAATATTTCTCTTTTATTTCCTTCATTTCTAAAATATATGATATCTTTATAACAGAAGACATACATACATGAACTGATCAAAGAGAAGCTTTGCTGGCAAAAGTTATTTAAACTAAAATGTCACCTGAATGTGGTTCCATACTATCCATAGATGGCAGCGATGAATTAGACGGCGAAATGTATGACTTCCTTTTCTCACTCTCAATCCTTTTCCGTCGCATCTCCAACTTCCTCTTGACGGCGTCCAGGTGGTCGTTGACAGCGGCGTTGTTCATATTGGCGGGATCCTCGTAGTTGGTCTGGTTGTTGTTGATGTGCATGTTGGACCAGCTCGGCGGCTCACTTGACTCTCTGTAATAAATTTATTGTATAGATGTACTGTATAACCAGACAACTACCTGGATCCCCCTGTAGCGACTTGCCTGTGTTAATATAACCGACTCTATTGTATTCGTTGTATTTTCAAAGGCCCAATTGAAAGTAGGCACAAGGTTTTACACTAATCTCTCTATATACAAATTATATTGTGTTAAACCTATAGTATTCAATTTTTATTAGAAATAGTTTATTATTTTTTTTCTCAATGCAATGTAATTTTCATTTATTAATGTTGATATTAAATATTGTTTTGGTCCATAAATGTTTGAATTTGAAACAAAAATATTAAGGAACAATGTAAGACAAAGGAAGTCAAATGGTAAGTGGAATGGTTCGCCCTCCCACCTTCTCCCCTCCCATTCATAAACCTAGTTAAATAACAAATTTTATGCTTCTAATTTCATTTAGGCAATTTACATTTACAATTGAAATTAGTTTTAATTTGATGCAGTAAATTAAACCATGAATTAAAAAGAATATTACTATTCCCCACTTCTACTTATCATGTACGTATTACTATACTTTTCTTTTTAAAAATCCAGGTCAAACAACTTATATGAAATGAAAATCATTAGATCACCTGAAATTAAATCTTAGCTTGATGTGTTTGATTTAAAATCAAATATATATTTAAAGTGAAAAACTTTAACATGGAAAGAAAAAAGATATAATAACCATGAGTAAGAGAATATTTTTCGTAATTTCGTTTATTAAACCCATAAGCCATTAAAGCAAAGTAGTTATATAAAGAACATAAACCTTGTTAGCTTCAGGGGGGGGGGGGGGTGAGAATAGACTCAAGAGAGGTGCTATCTTATCGTCAGTTAAGTGTAAGATAGACGTACAATACATACATATGGTGGGGTGTAAAACAGATTATTCAATATGATTAACAAAATTTGAATTAAAAATATCCTAAAAAAACTGAAAAGATGTAATATACATTTTTTCTATGTGATCTTGTTATTTGTTCTGGTGGGAAGGGGGTATTCTACCTTCTTAATTTATTCAAGGAGGGAGGTGTTGATGACCCCCCCTCCTTCTGCACGCACCAGCTTACATCATTATGAAAATAAAAACTATATATACCTTCCCGTATTGATGGACAGATTAGAATTGAGAGAGCTGTAACCCTGCATGTTGTCTCGTAAATTGTTGTCCAAATTGTTCAAATCTCGCAAACTTGTCTTTCGACTAAAATAAAAAAAATATTAATTAGTTTTTAATTAAAATAAAAGATAAAAAATCTGTTTAATCAATATCTGAAACTGCTGATTTTCTGAAAAGCCTCATATTAGTGTGAAGTATAAGTTTTAAATGATTATGGAGATTCAGATTATTCCTAATCGTTACAGAATTCATCGGGCAAAGTTTGAAATCTATAAGATGATTCTAAAATGCCTAAATCTAAGCTCAGAGCTATCCGTTACGGACATGCCCTATATGTAAAGAAGCTTTTTCAAGCATTGCATGGTGTTATCTTTACAAGTATGCACTTCTTTACTATTTTTATAAACTGGCGTGCACAGGGTTTTGTCATGGAGAACTTGAGAGAATAAAATTAAAGGGTAAAGGTAGGCCATCACTATTTAAAGGGGGATGTCATTGCAGATGTCTATTTATACCCTCCACCCCCTTCCACAACCTAATTAACAAAATTTATTCGAAGCAGTTGATAGTGCCTAAATAAAGATTTGACGGTATACAATACAAATGACCAATGAATGAGAGGGCAGAACAATTTTACTAATGGTCAATTACAATATATACTGGCCTACCATTGGTCATTTGTTTTGCATGACGTCATTTTCTATTTGGACTATCAACTTCTTAAATCTATTTTCATAGATAATTAGAAAGTCATACCTGTAAATATGATCCCTCGGGCTTGTAACAACTTGAGGTTGATATCCTTGATTATTAGGGCTGCTCACAACTTGAGGTTGATAACCCTGATCTCTAGGGCTGCTAACCACTTGTGGTTGGTATCCTTGATTATTACTATCACGATTATTCATCTCTGTAGAGGATACTTTCTTGTCTCTTGGCTCTGACACAGTCATATTATCATCAGCTCCTTCTATCAGAAAATTTGTAGAATAAAACATTTTTTCCCGCAAAGTTTCCGCGGTTTTAGCATTATATGGCTGCACATTGTTGACAGTTGGCTGGTAATTGCTTGTATTGATGGTATGTTGGCCATTGTGAATTTTTGGCCGGTCATCTTCAACGACTAGAGAACGGATGTCAAACGTTTGGTTGTTGTTGTTGGAATTTTTCTTTTGTACGACAAGACCAGCCGGGGCAGCGTTAGGATCAACTGACGTTGTCCGTCTGCCTGTGTGAGTTCGCAGTTCTTTATCAGGATTTCGACCAATTGTGGAAATGTTTTCAACGCTACCGCCGATGTTTTCAATTGATATTTGCGCTTGGTTGGCGTCGGCAAAATATTTGCTTGACCGGCGGCCGGCAAATGTTTTGACGTCAGCCGCGCCGCGCTGCGATGGAACACCAGCCGCCTGTTGCAGCTCCATCCGTGGCGGCTTTGGCTGCTCGTGAAGGACATATCGTGTCTCCCGCGGCATTGTAGCGGCAACAATTGGAGGCGGTTGCGGCGACGAATATGACGTTTCTGGGCTGTCATCTTCGATGTCATCGCTACGTTCTTGATGGCGAACGCCGCCGAATTCAAGGCGGGTAATCATATCCAGCAGAAAGCACAAAATATTACGCCTCATATCAACCTCAGAGTTGAACAAATCAATAAACTGAATATGCATGATGTCATAGGGCAGCGTTTTCTTGGCAGATGTTTTGATGGTGTTGAAATTGTTAAAAGCCGCACTTTTATTACCCCGCGAAAAGTCGATGTCAGTCCAGGGCACAGTTTGTGGGTGGAAGTATGAAAAGACCGCCAGAATGTAGGACCCATCTTTGACATCCTTCAGGGACGAAATTTTCTCAAACTTTGGAAGTTCTTTGTGCTTGTTCTCCTTCGTATCTTCTAGTACAACCTGAAATATAAAAATACAAATTAATGATTAAATTAAAGTTTTTTAATAAGTCATTTGCGACATAAGGTAAATTAAAGATAAAATAATTTTCCATTCAGTTAAAAGACACAAAAATTAAAATTTTAAAATGAAGCTCTTTATAGTGCCTATAAAAATACGTCATACAATACCATGACTAATGATAGGCCAATACAGACTAAATTACCAATGGCATGTCAGTATGACCAATGGTAGACCAAAAAAGCAGCTTCTTTCAAAATATTAGATTATTCCCTAATTCTGTGTTTCTGACACAAAAGAAGAGATAAAAAGATAGTAATTCATTTCCATTTTTCTATCCCTGTATTTATAATAAATTAGTTATAAAATAATTTTAAGATTAGCTTGGCTCTTGTTTATTGGGCAACACTATCAACTAACTGTACATAAGTGGGGTGATAAAATTGCATAGTAACTCTAACATGTATTAATTTACATGTTAGCCATTGTATCTATGTTTGGGTGTTAATAAGACAGGTTCAATACTTTTTAGTTGACAGCTACTCTATAACTATATTATGTTTTTGTGGTCTGTGTTTGTCTGCAAGCAATGCTACGTATATACAATTATCCTTGTTTGTTTAATGTGATGTAATGAGAAAAATTTATTTAAATGTTAGAGAATACTAAATGCGTATTTAAGTTTTAGTCCCTAAAAATCTGTCTAAAGGGGATTTTCTTAAGCTTCTAATGCAATGTAACTTATATTCTTAGTGTTCACAGATAAATTGATGCAAATCATCAATCTGTTTAGCACCAGAAAGTCAAACAAATAGTGAACAGGTCTAATGGGCCAGTATATAAAGGAATACAATTGTATAAACAAGTGTGTAAAAACATGGGCAACTAGGGACAAAAAGGGTCAAATTGGTCTTTGTATTAATTTAAAGACAATATGATCATAAAAAATGTGGTTACTCTATGACAATGGTCTGTCTGTTTAAATTCAATTTAGTTATATAAGAAATTTTTCCCATTTTTTTTGGAGGGGGGAGTAAATTATGCATTTAGGGGTTCTGTATTTTACTTGGTCCAAAAATTGCCTTAAACTACCTAGGACCGGTGAACGATGTAAAGCTTTCCTATGAAGAAGTACTCAATCGGTGCAGTACTTAATGACTTCCTAAACTTCAGACGAAAAAACATTATTACTTTATGTATTAGTATCGTAGATATGTTTTTTTTAGCCCATATGTTAGTAGTTTTTATGTAAATTGAATTGAATCAAGTTTACACCTCTATACAAATATTTAACAATGGGACGCTTTTAGACAGACAAATAATTATGTAAAAAGCAAGCAAGAAATTCCTTCAAAGCTACAAAAAATTACAAATAATAGCGACATGCGAAGATTTAGGTTGCTAATATAGAAGTACAACGATAGTAATTAAGGGATCTAAGGGATAAGACAATGTCCGTTAAATTGATTTACATCCCCACGCCACACAAAATTACCCCTTCTGCAGATCACAATTAGTTGTTGAAATATTTGGACAACTAATCAAATTTCAATAAAAGTAATTATAAGACTTTGGGGACTAGTGCAATAAACAGTCCAATGTCCCCTCCCTCCCTAAAAGTATTTTAACTATAAATCTTGCTTACTCTATTAGAAAAAAAATATTCTATTTGAAGGATATTTTTAATGTTTGTGATAAAGGATTATTTTGCTTCATTGTAAGTATATTTTTGTTAACACTTTTTTATACACATTTTACAAATAGCCATAATAATCTATCGCATTTTATAGTACTAGCTGCTATACTCCTGGAGGCCTCTACTGGCACTTTAAAATATTTTTTGGTACTTATTTCTCTCGGGAGGGTGTGGGTAACCTCCACTAAAATAGTTATTAAACTTCCTAGGACCTATGAGAAGCTACCCTGTAAAGGAGAACCATATCAGTCAAGCGTTCAGTGAAATCTTCGGTACAGGCAGACATACACACATCCTGTTACTTTTATATAAGGATTTCAAACAAGGATAAGTGTGTCACATAATAGCCAATGTTTCTTGAACAACATAAAACAAAGCGTTGTATAGTGCCTATAAAAATGACGTTGAACCGGCCTACCATTAATCAATTAATATACATACATACTGGCTAGATTTGTTAATTAAGTCTGTTTGGCCTATCATTGGTCATTTGTATTCTATAGGCACTATACAGAGCTTCAAATAACCTCACATAAGCTATTACTTTAGAAATATTTCTTTTCTTAAGTGTGATTCGATTATTGCCAAAACTTTTTCACATTTAAAAGATGATTTGTTCTTTAGATTCATTATTAAAACACAATGCAAATTTAGCTATGATTCTAAACCTTAAATGTACTTGTACTTTTAAAACTTGCTACAGACACAATATAATAGAATACACAAAGAAAAAAACACACACACACAAACGCTAATGAGTTTTAAAAAGAGGATATGAGGATATTGTCATCCTATCCTTTACACACTTAAGATCTTTTCTGGTAAAGATAAGAACAAGACGATTAAGTCCAACATAACCATGAACCATGTTCAGAAGTAAGCTTTCTAAAACAAATCAATTAAAAAGTAAATAATTTAAACAGATAAATATTTTTGTACCTTCGCTGTTTCTTCATTTGGTTTACCTTTATTAATTCTGCATTTTTTTTGTAAACCCTTTCTTTATTTTTTTCCTTAATAAAAGATTCAAATGTAAGCACATATTTTTGACTTTTTGATTGGAACTGATGATCTAAAAGAATTAGTGAAACAATTGTAATCCATGAATAAAATTAGAAAAATATAAGTTGTGTTTCATCTTTAGTAGGTAATATTGGTATATCTTTATTGTTCGTTAGTATTGTGACAGGCAACGGCAAATCTTAAGGACTTCTTTCTTACGTTCAAATAAAATGCTCCTGTGTTAAAAAGACCTTAAGTGGCCTCATGGTAGATGATTATAAGGTTTATTTCTTCAACTTTCTCACATATGCGCCTTGTAATCCCAGTTTAATTAGCTGCACGTGATGAGAGTTACTAAAAAATGTTTTTTACTACCTTTTGCAAAGATTTTGTTCGGAATTTTTTTTACCTCAGTAATTTTGAAAAGAAAGTTAATTAAGAATTGTAAAGGATAAAAGAAAATTTTTGTAAATTTTTTTAATAATACAAATAATATAGTAAAGTTCTGAAAAAGGCGTTTGCAAATTTTCCATATATGTAAACACATCTGCTAAAATTCTATAATATGTAATTTAGAGTTAAATAGAGTGTCTGAACTCATTTTAAGTAAAGTTTTTTTTATGTTTTTTCAGAGTGTATATAATATAGTATAAGGCCATTTAAACATATTCAGGAGTAAGGAAATTTTTGTATGAAGCTTAAGATCTCAATAACAACTGAGCCGATTGGTTTATCTATTTTATGGAGGCTTCATACAGGTCCCTTGATGATTTTAAGCTTTTTAAAGACAGACCCCCTAGATTCTAGGGGCGTAACCACTAGTAATTATATAAAACAAATCCTCTTATTTTTCATTGTTAATTTAATGTATACAAGTATGAAAACAAGCACTCTACATTAAGTCTAATATGTCCAAATATATCTAGCCTATTTAAGATAGAAAAATGGAATAATGGCGGAAACAGCATTGCCTGTCAGTTCTTTTTCTAAATCATTGTTCGGTGAGAATTATTCTGAAACAGTAATATTAAATGTTTTTGTTCCAATTTTCCCTAAATTTAAATTACAAGATACAAGTCGGTGAAAATCATTGAATGTAATTCCTTGTCCTTAAAATTATTCAATTTACAAACCAATTTTAGATGGTGGTTCAACAAAACAACCAAAACTTTTAACTTTTGCTAAATTTTGATTGGTTAGTACATACTAGCTAGCAGTGTTCAAACTTTTCCACCGATAACATTAAAATAAAAAGAGCTAATTTGGTTTATTTTCACAATTACATCAATTTAACTCCAATCATCCCTTTAAGATCCTAGGTGATTATTTAAATATTTTACACTCAACTTTTATATTGACTAACTTATATGTACCCCAAATGCACATAGGAACCAATGTAGAAGGGTGGATGGATGGTTTGTTCTGTAATGCACTTTGTGGCTAATACAAACATATTACACACACAGAGAGGTTAGACAAATATTGGATTTATGCAATTACAGCTCAAACACCACAGAAATGTAATCTTAACACAAATTAGAAATATGCAGTTAAATTAATTTTTAATTGCATAGATCATATTTTTCAACTTATCTTTAAGTTATTAGGTTTACTTTATTGTTCTATCGTAAAATAACCTTCTAAATAATCAAGAGATAACATGATAACTAGCTTTAGGTAAAAAGCCAGAAAGTTTTTTTTATAAGATAATTGTAATCCCAGATTTTTTCATTGAATATGAACTTTTTTAATTAAAAAGATATAAGAGTGTTATGTAACTTAGATTTACATAATTGAATGATTATTTGATTAAATGAAATTTTTAGAATTATAAGTCTATATAGAAATTTTTCAATGATTTTCTAAAATTGATAGTTGCATTAATTTAATGGATTATGATAAATGTAAACAAACCAAAATTAAACAATTTTGCTTTCAAAAGTTGAACTTACAAAAAAGCTAATATTTACAATCAACAAAATTAAGCAATATGCCTTTGACTTTACCTCATACATATAATTAAATTTCTTTTTTTCTATCCTAATATATAAAGTAATATATAAAGAAACTTCCGAATCGATTGGGTTTTCTATTTTAGGAAGGCTTCATATAGGTCCTGTCATAGTTTTAAGCTATTCTATTTTCAGATTTAAGTCTTGGGATGGATTTAAGTTATTTTTCTGTCCCTTCGAGTACAGAAACCCGTAGATAGACCGCCGCGTATCCGCTAGTTTAAAGTTAATAGAAAAGACAAATGGGTAGATCATTTGTTACATGTAAAAATGCATAAAAATGGTATTGATAGATGAAAAATGTATTCTATTTGAAAACAAATAATGTAAATGGATTCATTAACAGCGACCATATTTAAAATGCAACCTAAGGTTGCAATAGTTATTAAATTTTTAAAAAGGCGAAGTACTAAGCACTTAATTAAAAACTAGCTACCCATGTTTTCTATAAGTAAATTAAACATTTTTATATAAACAGCCACTGGAGAAAATGTGTAAACGTCATTGAGTTCTGAATCCAAATTAAGTAATAAGAAATAGTGATCAATCTCTTTAAAGGCTTCACTCAAGATATTACATGGAAAAAGTAATAAGTACTTACAAGGTTCATCCGTTTAAAACTGTCCTTCTAGTTAGTATGACGCCTAGGACTCGGTAGTTCATAAATGCCACTATTAAATAGACGTTTTTAAAAAGATATATGATTCGAAAATAAAATTTGCCCAATTCATTATTCTCTTAGTACAAGTTTAATTTCTTATTTTATTTTGAGTCTTTGTGTCAAAAATTATTCGTTCAAATGGGAGAAAAAAATTAATTGATAAATATTTAACTCAAACAACTTTTAGATATGGCAAAACATTTCAAATAAACATACTTATTACTTAAATCCTTGTGTTTATCTTTTATATATAGACATTTGGACAAGCAAATAATACACAAACTTATAAAAGGTTGTACAAAAAGTTAGATATTAGTTATGGAAAAAAATAGTTTTAATGTCTATAAATTATATCCTTTTCCTCGCTATTTGACTAGTTGAAAAGTTAGAGGAAAGGTGAAGTTGTGATATAAATTTTTTTCCCAAAAACTTATTCATTTGTTTGAAGATGTTTTTGCTATTATGAACATGATCGTCCTAATTTTTTAATGATTTTACTTTATAATTATTTAATTGTAAAAATGATTATTATCATAAAAACATGTTTGGCAGGGATCCTAAGACAACGAATAAGAAAACGTTATTATAAGACTTTACTAGTGTAATAACAGCTATATATCCCCTCCCTTCCCGCATGTTTAGAGATAAAAATCTTTATGGCACATACTTGTATACAACCGTGAGTTTAAAAAATTAAAAAGGTATAAGGAGAAACGCACCCAAATTGTAAGCATTTCATGCCTTTCCATATCCAATAAATCTTTTTGATGTAGCGCAGGTATTCTAGAATTTATTTGGTCCGTAACTAATTATGCATTTACAAAATAAAAGATGGTTGATATTAATTGGTCAATTCGCCATTTAAAGAAAGCTCAAATTCTACGTTCAGTCTTAAATATGTTATGGCCAATTGTTAACCTTCTACTTTATATCTATAGCTGCCCTGTTGCTTTCAGAATTCCTTAGAAATCTATATAACTTTTCAACTTCAAATACAAGTCATATTTATATTTTAAAAGCTAAAGCTCTTTCCTTCATACTCTACATATCTATAAAATACTTAGAATAACCAACAAATCCTTTCTTTTTATTTTATACTAATTATGGACAACATGATCCTTGTATCTTACTTCAATGCTACGCTGTTTTAGACAGCCCAAAAAATACATCATTTTGAAACAACTAAATAGTTATATTTTTGTTTTGATTGGCTGTTTTATGTGTATATTTTAAAAAATTCCGAAGACATTAATTAAAAGATTAATCATTCGAAAATGGTTAAAAAATCAGAGAGTATATAAAAAATAATAGTGTTATTTATAGAATTAAAGAAATTTATTTTTTATTTATTTTGTATGAATACCAGTAAGAGAAGCAGATATAGGCAAAAGAAAGAATGAGAGATCGCGTAGGCGTTAAGACTTGAAACTTGAAATTTATTTTATCATGAAATACATTTTTTCAAGCAGTTTGTATTCGGATATATGCTTACTGGGTGTTTTTAAAAGCGTAATGAAACTACAATTGTTTAATAGCAAATATAAACAAGAATTTATTACGATTTTGAGTGGTTTTTGCCTTTCTTAGCAGAAATCCTAAAAACTTGCCTGACCTGCGGTACCCTAACCCTGCTAGATTCCATTTACCCAAAATGACCTAACCTAAAGTAAAAGATAAACACACGAACCCCCGCATTCTTTATTTACAATTTATTTCAACATAAGTAGGTGGGGAGGGTTCTGTGCTCTAATAGGCACTTTTAGGGAAACCGCCCCTATAAGGAAGGAAATATTTTTTTTCAGTTCATTAGAAAAAATAACATCAAACAACGCACTGTTTTGATTAATTAGTACACCATTGCCCCTGTTCTATAATGAACATACAAATTGTACATGTTGTTTTTATCAAATATTTATTTCTGGTTTGAAATATTTAAGAAATGGCATATATAGTTGTTATCTTGCAACTAGTGGTTGCCTCAAGGCACAATGTGTATAAACAAATTTTTGGTAGAGAAGCTACTCTTCAATTCTAGGTAATGATCTGTATTAATAAATTTGTTTATAAAGAAAAATCTGGTATTACATTTTGCCTTAATATCTGGCGAGCTAACCTCGCGGGGCTACGCAGTACACAATTTAAGATGTAGTAACTTGCTCTAAAGTATTTAACAACAATTGGAAATCTAACTCCCCCTCTCAATCAGATTTTTATTTCAAAATATGGGGGCGGGTTTCTGGGTTTAATGAAACCACCAATGTGCATATTGAAGACAATGTGAAAATAAAAGTTTAATTTTCTAATTTGCAGCGGTCACATCTGGACGGTATCATCCTTGTTAATTTATATTTTTTTCTTGTTGCAATTGATGATTTGTTTAGAATTAATAGCTGTAAATATTGTTGAAAATATTATAATTTATAACAATTTTGTATTTAAAGAATGTAGGAAGCAATAATTTATTTGAAGAGGAAAACGGTTAGTCTCAATTATACTTATAATGGCAAAATTATACTTCAAAATATTAAATAATACATTTTATTCAATTTTGACGCGTGAACCTATCGTTTACTTCCCCCTACTTTATTTTTATCAAATATTCAAGGACTTTTTGGGGCGATTAGTTTTTTCTTGCATTTGAAGCAATGAAAAATAAAATAACGACACCCCCTTTACCCCATCCCCTTCCCTGCTAATTGATAAACGAACTGGCCAATAAATGTCCATGTTTCCCCTGTCATAATATCCACGTATATTCTATATCCATTCTTGTAGATATGTTATGACTTAAATTTTCTTCATGTAAATATTTATCTTTTTTGTATTTCTATGGATTATTATACCCTTGTTAATCTAACAAATAAAAAGAAGAATTTAATCCAGACAAAAATGGTTTTAAAAAGAGGTCAAATGATGAATAATAGCTGAGTTTGTGGCTAAAATGATTGATATGTAGATAGATATATTCATATATGCATATGAATTTCATATTCAGAAGATTTAAATAATAGACGGGATTTAGACTGATCAATGAATCTTAAATCAGAGCTGGATCTTTAAATCATTTTAGTGGTGAGCCAGATCGGGGTGCGCCGAATTTTAGCCAATCACAGCGCGGCATTTCATAAAATGCTGTGCTCTCATTGGTGGAAAGTTGGCTCACCCCGATCTGGCTCACCACTAAAATGATTTAAAGATCCAGCTCTGGTGATATTTAGACCTATTTGTGAACTTTTAGTACAATTTTACAACTATGTTTCTGTAAATTAAAATTATTGGTTAAAATGATTAGGGAAAGGCTAGATTGGAACCAACTAAACAAAATTCAAAAAAAGAACCCAAAGATTTTTGCTTATAAAACTTTAAGCAAATTAAAGAGAATGAAACTAAGTAGACCATACAGGGAAAAGATCATAGAGTTAACTCTATTATTATTGAGTCTATTAATTAATCCATCTTAAGCTTGCATAGTTGTCTAGACGCATTTACACCTGGACACGTTTTTGCATCCATGGTAGACATTCTGGACACCGATATTTATATGATTTCATGAAGATGTATGGACAGGTAGCTTATTCTTCCCCACCGTTAGTGGTACATTATTTTTTGTCACCAGTTGAGAATCAGAAATGATATTTAATATAAATTTTGGATGGTTACTTGGAATATTTTTACTGAAAATATTTATATGGACGTCTATTTTAGGGGGGTATTACTCCTTTCTGCCCACCCCCCACCCTCCTTGGACATCCTGAGAAGCTAACCTAAATTGAGAACTAAAGCGATTCAGTTTTTAGAGAGATCTTAACGGACAAACAAAAAACTTACTTACGTAAAAGGAAAATACTAAACCGTCCTCCAGTTATAAAGAATTAGGTGGTTGTCAGATTTCTATATCAATTATTCTATGTTTTGCAATTTTGCCAGACGTTTTGGACATTACTTATTTTAGTGGTTTACTGAAGCTTCAAACACGAGAAATTCCTTACTAATAAGAAATACCATATCATATAGCATAGAGACTCGAGATCGAGATATTTCATGAAGGTATCAAGGAGCAGTTATGATTTTTTACAAAGCTATTATTTCAGCCGCTGCGTTAAAATGTAACCCGGCGACCGCCCCTAGCTGATGTGGCCAAAGGGAAGTAGTTGCAGAAAAGATTAAAGCATTAACAGCCGCGCAACTTAATTTTCAACCACGATTTTCTTAAGGATAATTATTTCGCTACCCGAAACTTACAAAGACAAATGAAATTAAAACTATTAGATTTTCCCACTCTTTAAAACATACATTTTTTTGAAAAAGATTGATAAACTTCTATACAGAAAATTTCATTGCATAAAATGTTAAATAAAAGTATTGCAAGGGAACAGTTAATGTAAGTTATTCATGTGTGTGTGTGTGTGTGTGTGTGTGTGTGTGTGTGTGTGTGTACCCAGGGATTTAAAGGGATAAGACAATGGCTGATAAATTGATGTACATCCCCAATGATATTAAACAAATTGTCATTGAGCTGTTTATTCCACCAGTCCCAAAGTTTTATAATAACGTTTTCTTATTCGTTGGATTTATAACTTTGAAGACTTTAATTAAATTTTATTAGTTAGATTATATCAAGTTGAATGTTCAAACGTTTCAACCAGTAATTGTAATCTACAGACGGGGTAATTTTGTGTTTCATGATTTGGAATATACATTGATTTATCAGTCATTGTCTTATCCCTTAAGATCTCTGATAATACTTGACCTTGTTTCGACCAATAAAGGAAACAATAAATTTTCAAATGGAGAATTGATTCTATCTGAGTATAATCCGTCCTTACAAATTTTAAACCATATCCAAACATATCTACATTCATATATTCATAATAAAATATTCAGTTAATACTAGCAGGAATGGAATTTAAATTGCTAAAAACCATCCCACAACGACAACTTGAAATTAAATATAAAATAGTCCTAAACAATCCCGTACCCGATGTGAATTTTACCTAAAATGGAGGCTTGAATGAGGTCAGTAGTGAGTTAATTCTGAAGCTTCAATTAAAAAAAATTCATCTGGTTATAGAGAGTTTAAATTTAATTTCAGGGGGGTAAAAAATGATTAAAAATTACTTCTTGCCAAACGAGTGTTAGAGGTCATTTTTTATTTATTGCAATCATTTGTTAAAGAGAAAGATAAAACAACTGAAAAAATTAGGGATCTAAAGGGATAAGACAATAACCAATAAATTGATGTACATCCCCAATATTGATTCACAAAATTACCCCTTCTGTTGATTAAAATAAGTTGCTGAAACGTTTGCACATTAACTTAATGAATCGAACAATCAAATTAAAAGTCCACAAAATTTTTAAGCCAACAAATAAGACAACTTTATTGTAAAATTTTGGGAACAAGTGTAATAAACAGTAAAATGTCCCCTTGGGAAAACTTACTAAAATAGGAAAAGAGAAAACATTAATGAATGTTTATCAAAAAAAGTTTAAACGGGCAAAAGAAAACTGCAGAAAAAAATACTTTAAAAAATTTAGCAACAGATAAACAGTATTTATTAGATAAATTGAGAGATTCAAAGTCGCATAGAAATGCAATGCGTAATAAAAATGAAGAATTAAACATACACCACAATAAAATATGTTGTATTTACATCTTTGCATTATTCAAGGTTCAGATACTTGAAAGACAGAAAATTCGGCAAAGAAAAGAAAAACTAGGGATATATAGGAATAGGACAATTACCGTTGAATTAAAATATGCACCGAACTTTAATGAACAATTCTAACTTTGTTTTCTGGTAACTATTGATAAGAAGAAGGGCCTAATTTTACTGCCATATTTTTCTCTCCCCATGAGAAATACCAGAGATCTAAAGGGATAAGACAATGGGCGATAAATCTCCAATGATTATACACGAATCTACAAGTTTTGTAGAATACAATTAGTGGTTGAAACGTTTAGACACTCAAATTATTAAACCAACCGATCCAAATTTAATAAAAAAAAGTCCCAAAGTTATTTAGCCAACAAATAAAAAAACGATATTATAAAACTTTGGGGACTAGTGTAATAAACAGTGATCCCTCCTTACCTGGAGAAATACTGCATCTGTGTGATTAGATCGTGAATTATGCAAAGTACAATTTACAACCACGTACAGGGAATTGGTTTCAGTGATTTTAATCCATTTAAATCTAAAAAATAAAAATTAAATCTTGAAGGACAGTCAACCCATTAAGGTATAACACACTTCTTGCAAATCTCAGTGCACGCCACTGATTTCTACATTTATCTTAAAAACATAAAATTCCTCATCTATTTCTATGCCAACAATTATCCTACAATTCAATACTCTGCAAATATTAAATAATTCAAATAGAATAAAATTTCTGAATGGCTTTCCTTGTTCTTCTGTGCTACAAGAATTATTACGACACTGTAAAAAAGGTCCTTTAAAAAAAAATTATTAAGTAAATTGTAGTGTTTTATTAAAAGTCTGATTTCAGTGGGACACCTGCCTTAAGAAAGAGTTTTGCCAAAGGTTGGACATTAGGACATAAATTTTCTTATTACAACACATAAAAGGATGACATATTTGAAGACAAATATTTAGGTACTAACTTAGCAACCAATGGAAACAATGTAAAAAGTTTGTAATACCATATTAAAGAACTAGCGGCTACGCCCCTAGAGGCCTCTAGTGGCACTTTGAATGTTTTTTTTTATTTAAAATATCTAATTACAGAAATAATTGGTTTATGTTTCGTTCAAGTCTCTTTTTCGGTAGGGGTAATTTTTTTTCTAGGGGCGATTTCTCCTGAGAGGGTGGTGGTACCCTCCCCAAAAATAGTTATAAACCTTCCCGGGACTTATGAGAAGCTACCCTGTTAAGGAGAACCCGATCGGTTCAGCGGTAAGCGAGATCCTTCGGTACAAACACACAGACAAACAAACAGACAAACACACAGACATCCCGTTACTTTAGTTTAAGGATACTAATGGTTCTACCCCAAGCATCTAGGGTCTTTGTATTCAAAGGGGTAGGATAGGGCATAAAAATAGCCTAAACCTACCACTAAACTAGAAATACGTGAAGCTTCCTTAAGATGAGGAACTCAATGGGTTAAATAGTTAATGAAATATTCAGTTTCAGACGTAAATAAACCTTACTACTTTACCTATGTATATTCTAGGATAGTATTTTTAAGAGTGCAGCTTGTATTGCTCGTGTATGTATGAAATGATTAAAAACACAAGACCAAAAGTAAAAAAGGATTGGGGGGCTAAAGGTTCAGAATAAATATTCATCAAATTATAAATCTAACGCCGCGAAAGGAATATAAACAAGGACATTTATGGTCGTTGACAGCGGAACAATAGTAGAAAAAAGATGCTAATATTTTTAAGAAAGAGTTAGGATGTAACTATTTTTAGTCATCTTAATTTTTTGAGGAGATATCCTATCATAAAAAATGGCCCATGTTACTTAAAAATTATGTAACAGAAAATAAAAAAAGATTTTGAAACAATTGATATTTATGAATGGCATAAAATGAGTTGGTTTAAATGTGGTCAGTTAGTGAGAAGCTATGCTAAAAAAATACCTATACATCAAACATACATGCATAGAATTGCAGAAAATAAGTATAAATATGTCTAGCATAAAATATATGCAGCTTACTTAAATGTTTTATTAAATACAACCACTCCACATTGGGGCAAATCAACCAAAAAGGAGATTTGATTATTTAGTACCCTTAAAATTCATCTCACAAAAATTTCATTTTATACTTTTTTGTAGGTAATTTAACAACAAACAAATTTGCTTTTATGTTTTTTTCTGTCATTTGAAAGGAACATGGAGATAAAGGTCATTTTATGAAGGTAGATAGAGAATTACCAGATTAACCCCTCCCGAAAATAGCCCCCCCCCCTTACCCTATTCATCTATCTATCCATCAATCTATCCATCTATCTATCCATATATCTATCCATCTATCTATCCATCTATCTATCCATCTATCTATCCATCTATCTATCCATCTATCTATCCATCTATCTATCCATCTATCTATCTATCCATCTATCTATCCATCTGTCTATCCATCTATATATCGATCCATCTATCTATCCATCAACTATTCATCTCTTTATCCATCAACTATCAATTTATCCATCCATCAATCTATCCCTCTATCTACCCATCCATCTATCTATCTGTCTATCCATTTACTTATCCATCTATCTATCCATATATCTATTCATCTACCTATTATTATGAAGGTAGATAGAAAATTACCAGATTAACCCCTCCCGAAAATAGTTCCCCCTTACCCTATCCATCTATCTTTACATCTATCTATCCATCTATCTTTCCATCTATCTATCCATCTATCTATCCATCTATCTATCCATCAATCTATTCATCTATCTATCCATATATCTATCCATCTGTCTATCCATCTATCTATCCATCTATCTATCCATCTATCTATCCATCTATCTATCCATCTCTCTATCCATCTCTCTATCCATCTATATATCGATCCATCTATCTATCCATCAACTATTCATCTCTTTATCCATCAACTATCAATTTATCCATCCATCAATCTATCCCTCTATCTATCCATCCATCTATCCATATATCTATCCATTTACTTATCCATCTATCTATCCATATATCTATTCATCTACCTATCCATCTATCTATCCATATATCTATTCATCTACCTATCCATCTATCTATCCATCTATCTATCCATCAACTATCTTGAATTTCGTGTTTAAAATGTCTAATTAGGGGTTTTGGTTATCAGAGCAATATGAGAATTTTTTAGTAGCGCAGCTACCCTATCACTAGCTTTTTGGGCCCTTTAAAGTGTAACTAGGTTAATTGTTAACCGATTTTAGTGTTAAAGTGTAAAATTTGGGGTCATGGAATTCATTTCAGTAGGAGGGGAGGGGATGGTGTAAATGGGGGTGGATGGGGATCCTTATTTTAGCAAGCTACAAGTTTCACTTTATTTTTATGTTTAATAAATCCATTATAAATGTGGTCATGATTAACATAAATTTTTTTAACTAATATCTATATTTATAATGATATTATGATTCATGTTTACTGTTTATATGTATACTAGCAGCTTCGCCCCTAGCCTCTAGGGGATTTGCCCCAAGAGGTAATTAAACAAGGATGACAACATCCATGAAAGAAGCGAAGCTCTGAAATGGAAGGACAAACGAACATTAACACTTGTGAAGTGTCAGAACTGAATATTAATGCATGTCTATACAAAATTGTAATTAAAACTGATTAAATACATTTTACTGTTTAAGTACATACTGACGTTTTTAGGACTTGATTATAGAGATGCTTCGCTTATAACAATAGACGTTATTGAAATAGGAATCAGTATTCAAAAAATCAGATGAATAGGATATTTTTAACATTCAAAACCATTATTTGTTGTCAAAAAAGTAAAAATCAGCTTGTTATAAATGGATGTACGTACTTTCTGGTAACGATTATAGAGTTGCTGTGCTTTCTAAGTCGTACCTAACTGTTGTAGAAATCAGCATGAAAAGTTTGAGATCGATAGGACAATTCTAGCCTGTTTAAGTTAAGTAAAAAAGCTAACTGTACCAGACATATGGACAGACCGACCCTAATTATAGAAATATGAAAAATTTGAGGGGGATTCTTAGATATATTCCCTGAAGAGTAGAATTCAATCAGTTTAGTGGTTAGCGAGATCTTAAGGGATGGGCGGACAGACAAACAGACATCAAGCTACTTTGTATTATATATTAACACCTGGGGATCTAAGGAACAAAACAATAACCGATTAATATGTACATCCCCAATATTGATACATATTTAATAAATACATATTGAATAAATTATATTACAAAATTAATTGTCTGTAGATGACAATTAGTGGTTGAAAAGTTTTGACACTCATCAACAACACTTAATGAAACAACCAATAAAAAATCAATTAAATTTCCTGAAGTTCTTATGCTAACGAATATAAAAACGTTATTATAAAACTTTGAAGTTTGGGGACTAGTGTAATTAACAGTCCCCTCCCTTTCTAAATAAAACTGCTGACTTTAAACATGAATACCCTGTAACTACATAATTTAAAAACAAAGCATTACCAATAGACAGACAGATAGACTACTTGCTAATTCAAATTTAGAATGATTATAAGAACCTCACGTTATTTGCATATTAACTTTACCTTTTTGCAGTGAGGTAGGGGACATTGGGCTGTTTATAACACTAGTCCCCAAAGTTTTACAGTTGTGTGTTCAAACGTTTTAACTACTAACTTTAATCTACAAAAGGGGTAATTTTGTGTATTATCATTGGGGATGTACAACAATTTATTGACCTTTGTCTTATCCCTTTAGATCCCTGATATTTGTAATAATCTATAGAAACGATTATTTAGTTACATTAAAACATCAAACATAAAGAGGTTTAGATTTAGGTTTAGCCCCCCCCCCCTCTCCTCTCCATCATTTAGTGCAATAGAACTTGAAAATATTTATTATTAACTTTAATTCTAAGTCAGAATAAATATTTCCCAATATGTCTATGTTTCTGTGTCTTTTATTTATTTGAATTATATCTTAAGTTTTGACTTTAAAAGCGCATTTAAACGCCTTTTCTTACAAGCTTTTCGTGCACCCACATTCAGAAAACGGGCTAAAAACCCCTACGGGGGCGCGGGGGGTAAATAAGACCAGTACAGGCGATTATGATATGTCTTTGGGTAATCAAATATTGTATTTTTAGTCGGTGGCAACCAGTGAAAACATGTTTCCTCTTACTGTCTTCTTAAATGTTGATTAAAAAACAAACAAATAAAAACTAAAATCTTTACTTCAACTAGAATTATTTAAGACTACCTAATTTCTTCAATTTGTGTTTTTTTCTTTTATACTGTCAAAATATATGTAATGCATGACTCAACAGAAGTTATTTTATCTAATTACGTTAATTCTAAGAGATTTTATAATACTTTTAAAATAGTTGGTAAAACACAAAAAGTATGCCTTTTTCTGTAAGAAAATTTTTGCATTTCTTGACTTCCATGCATTAGAATGCTTACTTAAAAAGCGTATTTTTACGATTCCTTTGAAATCTGATGTACATTGGGTATGATAATACTCATAGAATGTTTAAAACTTTAATTGGGGGTGGTGAATTGTTGCCCCTTGTTGCCCCTATGTGCACTCTATGAAATCTGGTTTTCCATATTAGAATATCTGCTTATCTCAATTATTGATTGAAATGTTTGTTAAAAATAATTAATTGCCATGTGTGTTTCATACAAATGTATTTTCTTGGCCTTTAAATTGATTTATTATTACTTGGATAATACACCAGATTATCATGTACTCTAATAAAGTGACACTTGTAGCTGGCTACAATAAAGATTCCCCCCTCTACTCCCTTTACTCCATCCCCTTTCCTCCTTCTGGATGAACAAACGGGCAAATAAATAATTTACATGTTAGCAACCCAAATAAACGACAATTTATCCCCTGTCAAAATATCCACGTATATTCTATATCCATTGGCTTATATTAGTAAACATTGCCATTTAGAAACTATTTACTATATAAGGAAAGACAAGCTTTTAAATATATTTTAATAGCTAAAAAATTAAGTAAAATTTCTTGTTTGTAAGAGGAAAGAAATATCAATATATATGTAGATCCTGGAAATAAATCGATCTACATTCTCAATGATAATACACAAAAATATCCATTCTTAGATTAAAAATTGTTTGAAAAGTTAGGACATTACTAGTTTGGAATTAATGAATAAGCCAATTTTTATCCAATGAATAAGATGATTTAGAAAAAAACTTTCGGTATCCATTTGATTTACATTCCAATGTCCCCTTCATACCCATAGGTATAACCTTACCTTTAAAGACTGGCAGATATGATTCATCCAGCTGACAATGAACTCCTCAATATCATCTGGTGTACTCGTGTACTTCAGCTTCATCTTGATGGTGGACACTCCGTTGGACATCATTGTCTCCCTGTAAAGAAAAAAACAAGAATGACAACATCCATAGGTGAAGCTTAATAAAACAGACAAGAAAAACGAACATTAACAAAAAAAGAGCAATATCTCATTTAATATTCATCATTAATGTAAAAATTCCGTAAAAATATATTCCGAAAGTTACTTAAGTACAGAATATTGCATATTCTTACATTTTAAGACTTGGCTTTAGATATGTTTTGCTGAATACTTAATGGTTCTAGAAATTCATGCTCTAATCTTAAAATGTCCAAACTTTAAAACCAATATTTTTAATAAATTTTTTTTACCATCATTGGGGAAGTACATTAATTTATCTCTATTATCTTATCCCTGAAGATCCCTGATCAGCTACTCACTAATTCAATTTGCCTACCTCAGATAGAGAGTCATCAGCGCATCAATGACAGCACAATGTTGAGTGATCCTAATAGGACTTGTCTGCATCAAGGTGGTTTCTGTAACTTGTTGACCTCGTACATCCACGCCTTTACGTCCAAGAACCTGAAGAAAAAAAAGAATTAACGATTAAACGATCAAATTTAACAAAATAATAGGTTTCGGGCGCTTTGAATTCCAATAAAAACAAACATTCTGATATTTTTTGCATATGGAGATAACATGTATAAAAGACACATATGTATGATGCCACTTTTTTCCGTGTATTTGCATTCTAAATTTAAGGGATCGTCAGCCATTTGAAACCACAACAATAAAGTACAACTAGCCGCATTTGCCATTCAAGTATATAAGGACGGTTGACAACAACGTATGGCCAGACCTTCAGCCATTTGAAACCACTGCAAACCAAAACATCCAAATTATTGCAGATATCCTACTCTTTGATTGTACTTGTTTCGTTCCACTTATTATTGAGTATTAGAAGAAAAAACAATATAATCATTGTATTATAAACAATTTAACAAATTTTAAGTTATTTAACATCGCTATAATAAGTTATTATTTAAATATTTATTTATTTGTAAACGGCGTTAAATCTGGCGGTTGGCGGTTCATAGGTTGTTACCGTTACATTTGCCAACATATAGATGGATTCTAGAGCCGTTCTGAAACATATAATTACGTTATCAAGTTAGGCTATCAAGTGCATGAATTTAACTGTAACATTATGGGCATAAACAACACGAGAACCCATCTCTTGTATTTCATCATAGAATGATGTCGTGTCAACACTTTTAAATATGTAAACTGCATGGTAACCACCATTTTTATTTCCAAAGTTTGTATAGCAATTACAAATGTACTTTGGAGCTAACATTTTAGATGTTATGTTATAATTAAAGACACCTTTAAAGATCTCGATCTTAATACTCAAAAATCAAGATAGCTGACTTAATGGATGTAGTAAATACGTGAATATTATGTCAGAGGAAAAATGGTCGTTAATTTAGCTTGCTAACGTGGAGATCCCTTATTGGTCAGTTTAGTATTAGTGGGTGAATGGGGTTATCGTTATTTTAGCCCGCTGCAAGTTTTTTATTAGAAAATATGAAAATCTGGTTTAAGAGCCAAGTAATAATATATAATTGCTGACGTGTGATTTACCAAAAATATGCTTTAGTTAAAAGTAGATTGTACATGCTGTATGAATTTGACAAAATTCTCAACGATCTTAAATACAACAGCATGCATTGAGAGGAAGAAAATGAAAATATATGACATCTTGCTGTTTCTACAATTATGCCAAAAAAGTGATTTTATTCAGAAGCAGCTTATAGTGCCTATAAAAATGACGTCATACAATACTAATGACCTATGATAGGCCAGTAAATATTTCACCATTTGTCAATTAAAATGTATAATTAAATACATTCTTATATGCACTTTTATTTAGAGATTAATCTAATACATACCAAACCAAGCTTGTATAGAACAATAAATTAGCTAATAGCAGATGTATTACTTATATGTAAGTGTGTAATAAGTCTTATGACGAAACCAAAAGATTATTGACCTACAGACAGACCAACCGACAAATAGGAATAGATGTGCAGCGAAAAATATTATCTTTTTGTGATACAAAATTATGTAATATTAACTTTTTTCTTAAACTAGGGACATTAAAAAGCTCTCCTTGAATTGTAAGACAAACAAACGGTTTAGTTTTATTTCAGATCTTAAATCTCATACTTTATTATATCAGCCTACGTCAGTATCTAAATCAATAACTAACAATGAATAATTGAATGAATAATCAACACAAAGCCAGCTTTTTTATAAAAACTATTTGGAAAACAAAACATATCTTTCGCAAAACTGATGTCGCATGCAATATTTGGAGGTGTTACAATAATGCTGTCTATTTTCAATTATTGTCTTTAAAGCGCTCTCTTACCCTCTAAATGGGGCTATTAATCTTATTTTTAAAACTAATATTGTTTGATTTATAGCCGAGATAACATTATTAAATAAATGTGTAAATTTTTACATTAATTTGCACGCGAAATTTATAATGGAACAGCATTTTTATAGCCGCACCGTAAAATTGCAAAGATTACAAAATAGTGAAGTAATTTAAAACAATGTATACTGTATAGTATGTGTGTATAATTCATATATGCCAAAGGATCACGTAAATTTGAAATCGAGCCACTAAAAAACATGAATTACACTACATTTCTGTCTTTGATAGCATTTACAGTATTGTGATTATTTATTCCCTTATTTTCTGTAGAATTTGTTGAAAGTCCTTCATTAATATGCCAAGTTTTTTTAGTTTTGATTTACTCCTACACATGAAATACCATTTCTGTGTTTTATCTTAAATTTTCAAAGAAGTTGTATCAACTTTTTTGCTTTTTATTTAAGATAGCTAGCCGGTTCTTTCAGTAAGTAGTAGATGTAAAATTTTTCATAGAATTCAGATATGCAATCGGTTTTTTTATAGACCTCTTATTTTTTAAGTAATTTAAGTCGGTTTTAAGGTACTAAAACGCAACAAAATAAAAGAAGAAAATAGCCAGTATGAACAAAAATAGTAAGATCTTTAATTTGACACCTTACTTTTAAAATTCTGTTGAGTAATTGTTGAAAAAATCTATTTTTTTAACCTTGGTTTAATCAAAACATTAAACCTAAATATTTTCTCATACAGACAGAAAAAATATGGGTTCATATATACCATTAGAATGAGAAAAATAATATGAATCTATTCTAAGAAAAATTGAAAAAGTTTTAAAAAATTGTAATAAAAAATAGAAAAAATAAAAAGTTTATTTTAAGAATTGTAACTACTAAACTAGCCAATCACAAATCGGAAAAATTGACGAATCGGTAAGCTTAAACTATAAAATTAACCTATAGAATTGCCAGAAAAAAAGGAGAACGTTCATACAATATATACAATAAATACTACAATAAATATAGTGATATTAAAGAACATGTAAAGAATGAAAAATTATGAACAAATATGCATCAGTCTGTTTATAAACTTCAAAACAATGCAGTTAAAAATACATTATTGTTTCTTGTGTTTAAAAAATATCTGCTACATTGCATTGTCTTTTGTTTAGGTTTTGTTCAGGTTTGGTTCAAGCTAACCCTTTAAAGCCGAAAATTATGATTCTTAAAATAAACTTATTTTTTTTATTATAGTTTTATAAAACTTTTTCAATTTAGCTTAGAATGGAATCGTAATATTTTTCTGATTCTAAAGGTATATATGAACCCATGTTTTTTATGTCTGTTTGAGAAAATATTTAGGTCTAAAGTTTTTATTAAACCGAGGTTAAAAAAATAGATTTTTTCAATAATTACTCAACAGAATTTTAAAAGTAAGGTGTCAAATTAAAGATCTTACTATTTTTGTTCATACTGGCCATTTTCTTCTTTTATTTTATTGCGTTTTAGTACCTTAAAACCGACTTAATTATTTTTTTTAAAACTTAAATTACTTTAAAAATAAGAGGTCTACAAAAAAACCGATTGCATATCTGAATTCTATGAAAATTTTTACATCTACTACTTACTGAAAGAACCGGCTAGCTATCTTAAATAAAAAGCAAAAAAGTTGATACAACTTCTTTAGTTATTTAACATGAAAAGTATTAAAGTAATAAAAACAATTTAATTTGACTTTAAGACCTTCCTAAAACGCCTGAAAATTCTTTTTATGAAAGGTTGACCTCAAAACATCCATAATGATGCCTTAAATTTGATTCAAAGGCCTAACAAGTTAAATTTGAACCATTAGAACAAAGAACTACAAAGGTGGGGATTAATTATGTTTAAACCCCAAGTCATTTCCTTTAGTTAAACAGTTTGCTAGTTATATACATTTTATACTATCCTAGACATTGTTACTTTACATAATAAAGAGATTGTCAATTTAAAAATGTTATATTGATTATATGCATAGGCGTCCAAGGGGGGGGGGGTAATGGGGCGATTACCCCCCCCCCAAACGAATTTGGGGGTGCCGTAGGCACCCCCAAAAAAATTTTCATTTTACCCCCCCCCCATTTAAAATTTACCCCTACCCTGGGGGTGCCGTAGGCACCCCCAACCATTTAGGAGGGGGTATTTAACCCCCCAAACAATTTTGGGGGGGGTAAATACTCCCCCCAAAATAGAAAATCTCTAACAAAAAAAAATTTTGCGCGCTTCGCGCGCAGTTTTAATACTAAATTTTTGATAAAATTTAAATTACCCCCCCAAAAAATTTTACCCCGGGGGTAAATTTTGGGGGGGGTAAACAAATTTTACCCCTGCCAACAGATTTCAGGGGGGGTAATTACCCCCCCCAAGCAAATTTTACCCCCGGGGTAAAAATTTTGGGGGGGGGTAATTACCCCCCCCCCCCAAGCAAATTTTACCCCCGGGGTAAAAATTTTGGGGGGGGGTAAAAAAAATTTGCGGCGCGCCATTTTACCCCCCCCCAAAACCGAATTACCCCCCCCTTAAAAAAATTTTACCCCCCCCAAAATAAAAAGCTTGGACGCCCCTGATTATATGTATATAAATACAATAAAAACACTGGGAAAGGTCTTAATGCATAAAAATAAATTCTTAAACAACACTTCAAATTAAAATTGAATTGTCGCTTGCCCTCAAAGGCTACAAAAATACTATCTACCATTCCCCCCCCCCAAAAAAAAAAAAAAAAAAAAAAAAAAATCAGAGAACTTTAGAGATCCCTTTCGTGCCATTTTTCACCTATTTTTAGATTGGCATATGAATATGACATACTATTTGAGCAAAGGTTAATTTAAAACAAAATCTTCAATTGCTTATCCTTTGATTTCTGAATCAAAACCACCTTTTGTTATTTAAGGAACTTGAGAATTCTTCATTCAGTCGCCATGATTTGACAAAATTAAGTTTTTTTTAGAATTCATCGAAGCAATTCTGGGACAAACAATGCGAAATTTCCACGCTATTTTACGTATTTCTTAGTTTGAAGGATACGCAGCATTTAGACCTTGTTAAAATGTATTTAGATTAATCTATGTACAATGTAGTTAGCTATTTATAGATTTCAAAGAAATATTATAAAGACAAAATAAAAATGTTAAAATGAAACAGTAATGGCTTACTGAAATAATTGAAACAGATATAAATATAAAAAAAAAAAAAGTGACAGAAGTATCATAAAAAAAATTAGCATCTAACAAGAATTGACCCCCCACTTTGAAATAAATTAAATATAATTGCTGTCTTTTATTCCATATGCCTAACCCTTATGGGGCCCTAATCATGCGGAAAATAAACCCGCGGGAAACCCCTATACTTATCATAACCTAACCTAACCTGATCTAAACTAATCAAAAGACAAATTAAATACTAACCTTCTCTCCTCAACCTTATTTTCACTTTATTTCAAAATTAGATAGGCACTTTGAGGCAAGTCTTTCGTAAGGTTTGGTTTTTTTGCATGGTTTATGACTTATTCTAATAAAAAGCACCGTATATAAAAATTGCTTAAAGTTGAGTGCTAGGATTACCAGCAAGATATGGCTAATAAGCATGAAATTATTTTTTCAACAACATGATAACTGACACAGTGCTGAGTAGTATTACTTACATTTCATTTAAAATTACTTTATTAATGTAATGTTATTGTGAGCATATTCTATAAGTATCTTTATTTGTTGGTAGTGCACAAAAAATGCCATGGAATGAAAATTTAAAAAATCAACTAAAATGCTTCAATGAAAAATTTATAAAAGCCATACTTTTAATCTACTGCTACAAAAGATCTTAATATATGCATATTTTTTCTTGAGATATAGGATCTCTAAAAGCGGTAATCAATTAGATTGGGTTGTGCTTTTCAGAGATGCTCATAATAATATTCTTAAATAAAGTAAAACTACTAAAATAACGATTTCCCTACTCACCCCTTTACCATACTCTCAACTACTACTATATTAACAAACTGACCAATAAATGATGTTCATGTTGGCAACCAACATTCACGACAATGTTTACCCTGTAATAATATTCACGTATATTCTACATCCATTGTATTTGTATAGTTTTTCATCTTTCCATATTGTTTCAGGAGTGTCCTTTTAGGGTTGGTTTATCACACAATTATCCATATAATTTAGTCTATCTTAACTTTATGGTTATAATTAGGTTATCTTATCTTGAAGGGTGTATGTCATTATAATTCCAACCTATAGATAACAATCAGGAATATAAAGGGATAAGACAAAGGCCGATCAATTGATGTGTATCCCCAATGTGAGTACACAAAATTTTTCATTCTATAGATTACGATAAGTGGTTAAAACGTTTGGACACTCAACTAAATGAACCAACCATTAAAAATTCAATAAAAGTCCCCACGGTTGTTCAGTCAACGAATAAGAAAACGTTATAATAAGACTTTGGGGTATAGTGTAATAAATAGACAAATGTCCCCTCCCTCCCTGGATAACTATAGAATAATGGTAAGGTAGCTTTTTCTGCCCTTGCTATAACCTTGGCTTTACTTCAAGTAAGGTAAATATACAATAGGAACTAACTAATTATTTAAATTCAAACAAGATAAAACAATAAATGTTTAAGCTAAACTAAATTTCTACTTTTTTATTTGGAGAAGATTACTTTACCAATCACTTGTTTCTATACTAGCTGTTTCGGTACTTGAGGGAAAGGCCTTTAGGTCGACCCTACACTTTTTTCAGGGATGATTTCTCTTAGGAAGGTGGAGAAAACATCCCCTTAAAATATAAGTCTTTAATGAAGGAGAACAATATCATTACAATGATATGCGAGATCATAAGCTACAAACAGACATTCTGTTACTTTTTTATAAGGATAATTCTATGGGCGTATGTCGTTTATAATTCTTGCTTATTGAAAGCTAAAATCATAAAATTCACCACCCATTACTTAAAATCAACGTTATAAATTACCTAAAATTATACAATTTACCCTCATTTTAGGAAAGGAATAATTTTCTGAAATTGAGAGAGAAAATCTTTCAAATAGCGGAAGTTAAAATAAAACAGTGTGCTTTTCCCCAAAGTGTAAATGAAGCACTGAAGCCCTACCCACTTTTTAAAAAATAAATTGAAAATAAGGAGGGGGGTTATAACTGACCTATGTGGGGCTACCAAGTACTCAATATAACCTAACCTAACCTGGCTTCATTAGCAAACAAACAATAAATTACACCCATCATTATATTTAATTTATTTCAAAAATAAGGTGTAGGTGGGTTCAGTGCTCAACAAGGCACTTTGCGAGAATTAGTTTAAAACAGAGATTTTAAGGAAACAATTGTTTAATATCAAGATTTAGTGCCAAAGATCATCTCTAATTATTTCATATTATCAACCAGAAAGAAAAAAAACGAATACATGGATAAGGAAATGAGAGATAAAAAAGACAGAATTTTGCATGGAATGAACTAATTTTTGTTTTCTTGCAATTAAATGTTTGACAATTTATCAATCAGAACAAAACAACATGTAAAAAATGATTGCTTTTGATAGTTCTCAAATAAATTTGAATAAATTTGCAGCCTATGAAGTGCAATTACGTAATAAAGGGAAAATCATGGTTTTAACAAAAAATTAATATAAATAAAGAAGCGTAGTATTTTTGGAGTTTGCTTAAGATACACCTCTTTATATGAATGTGGGGATAGTAAAACAAAAGTTAGGCGCTCAGTCATACATTGATAAAATGGACGATAAAGTGTTGTACATCCCCAATGAAAATGAACAAAATTAACTCTTCTGTAGGTTAATTATTTCTTGAAAAGTTTGAAACGGCCAATTACGATTAAATAACAAGAACTCAATGTTTTTTAAGCCAATGAATGAAAGAATTTGTTGATATAATTTTGTATACCAGTGTTATATCCCATCCCTCCCTGCCAATTTAGAAGAAATTGTCTAAATAAATATAAATTGTGAAATGGTCCACAGAACAATGAAAATTAAACAAAATTCCTGCAATTTTTGAATGATCATTAGACCCAATTTAAATTGACTTTTGGCAAAATGACAAATCAGATTCAGATTTACTTTGTAATTGTTGATGTTTAATTGAACCCCACCTTAAAATAAAAGGGCTCTTGTTGTAAGAAATACATTAATTTCTTTTCTATGAACACAAAACCTTTTTTGGTTGGGTAGATGATTTTTATTTTATTTTCCATTAAGTTGTGTTTTATAATCTTACTAGCGTCTTCGCCCCCTAGAAGACTCTAAGGGCACTTATGGCGGGGGGGTGATGAATTGAACCACTAACCCCCCCCCCCTTTTTTTATTTTAAGTTTTAAAAAGAAAAAGAAATTTTGTTTGGGGGGGAAGTATTGGGAGGTTGGAGATACCCTCTTAAAAAATAGTTAAATACCTACCCTGGATCATAAGAAGCTTCTCTGTACAGGAGAATCATATCAGTTTAGCAGTAAGCGAGATCTTTCGTCACAGACAAAAAATGCTTACTACTTCATTTAAATGGATTATTAAAAGGGATCTAATTTCAAATTTCAAAATACACAAAAATGTAAATGATTCCAATTAAATGAATAGAAAGAATTTATTTTCATTATTATGTTTGCAATAAGAAAAAATAATTTCGGAACCTAGTAAAACTTAAAAGTGTCTGACTCTGATTATGACGTAAAAAAAAATTAGCCAATGAGAGGCCACTATAAATTTTACCATTGGTCAAGAACAGTGTATACTGGCCTTTCATTGGCTAATTTTTTTTTCGTCATAATCAGAGTCAGACACTTTTACTAGGTTCATAATTTCGCATATCCTAAACAAAGACATAAAGTTTGTATCGGCTAAAATTAAATTAAGCAAGAATGTTACTACTATTTCCATATTTAAATATCTGATAATGTCACAATAACCTCCATCAAAACTAGGTCCACCCTTGCACAATTTATGGGAAGGAAATATGAAACTTTTAAAGGTAGGAAATCTATTCCATCCGTCCAACTATTCTTTCTCTCGATGCTGCACTGTTTCCAAAAAAAGCAAACACACAACAAAGACTCAGAAAAAAAACCAGGTGTACTTGAAAACACTGAGCAGTCATTTTTTATGGACTTTTCTGAGTAAATATGTACAATTAACTTGTAGAAGGATACATGTCAAACCCAAAAAATCATGTTTTTACACATATTTACAAGTCTGAATAATCTAAAAACCATCTAACAAATAAAAATTTTGGAACCCATGACTTTCTCGTTTATTTTTTACGTTAGATTTAGATAAAGAAAGTTTTTTTTTAAATTAAAGATAATTAAATTTACCATTTATTTATATATTTACAGTGCTTTAATTATATTGATTAATTCTTAGAGTGGAGTGTTAATTTAGTTCTTTAGTTTTGGTTTGGTGAAGAAAATGAATAAAAACACAGCACGTAGGTGTAACACAGAGAGAGAGAACAGTGCAAATACAAAACTACAAAAAATCTCAAACTTTAAAATTTTAAACAAGGACAACAACATCCAATAAGTATCAAAACATAACAAATAGGACATACTAATTTCTTTCAAAAAATCTAAGCAAGCAAAAACACAAATAAAGAATAAGTAATCTAACTGTGTTTTTAATATTGTAGTAATTGAGGAAAAGATATATAATTTCGATAGGGAAAATCATGTTATAAAATAGATTTAATTAACAAAATAATTTTATTTAACTACTAATTCTAACTAGTAGTTGAGTTAAATTTTATTTTCTAATGGTATTGATATAAAAAATGTTCCTTTATATATATTTTTTTAGCTAAGTATAACAATAACTCTTAACTGAAATATTTCAAACTTTAATCAATAAATGAAACATCATAATAAGTTGTAAAATGTAAACACTCTGCTTTGCTGCGCCACTTGTATCAGATTAATTTTGTATGCAGAGATGTAACTCTAGATTTTACTAAAGTAAATTCAACAAAAAGTGTAAGATTAGATTTGGCTTAATTTATAATATTAATAACAATACTTATTTTCATTTAAAAAAACCCTTTAAAAAGTTTGAATTTATTTAATAAAACATGGATATTTTTAAAGCTTTGAAATTCCAGATTTAAATATTCTAATAAAAACCAAACTAAAATGAAGAATATCAATAAAAAGGTTAATAAAGTCTGCTCTATTGATCTATAATTACTGAAATATAATTATAACATGCAATACAACACATATATTGGATGGTAAGATAAAAGTAATTAACCAAGACAAACAATGGACAATTAGTACAAAGTGACTTACAACTGAAAGATGCTAATTACTACAGTTAATCTAATTAAAACAGATCCAGGGTTTTTGTATCGTTGTCACTCTTTAACTAATTAATGTCCGTATGTCCGTTTAATCATAAAGTTTCATTTTAAAAAATCAAATTATAAGGATGTTTTAAATATTTTAAAACTGTACATAATCCTATGCTAAGCTGTATTTATCTATTTAGTTAAGGTAAATGGCCAGACCGATCGTTACTCTATTTTAAGAGAAATACAGTAATGCTTGATGATGGTTTTAAGCTATTGGGCGGGAGGTTGCCACTCCTTCTCCACAAAAAAAAATAATCCTATTTTTCATAACAAAATCACTTCTCGCGTGAACCCTTAGGGGCTAGGGTCGAATTAAATAGTCAACTTTAACAAGAAGCAATGTAGCATCAATTGCAAATTTGGTATGTCTCAATGTCTGTTTTTTAATCTAATTAAAAACAGATCTGGTATTATATATTCAAAGAAAGAAATTAAGGTGGTTATCTTGTTTTTACAACCTAAAAATGAAAATAGAAAGAATTGTCACAATGAATTAAGATTTTAGAAGCGGGGCAAATCTACAAGTTTTATGTGCCTGTATGTCTGTTGATTACTCTAATTAAAACAGATCTGGTATCTTTTATTCAAAGAAAGAAATTAAGGTTGTCATCTTCTTGTTTTTACAACTTATCATTAAAAACTGAAAAAGAAAACATTCTAACACAGAATTATAATTTTAGAAGCGTGGCAACTCTACAAGTTTTAGATGTCTGTATGTCTGTTTATCAATCTAATTAAAAACAGATCTTGTATCTTTTATTTAAAGAAAGAAATTAGGGTTGTTATCTTGTTTTTACAACTTATCATTAAAAATCAAAAAAGAAAGAATTGTAATTATGAATTAAGATTTTAGTAGCATGGCAATTCTACAATTATAAGTTATCTGTATGTATGCTTTGGCCAAAAAATCTAATTTAGATTTCACTAATCCTATTAAGTAATAAGTTTTTTTTGTTTTTTTGTCTGTCAAGATCTCGCTAACTACTATACCGATCGAGACTTTTATTTTAAATTTTAAGTCTTGGGATAGTTTTTGGACATTTCATGCCATAGATGTTAATTGCACAGTCGCTTAAAATTCTTACACCGGATTATTTTTAAAAATCACAAATTATGATTTTAAAAAAAAAACTTAATGATAATGTTTATGGATAAATTTCTACAATGACAAATATAAAACGAAGGTTAAAAACTATCAGAGCATTAACAGAGAAATCTTAAGGTTATCATTTTTGCATTTTCTTATTCAAATATATAAATGAATATAATTTAGATTTTATTTTATTTATCATATTTTTCCTTGCTTTTTATGCTGCTTTGGCAAAAATGCTGTAAACTTTTCAATTCTTAAGTTTTAACCACGTTGTTATTAAATAGAAAATATTACCTTACTACTACCATTTATATCTAACAAACTAACTGACCAACTTAACAGTATAAAGATGTAGGGTAGCTCTACTCCTAGCTATTTAAAAACAAGGATGACAACATCCATAAAAGCGAAGCTCTGAAACGGTAGGACAAATTAACATTAACACTTTTAGAGTGTCAGAACAGAATAAGCAGAATATAAATGTATACAAGTCTAAACAAAATTGTAAGGGAATTTATTGCAAAACTGCTTAAATACAGGTTTGTTATAGGAATCATCATGCAAAGTTTGAAATTGCTAGAACAATTCTGTCATGTTTGAATTTACAAAAAGAGTTGACTGTTCAGGACGGACGGATGGACCATAATTATAGAAAAGCTCCGCTTTTAAAAACTGCTTGAATTACCTGGATGACACCCCAGTTGTTAAGATTCTGCATGTTAGGATCCTTGTAGAGGACACTGAGGACCAGGGCGTACAGCTCCGCGGTAGATAACTTGTGCACGATCTGAGGCTTGATCTTATCCTCCTACAAAGAGTAGTGGTTATTGCAAATAACAAGAACAATTATAATACTATATTGGCGGTTTCCCTCAAAGTGCTTGTGTTTTTTTTTGTTTGGATCAAGTTAAGTTTGGTTATATAGGATAGACGTAGGGTTAGAGGCTCCGCAATTAGGTTAGGCATGGCGGGATAAATTTAACCACTCATCCTTCAATTTTTAAACTAAAGAAAGTCTGTGCTTGCAAGGTATTTTGAGGGAAAGGAACATTATACTCCTTTGTTAGTATTCAGAAGGGACATTTTTCAACTTAGTCACTTAATTTTTTTTTAAAGCAACTTTAAAAAATTAAAATTAAATATGTTTGCCTTGTAAATATGGAATTACTAATTCAACTGATATACTTTATAATAAGTTTAAAATTACATCCTTATAAGCAACTTTCTGTATACTAAATTTGTGAATTACCTGGTTATAATCCTTGTAGATAGGATCTCTAATCTCCTGTGGAGGATTATTCTGGTACGCAGTGAAGACCAACCATCTCAGGCTGGCACGGATCTTGTTCGGGCTTACTCGGTCCTCCATCTGAAAATAAATACAAAATTCATTAAATCCTTGCAAATTTTATTATTCTTTACACTTAAAAAGTCGTCTCTAGTTCCAAAGGTTTTTTTTAATTTTAGAAAAAAAAAGATCAAAACCTACCCAGCCCCAGTATTAAACTGTAATTGAGAACTTAAAAGGTTCAGTCGTTAGAGAGATCTATATCGTACAAATCAACAAAACTTCACCACTTTATATATTGGGTGTGCGACGTTACTAAAAGTCTTAGAAACATGGGCGAATTATCGTAAGCTTTTTCTTTTAACAAATAACTAAATTATTATCCTTTAAACTTTAATATTAGGTTAGTGTTTTTAAATTGTTATGCGTGTTTCATTCAGCCTTTAGCACTAACTCGTTAAAATTTAAGCCTAACATTAGACTGGTATCAAAAGTGTTAACCTAAAAATATAATCCTATGATATCAATTATATGTTTTTTTTCGTCTGAAGCTTAAGATATCGGAAAATACTGTTCTTGATTGATTGTACTTTTTAGGGAAGCTTTATAAATGTCTTGAGATGGTTTTATTTTCTAGACACTCTTTCACCAACCCCTAAAAGATAGGGGCGAGGCAACTAGTCATTATTGAAAAGGAATCATTAAAATTAGAATAAATTACCATATTTAAAATAAAGTTTTGATAATTTACAAACCTTATAAACATAAGCAATTATCAAGTACATTAGTGAACTAAACCTAATGGTCCAAAAACGTATTCACACACAAAACTAGTTTTTTAACATCATTATTCATTTTATTTTCTTAAATTACATATTTAAACTCCTGTATTTTGTGACAGGCTAATATATGCATAGAAAAAGAGGACGCATTTAAACGATTAGCAAATTACGTATTCTGGTAATCTGTTAATTTTGCATGCTAAACTTGAACTTTTGATCCTCATACCACAGGCAGGGTTTAGCCTACACTTTAGTTACTTTTTTTCTCCACAAAACACAATAGCTTAGTTGGTGCAAAATAATATTTTGATTTTATTAGGTATAGGAAAAAAGGAATGATTTTGTTAACTTTGAAGGCTTCTAACGAAAATATATGAAACTATTTAAGTCGACTTCATAACATTAAATAAAAGTGACAATTGTTGAACCATTATCAACACAGCGTTATTTTCATGACATAATAAAAGTAAAATATAGTATGAAAACAGCTTAAAATTTTAAAAGTTAAAGCAAAATTAATATTATAACATATCTATAGAAAGATACCCTAGAAGCAAACCAGGTAATTATCTATATCTTAGATTTTTTTTTTGTATTTTGTCCAAAATATTGTTATTTGAATGCAAAGTGAACAAATTAGGCACATTGCAATATAGCCTACCTACAGATTGCTATAAAGCATATTTTGTTTTAGGAACATTAAATTTGCTTCATAAAATGAGCTCAGTTTTATGCACATTTTTAGCATAAAAATTTGTATTTTTAAAAATATCTTTCAATTTAATCAAGGAAGATTAAGTCCAATAAAATCGAAGAAATTTCAAAAATAAGTTTTAGGACAAAAAAAAACATGCTCAATCTCATTTCTATTTCCTACTTGTAACCTTCTTTTTGACATTTTTTTCTATACTATTTTAAAAAGTTTAGCTGCCAAGTTAAACCCCTTTGAATGCTTTAAAATATAACTGAACGGGCAGATTTCCATATTAGAAACAGGTTTATACATCAAGCTAATTATTAAAGCTATAAAACGTCAACTTCCTTGTCAAAAAAAGAAACTTATTTCCAGTATGACTTCAAAACCGATTAATATCCGTTGGATTAGAACCGTTTCTCAGTCATACTGAAAAATATGTATAGCTTCGTAATACATACAATTTTCTACGAATATTAAAATAGATTCATAAAATAAAATAAATTTTGTAAGCCCGAGTCCTCGGCCCCTCGTAACTAACAAAACTGGTTTTTATCTTATAATTTTTCATTTTAATATCCGCGGAAAGATATCTATAATACTACAAATAACTTTACTGTTATCAAATAAATTTGTATAGATAATATTATGTTACAAATACATTGAATAGATGTATTGTATAATAATAAAGCTTTTGACCAGAGCAAACAATGGAATACTTAACATTATCTATCTTGTAAATAGACGTGCAGGCTATTATGCTATTATGCGCTAAACTAAGGCATATTACATGCTTGGTTAGGAGTTCAGCTGCTATTTAACTAGGGTATGTCCATACCTTAGTCCGTCTATAGGTATTACCATGAACAATAACAGGACGATTCCTTTTTTATTGGTGATTTTTTAAAAATAATTCATTAAATTATGAATCTAACCAGAATTGATATTTAACTATCTATTTCACCAATTTGTTCTTACTTCGTATTGGAAGATATACACAACTAAATTCTAATGATTAAGTCTAAAATCACTTATTCAATATAGATTAATTTCATTTGCATATATCTTAATGAACCATAAACTTTTTAAATATTTTTTTTATAGTCTTTATAATCTTTATGCCTCAAAAATTTAACTGAATATAGAATAATGAGATAATATTTAACAAGGATAATATTAAACCAAAACAAGTTTTAGGTAAAACCAGGAATTTTAATGGATATGGCATTAGACGAAAAATTAATCTGCACCTCCTATTACGATTAAACAAAATAGCCCCGTAAAAATTATTTTTAAAAAAGGTTAACCAATGGCAATCTATAAGTTTTGCTGTTTATCTGTTCGTTAAATTGTCAAAAAATGTTAAATTAGCTTTTTGTGATTCAGGACATCTTATAGCATTTAATCTGCACATGTACAATAGGAATTGATTCTAGAGAAGCATCGCTTCTACTAACTGTCCCCCGCCTAAAACTCAATACCCTTATTCATTGCACAAAGTTAATGATATAAAAAATGTTGACAGTATCCCTCTAATTGCCAAAATTTTGTATCCAATTCCCCCCCCCCAAAAAAAAATAGAGCAATATTCAAAGTACAATCCTTTAAAACATCAATCCTTAAATAAAACTAACATAATGTCTATTTCTGTCTGTCTGTTTGTACCAATGGAGCTCCCTAACCGCTCAACCGATATGGTTCTCCTTCACAATGTATCTTCAAGAGTATGTTTAAAACTATTTTGGGGGAGGGTACCGGTACCCCTACCCTCTTAAAACAAATCCCTCCTTAAATGTTCCTAGGGCTTCTAGATGCGAAGCCGCTGGTAAGTGTTAAAGTATAAAAGCACCCAATATTTTCTTGATTCCAAATAGGGGTGGGTAACTAGAATGCCTTCTTGAATGTAAAAGGATTGTCCGAATATTTTTGCCCCAAGACATGTCATGCCATTGTAATTTAGATGATGTAAGAGCCTCTCCAATAAGAGACATATATTCAAATAATTAATCTCAACCAAGGAAAACCGAATAAAAATGTTATGCAAGACAATTATACATCGAAGTCAGGAAAGTGGAGGCTGTTTATTTTACTAGTCCCCAAAGATTTTAATAACGTTTTCTTATTTGATGGCTTAAAAACTTTTGGACTTTTAGTGCATTTAAATTGGTAGGTTTATTAAACAGAGGGCCAAATGTTTCAACCACTAATTGTAATCTACAGAAGGGGTAATTTGGTGAATCATCATTGGAGATGTACATCAATTTATCGACCATTGTCTTATCCATCTAGATCCCTGCAGAAAAATTCTTAGAAGTAAGAGAAAATGGGGATATGAAAATTTGACAAAGCCCAAATTGTGTTAAAATTGTGTCAAAAATGATCCATGTAACGTAATAAAAATGAGGGATATCCATCTCTTTTTTAGGAGTTTTCTTTCCCACTTCTCCTCTAATCTCCATCATTTTATTGCCTCACATGGATCATTTTTGACACAATTTTAACACAATTTGGACTTTGTCTGAAAATTTCATTAAAGAACTAGAAACCACAACGCAAGCATAAAATGATATATGTAATTAACAGAAAAATGTTCACTATCCGTGATAAAATCATTGATATTAAATTAGAATCTTTTTAAAGGCTACACATCTTTTTATAGGCAAAACCTTTTCGACGTCGTTAGGGTTTTTGTATGCTCCTTAAAACTGCTACTATTGTTCAACAAAAACTGTATTCCATTTTGTCATAATATAATAAGCGCAACTACACAAAAATTTCAGAATACCAAAATTTGAGAGTTAGAGAGACAGAGAGAGGACATGGGCTGTTTGTTCGTGGATTTACAACTTTGGGGACTTTAAATAAATTTTGATTGGTTGTGTTATTTAGTTCAGTGTCCAAACGCTTCAATCAATAATATGACAAATTATAGAAGAAAACCGTTCAAATTCTTGTATGTATCTAAGAAAATATAAAAACACGTATTGACGTACCTAACTGAAAAAGGACGTAAAATTACCGTTCAATAAATTGTATTTTACTATTATTATTTGATGGCATCTATAAAGAGATTTTAATCGTAATAGCTACCTACCACCTCCTACCTAATCACAGATATCATTCAAAATATTTAACTTTTTAGATGCACAGCTGCTCTATAAAAAGGAATTGTCCGTATTATACATGAATAATTATAACAATGCATTATATGTTTAGAAATTATTTGGAAAGTCATTTAAATATTAAATTTTCTCTTTTATTACTACATTTCAGATTAACCTATACAAATAAATGTAAATATTATAGTTGCTCTTGTTTTTTATTGATTTTTTATCAGCCTTCATTGGATCTTAGGGTAATCATTTCATAAAACTGTGAAAATATGACAAAATCCAATAGAAATAGACTATAGTCATGATGATCTATAGATGTAAGATTTACCAAAAGATATAATTGTATAGCATCTTAAATTAATTGTATGGCTGAACAATAAAAGAAAGTAGGTTATAGATAAGCTACACCACAACCAAAATAAAATACTCAACAATATAATATAAGGACAAATGCCATATATAATCTGCACGGCTCGGCAGCCGCAGCCTTATGACTAATGACTAATTGCAGTAGGACGGAAAATTTTATTCAGCAGCTTTTGTTAGGTTTTCCTTTTTTCTTTATTTTCAGCCGCCAGTAAACAATTCGCAACCGCAACCAGATACCATAAAAATAGGCGGCGGAAAAGCCTTGATAATTTGAGAGACCTTGAGGCAACCCAAGTAGAAATCTGTGGCAATTAAACGTTCTTTAATTGCCCATGATAGATATAAATGTATGCTTTAGATAATATATTTAGATTCATATTGACATTAATATAAATATCATATAGAACAAGAATGATTGTGTCCCAAGAAGAAGTACTAACGCCATTAGTTTGTAACCCATTACAATTTTCAACATACAATTTAATCTTTTATGTCGAGTATGCAATAAAAGTGGTCATAGCTGACATATTATTAACATGCTGTTGTAAGAGTTCATCTGCCTGAATTTTACTTCGATAATATGACCAACAATCATAAAATTTAACTTTGTTATTTTGATGATATTTTGACGTTTTTCATTTTGATATGATAACAGCACATATGTTTAATAGTGAAGACCTTTATGATGAAGGCTTAAAAATTAAGGAAAATACAATAAACATTTTTTTTATGCAAAGCTTTTCCATTATTAAGTAGGTCAGTACATTCATTCGTAACGGACTGCTCGTGACGTTAATTGGTACATGTTAGAATTGTCCTATAGATTTCAAAGATGATTTTATTTAGACGTCTAGATATTTTTGAATATTGAGTGAGTTGTTAAAATGTTCGTTTGTCCGTCTTGTTTGTTGAGCTTTGCTTTTATGAATGTTTTCATCCTTGTTTATGCAGATAAAGAACAAGACATATGTATCATGTGTTTGTGTGTGTGTGTGTGTGTTGCAATTGTCTTATCAGAAGACAAGCCATTAAATTGTCCAAGCAAGCTTTTAATGTTTATAGTTTAGTACATGCAGAGTAATTAGGCAAGATTCTTAGTTGAATATGTGTGCATGTTCTGTAAGATCAAGTAAACGGCCGGAAATAAAAAAAGAAATTAGATAAAGCTTTCTTGAAAAAAAATTTTCTCAATTTTTAGAAGAGCTTTGTATTGGTCCTAGTACATATATGTTTTAGGTGGAGGTTAACCCCACCCCCAAAAAAAAGACTATCTAGCATAAAAAGATTGCTGATTTTCTTACCAAATATATACTTTTATAACACCCCTTATGATAGTCCAAATGACATGGGCAGTAAAATTGTTAGAGATTACAGATCAACATCAAAGTGAAATCAGATTGTTCATAAAAAAAACTAGTTCATAATGTTTTTTAGGGTACTTTCCAAAATAGGAAATCAGAGAAATTTAGCTTTTAAAGTTAAAAGCTCCTCTTAAATTCTATGTGTTCGTTAGTCTATGTATTTACTAATAAAAATCTTAATTAAATCATGTATAACTATCGGCTACGCCCCTAGAGGTTTCTAGACCCACCCACCTTTTCAATTTTCGTTTTGAAAGAAAAAAAAGAAGAAATTTAGGGGGAGGGGTCATTTTTTTCTATGGAAAATTTCTCTTGGGAGGGTAATGGTACCCGCCGCCAAAATATAAACCTTCCCAGGACCTATGAGAAGCTACATTCAGAAGGAGAACAATGTCGGTTCAGCTGTTAGACTGACAAGCCGACATCCTGTTACTTCATAATAAGGATACTAAAAAAAACTTTGAAACTCTGGACTTACTGGTCCTTGTTTTTAATTTGTTCATATACAGGGATAAGGGATAGGAAACCTGGCCATAAATTAGGTCTCGGCCTGGTTTTGAAAGGGATCATGCAACTTTTACCATTTGCCTAATTTAATGACCTTACTGGCGGACGGCTCATATTGGCTACCGCTCTAAACCAATAGTGTTCTGTGATTTGGGCTTGTTTTGTATCAACCAATCACCAATTGGCGAAAATTTTAGAAGCAGACAATTCTAGAAAAAATAATGATTTCGTCTGCTACGAAAAAATAAATATAAATGGTGTTAGATCACATTAGTTTAATTATTAAATCTGCTTAGAGTTAAACATTAAAAAAGGGCCATATAGAAAAAACAAAAATAACGGGATTATTATTTTGGAAAGAAGGTAGCTACGAATTTTCATTTGGTAGTTTATAAATTAGATGTTGTATTTTGAATTTTAAAAATTTAGTACGGAATTGATACAACACTTTAACCCTAATTTTTGTACAATACAACACAGTACAGAAATATCATTACATTATAGTTCCAAAGAACTTGATAGAATGTTACCCAAGTGCATATTTATTTATTTATTTTGAATTTTAATTAGCAATGAAATTTTCAAATAAAATTTTTACTCATTAATAAAAATGCAAATAATACAAACTAAATCTGTCTGAGGGAAACCCAACGATAGCTTTCTGACAGTTCAAATTACCAAAGTAAAAGATAAAAAAATTTTGGGAGAGAAAAAACTTCATTTTAACAAAAGCCATTAATATATAGGTTTATAAAAAAAGTTATGTTTTTTACTTTAAACTAGCTACCTGAATTTGATTCTATACTTTATCTACACACACACACACAGCTTTTTCATTAGCGTATAGGACGAACCACTGCGTCATCCCAAAACTGGTTTATTAGGCCTAGGCTTGAAATAGGCCTGAAATAATATTTTCCTACGTTTCCCATCCCTTATCCCTGGTTCATATATCTGTCATAACTTTCCCTATTTTTTATTGGATTAAATCTCTCTCTAAAAGTAATTATAAAAAGAAAATTTCACTTATTGAGCAACATGGCCTACTTATTCCTACTTAGTTGATAAACTGTAAAGCCTATTAGCACGTTAACTGGATTAAAAGTGATATAGAAAACAGGATATTTAAATCCATAAGAAGCACAACAATAAAAATCTACCAGTCATATAAAGAAATAGGAAATAGATATGTACAAAAAATCCATTAAATTTAAAATGTTTTGGTAGTAGGGTGACAGATTTTTTAGATGTTTAGAATGGATAATTAATAAAAAAACTGAAAAGTTTTTAATATCAATCAAAAGAAATAAATATAACAGGTATTTTATTAACCTAAACGCTATAATGATTGAAAAGCCTTGTTTCAATGGAAAATATTATTCTAATATAAATATTAACTAACAATTTAGATTGAAAGCTGCTACGGTTATTTCCTTTTATAGTACTAATTAAGACACTAAGTGAAATGAAGTAGAAAGAACCCTTCGTTGTATTCTCTTTTTTTTCAATTTCATGTTAATTGTCTGGCACGTTCGCTTATACAATTAGACAAGGGTGATATTTTACATGGTAGGGAAGGAAATTCGATACACAAAAAAACTGTTTGTCCAGAAAGAGCGATCGGAAACCATTTGAACAAAAGGTCAATACTTTTCAGGAAAGCTTTGTGTTAGTTCTTCTTAGGTTTTATAATAGTTTGTGGGTTGGGGACTGAACAAATTCTAGCACGCTTCGAAGGGTGTATTGCCCCTTGAATCCATTCACCCCTTGGATGTCCTTGCATTTAAATACGGGATAAAAAATACCAGAAACACAATAGATGTCGTACGATCAGAAAAAAGAGAAATTACACTGCTTAACAAAAAACCTAAAATTTAGCAAATTAAAGAAAATAGAATGCCATACGCCATGACTTTCAGGTTTCCATGTCCGTAAAATCTTAACTTTCCCAGTTGCACAATAAACCAACAAGAATGTATATATTCCATTTGCGCGCAGCCAAGAGGTTAAAATGCAATATTATTAAAACACAGTAAAAGAATTTGTGAGATGAAATTTTAAATCAGTTGATTTTCAAAAACACACTACTTATACAGTCATATGAACCACAAACGAACTTCTCTTTTTATGCTTATTTTAGGTTAGGTAAAGTAAAGCCCGCAGTGATAGTACCCAGGATGGATAGGCAGTCGAAATAGACGTAGAGTCCCCCGCAGGGCCTTAAAATATTTATTTTCTTCAAAATTAAAACAATTGGGGTGGGTTCGTTTAATCAAAAATATTTGTCAAGGCGCTTTATATAGCCTTAACTTTTGATTTACAAAATCTTTTCAAAATGGAAAAAAAATAATTATACTCTCATTAACTTAGGTATACCTTTTTATATCTATTTTTTTTTTCATTTATCATTTATCTAAAGTAATCAGGATCAATTGTATAAAAACCTTTACAATTTCGCATATGAAGGGTACAAGAAGTCTCTTACCTAAAAAAATATAAAAATCATAATATTTCCTAAAACTATAAAAAGTAGGTAAAATACAAAGTCATATGCGTAAAAAACTGACTCGTCATTATAATGCAAAAAAATTGAAATTGAAAGATGACACAACTATTTGACATTAAACTGTTAGTTTTATGCAATATATTTTATTATTTTGTACAAGATTTGTCTCTGTGTAAATTGTCTGTGTGTAATTGTTTGCGTGTATGTGTGTGTGTCAGTGTAAAGGCCAGGACATCCGGGGCACACAAGATCACACACACATGCACCCCCCCCCCCCACACACACAAACACACATAAATTATTACACAAACAATCTAAGAACATCGTATTAGGAAACATAATAAACTTAACATTTATATTAACCATAAAATTGAGAATCGTCCTACAGATTTAAAGCTCTTTCCCAAGATTTTTAATGGAATTTGTATAATTTTGTTATAAGTTATCCTCTTTAATCAGTGTTATAGAGTTTTTCTAAATTTATATTTAGGTTGCTAATATAAAAATTTTCTCTTGATAATAAATGTGCAATGTCAATGCGGTCAAAAAGTCAATTGGTTTATTATGATTTACTCATATATATGATTTTAAGGATAAGAGGGATAGTGAATCTGGACAAAAATCAAAGATTTATTCAACTAATAAAAATGGATATAGTTTTATTTTTTATGTTATGGTGATAATTAACATTAAGAGATTTTTATGTGTCCCAATAGGATAGCCACTGGCATCTTGGGGCTTTAAACTCCATGGGTTTTTCTCGCAAAAATAATAAATAATAAAAAAAATAATAAAAAAAAACGCATAAAACCGTAAAATGGCACATACGAAGCTTTCCTAAAAAGTACAACTTCCTTATTCTCGTTCGAAGATCTTTTATTAAAACATACAGAAAACAAACCTTACCACTTTTCATATTAGGATCCTCAAAATGTAATTAAAAATGATTCCAATGATAGCATAAATAACCTAACCTAACCCTATTTAATTCCTGTTTTATTTCTCTTTCTGTTTTAGTGAACTGTAAATAATTTTTCCAGGCTTTCTCGTAACACAAGCCAACCATGAAATTCTTTATAAGTTTGAAGTAGCGCAGCTAATCTACATTACACGGTTTAATTCATTTCACAGACGTGTTTACCAAATAAACTATTTATTTTTATTTTCAACTTTACTCTTGCCCTTTAATGGCAGATCTAACCTTGTGGGGCTCTTCAAACACTAGCTTAACCTAACATTTTCTAAGATAAGCATAAGGTAGAAAATTACCTATTTGTATGACTTTTAAATTGCATAGATGGTCAAAACAAAAACAAAAAATACATTTTCATGTTTTTACTATTTATTATCTAAAAATTAATTATCTACTAGAGATTAAATTTATACTTGTTGGATTTAACCACAAGCGAAATTAAAGAGAAGAGGGTGAGAGAAATAAAGAGTTAAAATATCAAGCCAGTAAAATCAATTGATCATAGCCTGGGATAAGAACCGATTGGGTTTTCCATTTTAGAGAACCTTCACATAGGTCCCGGGGTGTGAAAGCAATTTTATATTTCGATTTACAACTTTAAATGGTTTTGGGCTATTTTTCTGCTATTTCTACCCTTTTAAATACAGAGCTTCTAGAGGCTAGGGACGAAGCCGCTCGTAAAACATATGTATAAAAAAATTTTATATCTTTTTGCTGTAAATAGCAAATTTACTCTTAAAATCGTTATTGATAGTTTTCCTGCTTTACTTTTCTTTTCTATTTCATAATTTCTTCATGATTAAATTACTTGTATTTGTAATTGTTTCAACGAAATACAAAGATCTTAAAAATTGTTTTAATCAAAATGGTCTCTAATCTTCATAAAATGCTAATTAATTTTGAACTTATTTTGGCTCTATATGCAAACCTTAATTATGTATAGTTTGTTCTTAAAGGAATAAATTATTAAATAAATAATAACTCTTTTAATGCAAATTTTGAGGGAAATTCAAAATTTTGAGGGAAATTCAAAATAATAATTGTATAAAAACTTTTGCTACCAAAAGATTGGGCAATTAAGATGTGAAAAGAAACCCAAACTGAAACCGCAAAAAAAAGCTGCCTGTTCAAGAAAAGAAATCTGCAAAATGCAATTATACGCAGGTACTATACAGGCCCAAATACAGTAGAGCTTCATAGAAAGTATAAAACCATTATAATAAGAGTTTTTGTAACTGGAAGAGTGTTCTACGTTCAGTATAAATTGATTTATTTTAGAATAATTAATTTTTTTCTTCTAATTATCTGGTTTTGCCACATTTTAGTATAGATATCCTTTTGGTTCGATTAATTGAACCTGTTTATTTGTCAAGGCATTCTTTCTTCACTTACTTTCAACATGCATCTGACATTGTAAATGTAACAATAACAACTTGAACATCTTTAGTCATGATGTGGACACATGTGGTTTGGATCAGGGAGGGAAGAGACATTGGACTGTAAATGACACTGGTACCCAAAGTTTTATAACCTCAATATATTATACGTTGTATAAATAATCTTGGGTACTTTTATTAAATTATACTTGGTTAGTTTAAAACTGTTGGCATTCAAATTTTTCAATCAATAATTATAATCTATGGAAGGGGTAATTTTGTTTACATCATTGGGGGTATCTATAAATTTATCATACATTGTCTTATCCCTAAAGATCCCTGGGTTTGAACAAATATTTCTCACATATGTGGAGACGCTCCCAAATTTAAGGCAGATCTATTTGACAATCTAGACATGACAAATCTATTAATTCTCAGCCCCTTTCTGACCTTCGAGTTGAATTGTAAACCACAAACATAAAATTGGGCGGTGGATAGGATACCAGGGATCTGAAGGGATAAGACAATGGCCGATATTTTTATGTACATCCCCAATGATAATGTACAAAATTCCCTCTTCTGTAGATTAAAATTATTGGTTAAAATGTTTGAACTCTCAAGTAACTGAATAAACCAATCTAAAAGTTCCCAACATTGTTAAGCCAACGAATAAGAAAACGTTTTTAAAAACTTTGGGGACTAGTGTAATAAACAGCCCATTGTCCCCTTTCTTCCTGATAGGATACTGCGGTGGGAAATTATTATTAAGATGTATACAAACAAATAAAGAAAGTTTGAAAATGAGACAAACAATAAATTGATTAGATTTTCCTAATTGAATTCATGCAAAGTCAAATTAACAAACTAAACTTTTTAACTAATGTAAAACTTCCATTCTTTTTAAAAACATTACAAAACTTTAAATTATATGGTGTGTAAGTACTTTTTGAATATTTATGGGCAATTGCGTGCAGAGAGATTCACCAGGGGGTGTGAAGCAAATAGGTGATGAGAAAAGGTAGACAATCCAAATTTCACTAAATTGAAAACGAAGCAAAAATTGTTATAAATCTTACAAAACAACATGAATGTTATATGTAATATTACAATTTTTCCCCTAGTTAACTATTTATTGTAGAGAGAGTTACATATAAATTTAGGTTTCACTTTATTGATATCTCAGTAACGGGGAGATGTATTAGAAATTTTAAAAACTTTTAGGAATAAAACTTTTTTTCCGTAGGGCTCAAACTCCGATTAATTTCCGCTGTATTAAAGCCCATTCTGAGCCATACTGCAAAATCATGGATCGTATTATAGAAAATTTCCACTGAATAATGTAAAAATAATTATATTTATACTTTTCATTTTAATATCAGCGGAATACTGTCTATAATACACTGCAACAGATAACTCTTCTGATCTAATCTTAAATATACTTTTTTAAAGGATAACAAAATTCAAATAAAATCTGTATCTCTGTTCCTCGTAATGTGGAACTCTCATACTCAAACGTCATCTTTGACGTTAAAACTTTCTATCTGTAAATTATGTTTTATATATTGTACTTGGGGCGATATTATAGCAACAGGGCCTCTATCATTGTTTCAGAGAGAGAGAGGGGAAAATAACGTTTCCTTGTTCGTTGGCCTAACAACTTTGGGGACTTAAGTGAATTTTAAATGGTTAGTTCATTAAGTAAGGTTTCAAACGTTTCAACAACTAACTTTAATCTACAGAAGGTGTAATTTTGTGTTTCGTCATTGAGGATGTATAACAATTTATCTGCCATTGTCTTATCCCTTTAGATCCCTGTCATTGTGTAATGATTGGGTGCATAACATCTCTGTAAGTTTTTTTCCCCCGCCTTGTTTAGTCACGAGTGGTAACAATAGTGTGAAATATTATTATGAATTTCAATCCTATTTATAAAGTAGTAAGGTTTGTACTTTAAGGTAACAATGATTGGGTGAAAAAAAATGGATTTTCCAGTGTGGCTTCGAAACCTGATATCATCCGCTGGATTAGAACCGGTTTTAAGTCATACTAAAAATCATGTATAGTATTGTATTACATACAATTTTCCACAAATATCAAAATAAAATTAAAACCAGTTTTATTATCTTGCGCGTTGGCCCCTCCGGCCTAAATTTGATATTAAGTAATTTTTTTTTAAATATTAATATCGTTGGGAAGCTGTCTATAATACGGTGCGATAAATAACTATTATTAGTTTTCTGGTAAATTTGTTCATGCAAGCTCTTAAAAACATTGTCCTTGTTTATTATAAATGAAATACAAAGGTAAAAGTAAGATAATGAGAAGCTATGCTCTGCTCAAAATTAATAGGTAATTATCTGGCATAACGGAAAATGATAGGCCATACAGATATATTTGGAAATCAAATTAAACATTCGGCTATAAATTAGATTCTAAAAGGTTACATTAAATATGTTACAGTGGGGTAGAAGAAAATATTTTTATGTTATTAAAAATTAATCAATAAAACTATTTGCTTCTATTTAAATAAACTTTGGTTTACTAATTCACTTAATACTTATAATATCTAACAAATTACTGTTTTAAAAGAAAAGAAAAAACTGCCATACCAATGTACATTTTGGTAAGGTGCAATTAGGTAAAATTGCATAAAAGTATAAAAAAAAAATTTCATTACAATATAACTCTAAAAAGAAAAAGAACATCCACTATAGCCCAAAATTCATAAGAACAAAATGGACGTATGGACTATGCAATAAGGGTTATAGAGTTGCTATGCTTTAGAAATAATTCCTGATTGTTAAAGGAGTAACCAAGCAATGTTTGAAATTGATAGGACGATTCAAACATGCCTAATAAACAACCAGAGCTTTACATTAATCACGAACATACCAAAATCTTGGCTTATACTAAATAAATACATTAGGTAATGTATGTTTATGATTTCTAAAATGAAAACAATATATCTTATTTAATTGATAATAAATTGTATAAACTATTAAACATTAAACGTGGGTAAATAAAATGTAATAAATATACAATTAGAGATAGATAAATACAGAATATGGTTCCCATACAAATTTTAGGCTGGCATAGTCAGCAAAGTTGTTGATAATCATTATATAAAAGTAACAGGATGTCTATGTGACTGTCTGTCTGTGTGTACTGAAGGATCTTGCAAACCGCTGAACTGATATGATTTTCCTTTACAGTGTAGCTTCTCATAAATCCTTGGAAGGTTACTATTTTGAGGTGCTACCACCCTCCAAAGAGAAATCTCCAAGGGGTTAGGGTAGGGTCGAATCCCTCCTCCCTAAAGCCATCTAGGTGCGTATACGCTATTATTAGGTTCAGTTCTAAAGGAATCTAATACACATCTATAAAAACATATATGGGTGTATACAACATTAAACAAATTAATAGTCAGATGATAAGAGCAGAAAAATCAGCCACATTTAATGCAAAAATTAACTACATGATCCTTTCTTTATAGTAACCATGGCCAAATTTAATATGAATTGATAATAAAATAAAATAAAAAATAATACTTCTGATATGGAAATGTGAATTATTTTTCCAAAGTTTTTTTTATTAATCTTGACATTTTACATGCATGATCTACCCTTTGCTTTAATGTCACAAATAACAAGAAAAGTAAATTGGTTTGTATAATGGTTTGCTAATTATACAGTTTTTGAGATTTGGTTAATCACAGATAACCCCTTAAGGACAGAGACATCACATAACCTTAACTTAATTTAATCTAGCTTAACATAGTGCATGGTAACTTGGTCAATATCTTGCAGACAACCTTTCCTTTGATTGTACGAATTCTGTATGAAAGGCTTTGGCGCATGGTAATGAGTTACGCTTGCTACGGGCTAAGGCACTACCCCTAATCTTACTTTAAATATCAAGTTTCTGAGAAGTTTTAAAAATCATTTCTTTAGTAAAAAGGTGGTTTTGGAAGAGACTCGGACCTATAACCTTCCCGGCAATGAGGGGATGCGTTAACCCTTTAAGTCGCGAGATAATTTGGTCGGCATTGATGCAATGATAAAAAGAAACGTAAATGAAAAGACAAAGCAAATTTCAAAGGGTGCCAGAAAAAAATATCATTGTAATTTACCAGTTCTTTTATCCCGACAGATGCATGTATTGTGTTGATCTTATCTGTATTCAGGGTTGTTTTCTTAGAAATTAGTCCATATGTACCTAACTAACAAATAGAGCTGCTCTAAAATTCTCATTTTCGATTCATTATTTCTTGAAGGCTCTTTTTACGTGGCTCAATAAAATCTATGATAAACGTCTGAAAGTCTGTCCGTTAACATAGCGCTAACCACTGAACCGATTGAGTTCTCTATTTATCGAAGTTTTATATAGGTTTCAGTATGAGTTTTTTATTGAAGGCTTAAAACGTTCTTAGGATATTTTTCTGTTTATTTACGAGTGTCAAAAAAAATTAGCCGTGTGACGTCATAAAAGGGGGATATAAAAAGAGATGGATCTATAGACGTCATACGGCTCATTTTTTCGGACACTTTGTAGAGTCTCATAGGTTTCTGAAATTCACATGAAGATCTTTTTAACAATGAGCATAGCTTTTACGATATAACTTAGTTGGTTCGCATGTCTTTCCATAACCTTACTACACTTATAATTGCTTTAATTATCTTTTCTAAGTCTGAGAATTATTTATCCCGCTAGATTTTACGATAAATTACTAAAATTGAATATATTTTAGCTCATTTGTAGTTAACAATGCCTAATTATCATTAACTAGAAGATTCCAGGGACAAAGGATAATGCTTATCAAGAAAAAATATAATAATGCAATTAAGATAAGAATATTAATTCAAGTCTCCAAGACAAGCTCGTATGTTTTTTTTCATTTTGTAAAGTAGGTATCAATTATCAATAATGCAAATATCTATAATACAGAGTAGAATGATGTCTGTCCGTCTGTCCGTCCGTCCGTCCGCCCGTCCCTTAAGATCTCGGTAACCATTGAACCGATCGGATTCTACTCTTCAGGGAATATACTAACTGGTCCTGTGGTGGTTTTAGGCTATTTTCTTGGGGCGTGGGACACCCCCAGCCCCCCCCCCCCAAAAAAAAACCCAACCCCCATTTTTTTTAGTTACCTATTTTTTTTATGGGGAACAATGTTTTTACAGGAATTCTTCACATAAAACTAATGGCAGCACCAGTAGTACTTAATTTCATTTTTTTAATTACCTCTTGGGGCAAAGCTCTAGAGGTTAGGGGCGAAGCCGCTAGCTAATATTTAAAAGAACATATTATTTAAGACATACATAAAAGTATATTTTTTGTAATCATTTTAGGTCATTCATTAATCCCTTTTTCCCTGTTTGAAAATGTTTTGAAAGAAAGGAAATGGGGTTACAGATAATTGATAAAAAAAAGATTAAATAACCTTCTTCTATCTATTCTTCTATTGGTAGCTCCTCAAACAAACCTTACTAAATTATATGATTATGGTTGATAGGGCAGAAAATGTTCCAATGTTAAGATGCAAAAATAATTAAAAGAACAGCAAAGCATTATACAGTTGAAATATTTTTTTTTAATGAAGAACTGAAGATAAATTTTTAATTACAAATCTTTTTTAAATTTAAGTTTTTTTTTAAAACTCACCAACACAAAATTAAGTTATAGTGTCTGTTCTATTTAGTGGCTTTGTTCCTAGCATTACACTGGTACCCAAAGATTTATAACAACGTTATTTTATTCCTTAGCTCAAAAACTTTGGTTACTTTTATTGAATTTGAATTGTTCGGTTCTAAACGCTCCAACTACTAACTTTAATATATAGAAGGAGTAGTTTTGTTTAACGTCATTAATCGTCTTATCCTTTCAGATCCCTGGGACAATTTACATCCCCAATGTTGAACAGGATTGTATGAAGTGGTATGAATCAAGATTTTGAGGTGTAGTAATAATTGTTATTAGAAAACCTAATACTTGGCCTAACAAGGTTATCAAAATTGCAAAAGTGATGCCTGTAACGTTTCAGATTGGATAACTATTACAGTCAATGTCTCCAGGGATCTAGAGGGATATTACAATGGCCGATGAATTGATGTACATCCCAAATGATGATACACAAAATTACCCCTTCGGTAGATTACAATTAGTGGTGGAAACGTTTTGGATACTCAACCAAATAAACCAATAAAAATTCAACAAAAGTCCCCAAGGTTGTTATGCCAACGAATAAGAAAACGTTATTGTAAGACTTTGGGGACTAGTGAAATAAATAGCCTAATGTCCCCTCCCTCCCTGCAATGTTTGAGATGATATCGTTGCAGTTAGCTGTATTATCAAATCCGTATATTTTGAATTCAGAAAAAAATATTATCGGTCGCAAAAAGAAGCATACAGGATTAAATAAATTATTTGGGGTGTTTGATGTAAAGTTATGATGCTCTAGTAATAAAATTGCAGTTCAGAAAAAAATTTGTTTCTTTTGGCGGAGGTGAAGGCCCACTGAATTATCCCACAGGAAGGGATGGACTAAAATAGCCTAAAACCATCTAAATACTAAAATCTAGAAATACACTAGATTAAAACCATATAACCTGTTTGAACTTTCACTGAAGTGGAGAACCTTATTGATTGAGTAGTAATCAAAATCTTGAGCTAGAGACAAAAACAACTTATTTATATAATAGGATATTTTGGGGAAAAATTTATAATCTTGAAGCTTTTAAAATAAAAAAAATTCTATCTCCTAATATTATATTTTTCTTACTTAATGAAAATTAGAGAAAGAGAACAAAGTCGCTAAAATCAATCTACACCACTTTCTTCCCTCCAATATTTAGAAACCTAGTCAGGTAGATTGAGAAGATTAATAGATCAACAGTTCATCCTACCCTAAATACTTGATGAAAAATCACTTATGCTTTCAGATTTGGTTAATTTTTTTTCTAACTTACCTAAAATTAAAGTAAACTTAATTAAGTAATTAAACAATAAATATATAGTAAAGAATTACAACAGACCATCATAAGCTAATAAATAAACTCATAGATATAAACTATTTACTAAAATAATAAAAAATTAATATACCTACGGACAAAGTTAGTCATTGAGTATATGCTGTTTGACTTTAAACTTTATCAGTAACAGATAGAATTACGTAGCTTCCATAAATTTTTCCCTCAACCACCTAATAGACGAATAGACAAAATGAAAGTTATGTTCATAGACATCTATCATTAATAGCTGCCAAGAAAACCGTATTTACATTTAACGTATCTGATGAATGTACATTAAATATGAATATTAGCTTTCCATAACATTTTTGAGGCGTAAATTAAATACAACTTGGGTGTATGTATATTTTGTACAAGACACCCATAGACATTTTTGTTATTTGCATAAAGATGAAACATTGTGTGGTTATTGTTTACATATTGTTTACCTTTTACAGTTAAACTAGCCATCAATATATACAACATTTTAGGGAGTTAGGGATAAATAATGACATCAGGGATGGATTTTACAAAATAATAACTATGTGGTTTAGTCCCTTTCTTTATTTTCATATTGTTGCGATGAATATGTGTCGATTCAATTTCTATTAACATTGCATGTCGACAAAATATTACCATTTTTTGACAGGGCTTATTTCCAGTGGCGTGCACAGGGCTATACAAGGAGGTACAAATCCATTAATGATTGAAAAAAGGAAGGCAGTTTTGCCTAATATATTGATTTAGAGGGGCACTGGCACCTTCTTTCAACCCTTTCTGCACACTTAACTTTGAATTCCTGCACTAGACTATTCAGAAAATTATGACCAATCTTTTGACACAAGAAAGCCTTTTCAATTTAAGAAACAAGTATAAATTTATCTATAATAAACAAGACTACAAAAAAAACTTTTTTTAATATCCTAAATTAAAATAATGAATATTGCCAATAATTATGGGTTTCGGATGATATCTGAACACAGTAAAAGTGTCTGACTGATTATGACGTAACAAAAAAAAAAGCCAATGAGAGGCCACTATAAATTTTACAATTGGTCAATAATGGCCTCTCATTGGCTATTTTTTTTGTTACGTCATAATCAGTCAGACTCTTTTACTGTGTTCATGATATCTTTATTGTAATAAGACTAAATCAAGGACGTCCAAGCTTTTTATGGGGGGTGATTAAAACCTTGTTTGCCCTCCACCCGCTGCCCAATACAATTATGGGGGCAATCACCCCCTCGCCTCCTTAGACGTCTTTAAAATAAATGCAGAGTAACAACGCTACTAAAATCATATAAGATTTTGGTATGAAAATTCAGAATATTTACAAGCACGAACTTCGTATTCATTAATTTGATTTTAGTACATTTATTACCTAGGTAAAAATATTACAATAATAATGATTTAAGTAAAAAAAGAATAATTATATCCAATTGTGAAGAAGCTATTATAAAGGCCAACATATAAGACTTGCAAAGTAGCTTCGCAACTCTAAATATAATATTTCATATATTTTATATAATTTATCCATTGCGTAACATTTCCATTATCTAGTCCCTTCATTTTAGTTAAACAAAGCCTAATTCATTGAATAGTCCACAGGGAGGGAATGGATACCTGTCTGTAAATTTTACTGGTACCCAAAGTTTTATAAACAATTTTTATCATTTTTTGATTTAAAAACTTCTGTTCCTTTTGTTTCCAGTGTACAACTTTTCAACTAATATTTTAATCTACACAAGGGGTAATTTTGTTTATCATCATTTGGAAAGAATTTCAATTCATCGTCTATTTATCCATAAAATCCCGGATAGTTGAACATGTTGATAAGCTTTAATATAATAATATAGATTCTTATCTATACCTACTCTCAATCAATCAACCATGCTTCAATATTTATAATACATGTTGTTTTATTTATTTAAAACATGGAAAAATAGCAGGGCGTTCGAGAGAACACAGTAATAGTGTCTGACTGATTATGACGTAAAAAAAAAATTAGCCAATGAGAGGCCGTTATTGACCAATGGTAAAATCAATAGTGGCCTCTCATTGGCTAATTTTTTTTGGTACGTCATAATCAGTCAGACACTATTACTGTGTTCCGTTCGAGAATCCATGATATTTTAAAAATTAGGAGGAGTACCTTCCCTTTTTCTACGGGGCTAACACTCATGGGCAAATCCCTGTGCACGCAATATGATTAATTAGGTATTATATATATAAAAAAAGCATTTAAATAAAAAAAAATTAAAATGCACCAATATGAGGAAAAAAGAAATATTTTCAAGTATAAAAAAAAAAGGTGTTTATTTTTCTTGTATCTAAGCAAGAGATTCATGAATATGTATTTTTATATTGGATACAAAATTAGTGGATACAACAATTCAATTTATCTTTTAAACTTTATTGAGATAGAGGAGGAGGGGACAATGGACTATAAAAGACCCTTGTCTTCAAAATTTATAAGGTTTAAAGTAACTTAAAATTGTTAGGGTTAGGGTTGAAGAACACTCAAAATAATCATCTTCAAATAATTTATTCCACAAAAGAATAACTTTTGTTTATCATGATTGGAAGAATGATAAGTTTTTTCATTCATTGTCCTATTCCTGTAAACTTAAGTTTTTTTTTTAAATTCTTAAATAAAAATTAAACTTAGCTTGTGGATTGGTCTTAATAGAAAATCTCAATCTTTTTTTAAAATAAATTAAAAGCTGTAGGGCTCAAAAGTAGTTGAAAATCCACGTTGATGTAGTTCCAAAAAATTAACTATCCTTTATATATTAGGTCCATTGTTATTGTAAGATGAGTGCAAAGGTCACAACTAAAGTCAGATAATAATTTGAATTTGTCAACCTTGGTTTTCACTAGTTCTAGGAGCGGGGCTACTATATAACTGTATATCTGTCCGTACGTCCGTCCGTCCTAATTTAATAGATAGAACCAAAAAAAAATACTTTTTATTCTATTCAGTGGGGGAGCTGAAATTGGTCTGTATATTAAATGTTCTGTTACACACTTTTAGGACACAACCCAATCTTTCCCGATTTTGTATAATTTTTTGAGGAACACGACTCCAGTGACGTCATATTTTTCTTTCCCGAAAAAGGGAAGGGGGGAAGAAAATCTCTTCAAAAGAGATGGGGAAAACCCCCTTTTCTCCCATCTCTTTTTTTCTTCCCCCCTTCCCTTTTTCGGGAAAGTAAAATATGACGTCACTGGAGTCGTGTTCCTCAAAAAATTATACAAAATCGGGAAAGATTGGGTTGTGTCCACTTTGAGGTCTTCTTCAATTTTTCTCATTGAATGGCTAAAAACTTTGGGTACTAGACTAGCTGTGCCAAAACTTTTCAACCAATAATTTTCCTGATTATATCATAGCTTTTCTATAGTCAAGTCTATCTATTAATAATAAAATATTACATTTAATCTTTAAACATCAGAAAAAATGTGTTTCTTCATGTATATACCCAATGATTTTTCTTATTTTATAAATGTAAATTGCAAAAGATTAAACATGTTGTCCCTTTCGTGGCAACGCTCCTTATGGGCGTTTCTTGGTTTTTTTCCTATTTCTAGCCCCTGCGGTGGGCTCTAACCCTGCGGGGCCATTTGCCTAACCCTGTGGGTCAATCACCTAACATATAACCTAACCTAACCTAAAATAACCTCTCAAAGCCATTTTAAAAATACGACGAATCGTCCCTTAAGGGGCGTTGCCACAACATGTTTGTTCTTGTTTCACAATATTGTATTTCTGTTTTAGCAGCATAAAATACACACTTTTTTGTTCTTTTCTCCAAATAATTTCGACACAAAGACAGATATTTTTGCAATAAGGTTTTGATCTTTGGGGCCTTTGTTTTTCATATTTTTTTTATGGAAAGGGTAGAATTCATAGAAGTGAAAACATGTCATATTCTTTAAAAAGGTGAAATAAAAAAATTTAAAACTAGCCTTTAGTGTACTTTCCATATTTAAGCATTGTTTTAGAATAAATACAGGGGGGGGGGGGAGAATTGTTAGGTTCCTGTTTTCTCAGGGGCATATATCTCTTGGGAGGGACCTGCCACCCATATTAATCATGTATCTATAGGGATTAGACAATGAACAAGAAATTGATTTACATCCCCAGTTGATGTCTCGATGAGATTATTATACATGTGTATGTCTGTCATAGAAAACTGTAAACAAACTAATCAGCTAAATCAATGATATTAGTATTACGACTCTTTGATAATAATTGTTTTAATGAGCTCTGATAATTTAGACCAATATAAATAAGAGTTTGACAACAGTCTAATTTACAACTATGCCTTCCGTTTAATTTTATATATGTAGATAAACTACCTAGCATTTCATAAAAAGTAATCTATGATACACATAATACACAGTTGATAGTTGACCGCCAGACTGAACGGACGTGTAATAAACATATCCCGTATGACCTATAAATAGAAATTATTGGTGACAGGGTGTCCAACAATTTTCTATTTTAACAATGGCTACAAATCAAGTTGAACAACAACAAAGTGATAGTAATATTGGGGATTTAACTAAAATTCTCATTGACAATAAAGTGACGCCAGAAAAACTAAAAGAACTGTTATGCAATGCTAACAAAAGTGATTCAAAAATATCTCTAGATAAGTCAAACCTCAAAAAATGTTGCAGTGATTTAAAGTTATACTGCAACAGTAATGAGCAGTATAATCGCAATTGGACCATTAGAATTCATGGGCTATCTGTCTCTTCTGAGCTAGTTAAGAAAGTGGGAGCTGATGAGGCATGCATAACTACTGCCTACAATGCTATCATTGAGCCTGTGCTGAGGAAGCTTACCCCAAAGCCTGAAGACACTGATGTGAACACAGAATGGGGCCCTACAAAGATTGACTCTGTTCCTAAAGTTTTTGATCTCCTTTCAAATGGTCATTTTGTTGGTAAAAAACGAGATAATCTTCCAAGAACTATCATCATAAGATTCGTGTCAAGGTATATGAGAAATCTGTTTCTCAAATATAAGAGAAAATTTATGCCAAATCCAACGGCAGCAGAGACAACAATGGGTGTTAAATTTTATTCTGCATTTCCTGATCTTACAGCAATGAACCATAAATATCTGATGGCCCTGAAACAAGACCCTAGGGTTAAGGCTGCTTGGGCATTTGATGGGAACCTGAGATTCTCTCTGGCTGACAGCAAAGGTGAGGAGTCTAATGAAACTGGAGCTGGGTTCTCAGAGGTATTCTTTGTTGAGGATATAAGGACAGATCCCACAGCAGAGGTTGACAAAGCTGTTGCCTCCCACAATGACTCATCACCCTCCAGAAAAAGTAGAGCAGATCTTCCTACAAATAATCGCCAACTGAGATCTAAGGGCCCAGTTAGAGGCAATGGAGGGCCTTGGAGCCAATCATCTGGACATGGTGGACGTAGTGGAGTGCCAGCTGGACGTGGAGGTGTTCCTGGTGGACGTGGAGGTGTTCCTGGAGGACGTGGTAGAGGGCGTGGTGGACAGTTTTCTGGTCGGGATGGACAGCATGCTGGTGGAGCCCAAGGAGAACATAAGGATTCAGGGGAAAGCAGCTGGCAGGAGGTAAAGAATGGAGCTACAAAAGGTGAAATTGAAAAAGGTGAAGGTCTATTGCCAAATGATAATGATCTTGCCTGCTCTACCTTTAATGTAAATTCATTTAAAGATTAGATATATCAACATATTCCTACAAGAATCTTCTTTTAAATAAAAAAAACCTATTTTTTTCTCCTAAATTTAGCATTAATTCTTATCTGATTCCTCTGTTTTTTTCTCAATATATAATAATTTTAGCTCTAGATAAAAAAAATATTTTATTATAATAATTAGGATTTTATTCAGTACCATACAAACTATCTTTTATACCACTTCTAAAAAACATTTGTTTTTCTTTAATGATTTAATATTTTAAAATTTGTTGGACACCCCAAATATAGGATATGAAAAATAGTAAAAATTGTCCGTATTACCGGAAGTGTAAGATCTATACCTACCCCCTCCCATTCTCCTACCCTTCTTACAACCCTTACACCCCTTGTACACCTGTATGTATTTATGACTTTCACACCCCCCCCCTTTTTCCCACCCCTATCCAGCCCCTCCTTTCCCTGCACCCCCTCTCTATCCTTTCTTACTTTTGGTTTGTGTGTTTGTATATTGTTTCTTCATACATTGGATTTATTATAAATGAATGAATCATTTCATAGATTTGGGACAGACAATCTAAGTAACAACAATTTTCACAGATTGCTTTTTGAAGAAAATGAAGAGGTTGATATTTATCGAGAATTAGACATACAGAGCTCATACTATTCTCCTGATAAATTTTGTGAAAAATTTAAAAATTCAAAAAACATTTCTATCCTCAGTTTAAATATTCAATCTATTAATTCTAAATTTTCTAGCCTTTCTGATCTAATTCACTTTTGGAAAGAGAAAGGGGTTATTTTTGACATCATTTGTTTACAAGAATGTTATTCCATTGTTATTCCATCCATTTTTGAAATATCTTTATATCATCCTATTCTATTTAAAACAAGGACAACTTTTGTGGGTGGAGGCGTAGCTTTCTATATTAACAAATCTTTAAATTTTTCTGTTCTAAATGAGTATTCTATTTTTCATGAAAAAATTTTGGAAAGTTTGTTCATAGAATTGGAGTTTAGCAACAGGAAAAAACTTGTTATTGGTAATTTCTACAGACCCCCTAGCACTGGGTTAAACAATCTTACACCTAATATGCAAATAGAGTTATTTTTGGAACATTTTCAAGGCATTTTAGACTCTATCACGGAGCGAAAATGTAAAGCAATTCTTTGTGGAGACTTTAATTTAGATTTGTTTGCTTACAATGTACATAATTATACAGCTGATTTTGTCAGCATGCTTTTTAGCGCTGGCTTCTTGCAGCTGATCTCTAACCCTACAAGAGTCTCAGCCCATAACAATACAGCTACGCTTATTGACCACATCTGGACAAATGATATTAAGGATCAAATGGTTTCTGGAGTAATAACTACTTATTTGAGCGACCATTTCTCAACTTTTCATTTTATTAGCACTAATAAACATAAGACAAACCCAAAAGTAATTTCCACTAGAGACTTTTCTGACGTTAATATTGAAAGCTTTAAAGATGACTTAAGTAATTTGTCTTTTAATGAAGTCTATGCCAAAAATAACCCCACAGAAAGCTATGCTATCTTCCAAAACTTATTTCAAGCTTCTTTTGAGAGAAATATTCCTGTTAAGGAAATTCGATTTAATAAAAACTACCACATGATCCAAAATTGGATGACCAAAGGCATATTAAGGTCTAGGAATAAGAAATTTGAATTACAATCTAGATTAGCAAAAGTTCCAACAACTGAAAATAAGGAATTGTATACTAAATATAAAAACGTGTATAACAAAGTTCTGAAAACTGCAAAAAAGTTATATTATAGTAATCTACTTGTCTCCAACCAAAACAATCTTAAAAAGAGTTGGCAAATTATTAAAGATGTCGCTGGTTTGAATTCAAAAAGAAAATTTTCAACTAATAAGATTATTGTTGATGGTAATGAGATCATTGGTGATAAGAACATAGGAGAGGCATTTAATAGGCATTTTTCTAGCATTGCTTTTAACATTCGACAGGCTATACCCCCTACTGAGAGATCCCCTAACTCTTATCTTGAAGAATCTGACAACCTATTTAACATTCCCCCAATCACACCTGCAATTATAACTGAAATTGTTAATAATTTTGACCTAAAAAAATCCTGTGACTACCTTGGAATATCATCTTTTTTATTGAAAAAAGTCGTTTCACAAATTCTAGATCCTTTATGTCATATTTTCAATAAATCTATTGAACTTGGCTCTGTACCTGAACAATTCAAAATGGCCAAAGTAACAGCTGTCTTCAAAAAAGGCGGAGATCCTTTCAATCTTAATGATTACAGGCCAATTTCTCTTCTTCTTATCTTTTCAAAAATTCTAGAAAAGTTCATTGCCATTAATTTGCAAGCTTATCTTTCTGATAATAATCTTATTGATGAACTTCAATTTGGATTCCAGGCAAATAATTCAACATATCATCCTATGATTCATTTACTCAATCATGTAAGTAAAGCTATGAATAATAAGGAGTATACTATTGGAATTTTTTGTGATATTCGCAAAGCATTTGATTGTGTGCCTAAAAATACTCTTCTTATGAAGCTACAGAAATTTGGTATTAATGGGAACTTGCTTAATTGGTTTGAATCATATTTAACAGATAGAAATCAATTTGTTAAATTTGGCCTTTTTGACTCTGATCCATTAGAGATAGATAGTGGAGTGCCTCAAGGTAGCATATTAGGTCCTATTTTGTTTCTTATGTTTTTTAATGACTTGCCTAAGTCAACACTTTTAAAAGTCCTACTTTTCTGTGATGACACTACTATATTAGCCTCTGGTAAAAACCTAAATGAGCTTGTTGAATTTGTTAATGCAGAACTCAAAAATATTTCCCAGTGGTTTAGGGCTAATCAAATGTCTTTACATCCCAACAAAACAAAATTCACTATATTTTATCCTACTCCCTCCCTTATTCCATGGAATGAAATCAATCTATATTTTGATGATAATGATCCAAATACCCTTAATCCTAACCCTTTACTTAGACATAGAATTGACTTTGTCAACCATGAAAGTGATATTCCACCTATAAAATTCTTGGGTATTTATTTGGATCCAGCCTTGAATTTTAAGGTTCATATAAATGAATTAAACAAAAAGCTCTCTAAATCATTATTTTGTCTCCGAAAATGTCAAGGTCTACTCACTGAAAAAGCTCTCAAAGCTCTATATTACTCTATTTTTCATTGTCATTTAGTTTATGGAATCCTTATCTACTCATGTGCATCACCCACAAATCTTACTGGCATAATCACTAAACAAAAAATGGCTGTGAGATGTATTAAGCAAGCAACCTACTATAGCCATTCTAGTCCTTTATTTAAAAATCTCAATATTTTACCCTTTGAATCTCTAGCTCATTACTTCAAACTAAAATTTATGTATGAGTACAAAAATAATTTGTTGCCAAGGTCTTTTAATAATATGTGGCCTAGACGAGGTGAATTAAATGGTAACTTCGTTTTGAGAAACAATAATAATTTAACTGTCCCCTTTTCTCGAATTAACTTAGTAGAGAGGCTTCCTATTTGTTCATTTCCAAAGATATGGAACAGTTTTGACGACCGTGATAATATAAAAAATGCCTTAAACCTAAATCAATTTAAGAGTAAGCTAAAAAAATGCCTTCTAGCAAAAATAGACATAACATGTTATAGACTTCTTTGCCGTTCTTGCCACCTAAGAATGTAAAACATTTATTCTGTCTGTTCTACAAGTCTTCACTGATTTACCCCTCATATTAATTATAAATGTTTATAGTCAATATTACAAACACACATCATGTTACTTTCCCCTCCAATTCCCTTCCTTTCAACTCCACATTATAATCCCCATCATATATAATGCATAAGTTCTTATTTTAAATAATTAAGTTTCATGTAATCTATTATACTTTTTTTTATCATTTTTTTCTTATCTGCAAAGGCTACTTAATATTACCTCGAGAGAGATTACTTAGTCCTTTGACACGAATTTTGAATGTGAATACTATTATCTTTATTATTAAACTATAAGTAATCATGATCAATTTTATTGTTTGTTTGTGATTAAACCATGTAATGTATATATATTTTTTTGTATGTGTCATAAAATAAATATTTCATTTCATTTCATTTCATTTCATTTCATTTCATAATGTGAAACTTAAATTATAAGCTACCTAACATTTCCTACAAAGTAATCTATGGCTTATATGACAATAAAAAGGTCTCCAAACAAAAGATAATTTAATGTGTTCCCGTGTTGTCGTAATCTAATTCTCATTATCATGATATATGATATATTTTTACATTAATTACATTTTTATGATCCCCTTTACTATAATATGATCATGTAAAAAACGTAAAGTCATATAAGCTTTGGATTTTGCTACTTTTTATTGAAGAAACTATTATTTTTAAAAGATGAAACATGGCTATAAGCTATTTTATTTATTAACTTAAACATTAGTTCCTAGAGTCTTTTTAAAACCCCTCAAAAACAGATCCCCGAGATGCTAGGTACGAAGCCTTTAGTGTTTGTTGTTTTAGGTTTGATTTTTACCTTTTTTATGAAGATAACAAAAAACTTCTCACATAATTTTTAAGCATATAGTAAAAATAATAGTTCTTTTCAAAGACAAATTGATAAAAAATAACTTTTTTTAAGGATCTTATGTATACATATTCTTATGTGCCTGATATAATATAAAACAGTAAGGTCACATAGGATATAATAATAATGTGTGAATGTTTAATTCAGGAAAATTCTCATCAAATATTTTAATTATACTTAATGTACAAGAAAGAAAATAATAATTAAGAAAAATATATTTGTTAATATGTTTTTATATTTCCTGTATTGTGACGGGAGAGACTGTATGAAATGATAAGCTGTTTCTTTGTATGGCTTTAGTTTCAGTTTTTAAAGGAATTTTCTTGTTTGTCATTTTTAGGCCAGAGATCTAAAGGGATAAGACAATGGCCGATAAATAATGATACCAAAAAATTACCCCATCTGCAGATTGCAATTAGGGAACACCTAACTTCATAAATCAACCAATCAAAGTTCAAAGTTTCAAAGTTTTAAGCCAACGAAAATGAAAAGTCATTATAAAACTTTAGAGACTAGTGTAATAAACAGCCAATTGTCCCCTAACCGATGAACCGATATGTATCTCCTTTACATTAAACTACCTAGGAGTCCCAGGGAAGGTTTACAACTATTTTAGGGGAGGGTACTTCCACCAACCAAGGAGAAATCGCCCAAAGAAAAAAATTGACAAAAAATTTACTTTTTACTCTTTTAAGGTTGATACCTATTGTAAAGAAAAATAAAAGACATTTTCTACCTTCTCAATATAATTTTTACAGATTAAATTTGGCATTTTAAAAAAAACATGCAAAAATAGAAGAAAATTATATAAAAACTGAGTTGCCAAAGAAAACAAAAGTGATAATGCAAGTCTGATTTGTTCAATGTTATAAGAAATATATGTGCAGGGTTAAAGGTATAAGTAATAAAAAATACTGCACTTTCATATCATTACAATAAAACACTAGAGGAGCAAGGGGTTAAATAACTGTATGTCCCGATCCCAAGGAACATGCTAGCAGACGAAAAAGATACTTGGAAAAGGGTGGGAGGTGTTTATCTGTATATACTATATAATTTAGATCTGTTGTTAAAGGTATAAATAACGAAAAAGCTGCCCTTTCTTATCAACCAACTGCTTTTAATTTCCCCAAATCTCAGCCGCAGCTATTCATAAAATTTATTCAGCTGATAGCAAGTCAACAATTTTTAGGAGAGTCCTTCAAGTCGACATTTTTCGCCGCAGCCAGCCAACTAAGAAATAAGCTGCAATAGATAATTCTAGTTTGATAGAACTGTAACAGAATTTAGAAAATAACATTTAATTTATAATCTATTTGCTTATTACTTTATTCATAAGTAAGTATGTTTAGAAATAAGAAAAGGTTATCTGGAGCCACTTAAATGTACAGCACGACTATACCTATAGTGCCACTAGATGATGCGTAGCAACTCTATATCTAGAGCCACTTAAATGTACAGCACGACTATGCCTAGAGTGCCACTATACAGATGCGTAGCAACTCTATATCTGGAGATACTTAAATGTACAGCACGACTATGCCTATAGTGCCACTAGATGATGCGTAGCAACTCTAGATCTAGAGCCACTTAAATGTACAGCACGACTATGTCTATAGTACCACTATATAGATGCATAGCAACTCTATATCTGGAGATACTTAAATGTACAGCACGACTATGCCTATAGTGCCACTATATAGATGCGTAGCAACTTTATATCTGGAGATACTTAAATGTACAGCAAGACTATGCCTATAATGTCACTATATAGATGTATAGCAACTTTATATCTGGAGATACTTAAATGTACAGCACGACTATGCCTAGAGTGTCACTATATAGATGTATAGCAACTCTATAGCTATTTTAAAGGATTTTAACTACGTTAATAGCTACACCATTTTTGTAACACACAACATTTAATTTTCAAATAATCTTATTCTTCAAATTAAAATAAAGCTACGCTTATGACCAAAATTATGGTCTTGCTATATTCTGAAAGATGCAAATGTCACTCAAAAATATTGCAAAAAGAAAAGATCGAGAGTGATAAGATCGGGAAACAGGGATGCTGAAATTGTAAAAAAAAATATAATTAAATGTGCTTTTTCTGCTTAATCTTGTAAAATGACAGTGTAATTTTTAGAATCACAGCTACTCTATTCATAAGATTTGTCCGTCTAAATCAACTTTGTTTCCTCAATTGCTAAATGAATATTACTTATATTTCTAAATGTCAATAAATTACAATTATTTTTCCTGTATTGTTGTTAACTGTTTTCTTCAACTCCTAAATTTGCAAGCTTTTTGCAAACATTCTTTTGTATGCATAAATTTTTTTTCTGCAGTTACTATATCTCTGTGTCCGTGGTTAAGAGACGTGAAGGTTACTTTTAGGTACTTGAAATACATTCTAGAGCCACAGGAACAAGACTTTTTTACATCAAAAATAACGTTGACAAAAAATTTCTCAAATTTAGTCAAGGTTCAAAAAATGACAACATTTTTATAAGTTTTTTCTTGGGGTTAAATCTTCAAGGCATGGTGTCTTACCCTCTCTCCCCCTGTCTCTAACAATAGCACGAAACCTGCCCTTAACCGCTGAAAAACTTCCCTATCTTTGTCTAACGATCGGTTTATACGAATAGAAGATCTTAGCGGGCGGAAGACAAGTAAATATAAGTTTTAAATTTGCTACACAACAGTAAAAAGCAATCTATTTTTTTTTGAGAGAGAGAGAAATAGACTTTACAAAATTTGTAATGGTTACTAAAAATACTGCCTACTCTTATTCTAAAAGTAATAGCTTCAATAAATGATAAAAAGTGACATAATCCATTTACAAAGGGTTGTAACAATGCATGACGGACCAATCAAAACGCCCCGACTGCAAAAAATATTTTACTCGCCAATTCTAGGCAATAAAAAGTTGGCTTAGGTGTCAAGATATCTTGCAATATTTTTAAGCCCATACAAATAGATATATTACCCCAGCTAGACAATCAGACAAAATAATAATAAACTTAAAAATGAATTTTGGTTATACCTAGTCATATAGGATTCATTCCAATAATACGAGCAAAAAAATTAAGGTACAGACAATTTCCTAAGAGCAAGCTTTATCCTACGAAATTCAATTATTAAGTATATGTAATATGTATATTGAAACAATAAAAAATAACTGTCATTTTGTGCCAAAATAAGTACACGTTTTAACCAATAATAAGGCCGGATTGTTTCTTTACTATTTCTTATTAGTCCAATTTACAGATTATGGATCTAGATGTACTATATTTATTGCCAGACATTTAAAATAGGTTTATCAGTACAGGAAGTTTGAACAGTGTACTGTCATTCATTTTTGACTCAAAGCTCCAAGTTTTTATGAGTGCTGAGACAAACTACTCTATAACCACTATGACGTTCGTCTGCAGGTGTTTTTATATATATTAAATTTATGTCTCGAGATCCTTTATTTTCTTAAGCTTTAAAGTTATATATAAATAAGGTCTGTGTGTTCGGCCGATTTTGTTCTATTTTTTTTGGGGAGCTTCTATTAGCTCTAGGCTCTATTTTGTGGAGAGGGTAGATAAAACTCCCCCCTTCTTTATAAGAAAAGTTTTATAAAACAAAGTTTAATGGGTTAACCCCCTCCTTCTATGGTGTCCCTTGAGACTAAGGCAGACTTATCATAATTATATTAATAATCTTATTTAAACAAGTTAAAGCAATATGCTATAAATAAATAAACAAATTTTAAAGACATACACAATTTCCCTAAACAAATAGGCTTTGTTTATAATATTTTGATAAAGGTAATTATGTTTAAATTTAACACATGTTCAGACATCATGTAATACATGCGTATTTATGCAAAATAGTTAGGGGATAAAAACACAGGGATAAAGATGTAAGCATATTAAATTTTAGTTAGAAAAATATATTTAATCTAAAAAGATACATTTTTTAGTATTATACTAAGTAACAACCCTTCAACTGCTAAAGAGCCATAAATGATCTTTTAGGTTAAGTATATGTTAAAAGAGCCCTGTAGAAAAAAATGAAGTCATTTTCAAAAGTTGAAATAGGGGTAGAAGGGGCCGGGGTTTGAAGTCCACGAATCTATATCAGTCTAAAGGTGAGTTGAAGTTTTGAGCAAAGAAACACAAACAGACAGACAAACAATCGGCCTTTAAATCGGACGTTAAAATTTGTCACATTTAAAGTTACATTGAAAAATGAAATATAAATTTTATTTGTCTCATTTATTTAATTCCTTTATTCCTGATTTAAACATATGTGAATGCAATAATAAAACATTAGTTAAGCCTAGTGATGGGGGTGATGGAGGTACTTAGACAAGTGTCATACAATAATATTTCAGGGACTATGGGATAGTGTGGGGGTGATGGAGGTACTTAGACAAGTGTCATACAATAATATTTCAGGGACTATGGGATAGTGTGGGGGTGATGGAGGTACTTAGACAAGTGTCATACAACAATATTTCAGGGACTATGGGATAGTGTGGGGGTGATGGAGGTACTTAGACAAGTGTCATACAATAATATTTCAGGGACTATGGGATAGTGTGGGGGTGATGGAGGTACTTAGACAAGTGTCATACAATAATATTTCAGGGACTATGGGATAGTGTGGGGGTGATGGAGGTACTTAGACAAGTGTCATACAATAATATTTCAGGGACTATGGGATAGTGTGGGGGTGATGGAGGTACTTAGACAAGTGTCATACAATAATATTTCAGGGACTGGGGGACAATAGACGACAGATTAATATTCTAACAAATTCTTATTAGTGAACCCAGTAAAAGTGTCGAACTATGACGTCAAAAAAAATTAACAATTAACCAATGAGAGACCGCTATATATTTTACCATTGGTCAATTACAGTAGATACTGGCTTCTCATTGGTTAATTGTTATTTTTTTCTGACGTCATAGTTCGACACTTTTACGAGGTTCCTTATTAGTTATTTATCAGCTGCATTATAGACAGCTTTCCGTGGGTATCAAAATAAAAATATCAAATTAAAACCAGTTACAAAACTGTATTAATTTTATGCATTTTATTTTAATTTCGTGGAAAATTGTCTGTAATTCGATGCTATACAGGATTTTTCAGTATGACTGAGAACCGGTTCTAATCCACAGGATATTAATCGAATTCGAAGCCATACTGGAATTTACATTTTTTGAGATTTAATTTAGGGGATAGAGAGGTTTGTGATTTAATTTATCAGCCATTGTCTCATCCCTGGTAATTTGAACAGGGATATATTACAATATTCAGAGGGGAGTGCCATCCACCAGTAAATGAGACACAAGTTCAGTAGGTATGGTTAATTTATTAGAATCGTGAAAGGATTTTCCAGTATGGCTTCGAAACCGATTGATCTCTGCTGGATTTGAACTGGTTCTCAGCCACACTGACAAATCATGTATAGCATCATCGTATTACAGACAATTTTTTATGAATATTAAAATACAAATTATGAAATCAAAACTAAATCTTATGATTTGTTATTTAAATATCCGCGAAAAGCTGTCTATAATGCGATGTGATAAATAACTGTTCACTACCTTTATCTTATGCTTACTTGCTCATCATGAGTTTTTCAAAATATTTTACAAAAACAATCAATAATCATTGAAATGGACAATTATTTACCTAGGAATTTGATATTATAAAGTTAAAACCATATAGAAAATTTGACAAATAATATAAACATTTCAAAGAAAAAAATATTTACATGAATTCTATTTAAATTCTTCTAAATATTGATTAGCTTAAAACGGGACACCTGTAATTTTTAATTTGATCTTACTAAATCTTTAAAAAGGCTTTAAAATTATATCTTCTGCCTTTTGGATTGAAATTTACTTTTAAAAATGATGTAATTGTGTTTTTGATTAAATTTAAAGGAATTAAGCTACCTATCATAAAATTATTATCAAAGGATTAAATTCCATAGCCACCCCCTTTTTAATTTTGTGTGCTGCATGTGTGTGTTGAGATATCCATAACAAATGATAAATAATAGGTTTAGCAAATTGAAATTAATGCTTATATGCTTAGGAATAACAGCTGGAGAATTATAAAAATACTTAGGTATACCTATATCGTTATGGGTTTAATTAATAATACATAGGTGTTTCTAACTTTTAAAAGTATACACCTAATCAATTATCATTAATAAAATAAGTAAAGTTTTTTTGTCTGTATCTTAATACATCAATAACTACTCAACCAATTGAGTTCTTCATTTTAAAGAAGCTTCACATAGGTCTGGGATGGTTCCAGGCTATTTATTTAAGATTTAAGCCCTTGAAATGGTTTTAGGCTATCTTTCTCAGCATTCTGCCATATTCTTATCCCTTTGTTACAGAGCCCCTAGATGTACAGCCGCTAGTATTTTATTAATTAATGTATTTTGTAATTTAAGATCTCACTAACCACTAGACCTATGAGTTTAACTTTTTGGGAAAGCTTCACATAGGTCCCAAGGTTGTTTTAGGCCAATCTATTTAAGTTTAAGTCGTTAGATGGTTTTAGACTACTTTACTGCCCTCCCTCTATCTCCTTGTTGCTAGGGGCGTATACGCTATTGCTATAAAGGGAGTTAGAAGTACAAATTAAACATATACGTGTGTTTTTTTTGCAATCCCAAGAAATGTTGGAATGCTTTTTAACGGTGCTACCCAGCTCAGTGTCTTTTTGGTTTGTTTGTGTATCAGTAATGTTTACTTAGGAATTTAAACAATCTCCTTGGCTTGCTTACAAACGGTGTACAAAACATGGACAACAAAGTCTATAAGTAGTAATGTTTTTTTTGTTGCAGTTAAGATCTCGCGAACCACTGAACAAAATCAGTTCTTCATTTTGGGAGAGCTTCACATGAGTCCCATGATAGTGGATTGTTATGGGCTGTTTTCTAACCTCGCCCTCCCCTAGATGCAAGGGGCACAGCCGATGGTATCAATTTATGCAACAAGTTTTTTTTATGTAATTGGTGTTTGTCCACAGTCAGTTACGGGTACCTCTAATTGCATTTTTGGGCAGATGTAATGTGTATTAAAATGAAATCGCCAAAACCGAAAGTCCATTACCTTTTTTGGCACCATTAGTTCATTAAATTATCCTTTACAATTGTTTTTTTAGAATACCTAGTGATTCCGACGATGATTAGGTACGATGTATGAGCGTAGAATGTCTATAATTATGCTCATAAAATAAGTATGTCAAAATTAAACAAACATTATAAAAAAATATTTAAAAATAGTTATTTTGTTAGTTTTTAAAACGTTTCTAGGTATCATGATAAAAGTATTTGAACAGTTGGATTTTTTTCTTAATCAAGTTCGACATTCAACGACTAAAAAAAGTAAAATTTTTGTTTCGTGATGTTACGACTGAGATCTTTTTTTATGATTACATTATCAAAACATCTAAAAATTATAATTAAAATATTTGCTATGCTTATTATTAGCTTACTATGCCTCAAAAGTACGTGTCTTTTACTTTAATATGAAAAGGACCTCATTTTGTTTATCCTTATATAAAAGTAACAGGATGTCTATCTGGCTGTTTGTAGCGCGCGAAAGATCTCGCTAAGCAATGCACCGTTATGGTTCTTCCTTGCAGTGAAGCTTCTTATAAAGGGTGTCAACACTCCCCTTAAATTTTGAATTGGGAATAATTGTCCTACACATTTTAAAATCTTCTCAAGATATATAACCCCATGACAGAACCCTGTACACGCCACTCATGAGAGTCAATAAAGCTAAAATATAGTAATTTTGGTTTTTGAGAAATACCCTAACGCATTACTTTTAGGGCTATACAGACTTTTAAACGCATTAAAGAGAAGCCGCGCTGCTTTTAACAATCCAAATAAAAGTAGAATTTGATGTTAAATAAAAGTTTAGTCACGATTAGAAATTAGGCTGTTGAAATTGTTATAAGAGAGGTTATTAGGGTCATGGTTATTGTCTCTTTCTCAAATCAGGGATCTAAAGGGATAAGACGATGGCAGATAAATTGATGTACAACCCCAATGATTATACACAAAATTATCCCTTCTGTTGATTACAATTATTTGTTGGACACTAAATAAACACACCAATCAAAATTCAATATATGCCCCCAAAGTTGTTAAGCCAACGGTTATTACAAACTTTGGGAACTAGTGTAATATACAGCCCAATGTCCACTTCCTAACTGCTCTAAAATAGTTTCTACCTTAGTTTAAGGATATATAAAACTATTAAATTGTTTATTATCATCATAGTCCCTTATAATCATGGCTATTATTATAACTATACCTAATTTGTTTTTTTTTTAATTTTAATAATATTCATAACAATCATTTGATTGCAAGGACCTTTTTTAGACAACGGATAAAACATTTTAATCCTGTAGAAGAAATCAATATTAGCTGAACAATTTGTAAATTAGCTGCCATAATCTATGGGCATGGTTTTATTTATATTGTTTAAACAATATGCATAGGTATTTTGATATAAATTTTATTTCAAATCAGTATAATATGATCTGTTTCAAAGCAGAAGATTGCTTAAAAATAAGTTCCTTTGATTAATTGATTTTTACAAGTATAAATGATACAAAAAAGGCATTGTATGTATTTTTAAAAGTAATTTGTTATCAAAAAGTAATTAAATCAAGTAAATTATCCTAATTTTTATTCCTTAATGATATAACAATTGTTTTATTCCTTATCTTACATTTTTTTCACATTTATAAAGCAAACAATGTTAGCAAATAAGAGAAAAAAATTTAATACAAAAAAAAAAAATCCTACCTTCGTTAAAAATGCGTTTCCTAAATCAGATGTAAAAATTCGTTGGATGATATTACGTCAATTTTGCATTATTTTGTTGTCACTCTATGCATCTGTATTAATCACTATGCAATTTTAGAAACACATCTTTTCAAAGATTTTAAAATATATATTTTTTATTATTCACATTAACAGTTTTTGTTATTGTCACTTTGTAAGAAATTATTGTTTTTAATCACTTAAAACAGTTCTTAATGACACTTCACACTTGCACTTAATTTGATGCTTTTTTTGCCATTAAACAGGCATGTATGAGTATCAGGCCAGAATGTCACTAATTTTGTGTACCATTAGACACACACGCATCAGGGGGGAGCAGGAAAAAGGCGAATCCCCAAAAATAATTTAGTGTCCAGATGTGCCATTTGTAACTGTAACTTAATACTTTTGGGTTCACCTTCTCTCCCTGTCTTGCTTACTTTGACTTGCACAGTCTTACAGCACAACAAGCAGACATACATGCATACACAAGATTTTGGGCCAACAAATTTTGTTGGGTATGTATCCCTTCCCCAACCATAAGTGGGGGATGGAAGTTACACACACACTATTATAGCTGCCTAGAAAAGGTATGTGTACAGCACACGCCCGCAGTCTGTGTGTGTGTGTGTGTGTGTAGTTGTGGGCAGCAGCTTAGATCAGCTACTGAGAGGGAAGGAGAAGGAGTTATTATGGCCCCCTCTCCCTTTTAATATTTCTCTCGCTTCTCTCTCTCTCTCTCTAATTCAGTTCGCTTTGGAGTATTTACACATCTTAGAGTGAAAAATGAAAATAGCCAACTTATTTAACTTAGTAAAAATAAAATATGATCATTTTACCTTAATTGATTTAATACTACCCCAATTTACCGTCTCAAAAAAGATTTTTAGTCAAGCACACGTCCTATTTAATTCAATAACAAAGTACATTCAGGAAAAAAGTTTTTTTTTTTTAATTTTGACAATAAATTCAGATTTCCTTGTAATTAAAATTTAAGAAATAACACTTAAATGAAAAAAAGATCTAGTTTGAAATTTATCTGAACTTTAAGCCATCAATAAAAGAAAACAACTCTTTCATTCGTAAAATCTAATTTTAAAAAAATATTTGCTGTAGTGTGAGCGCACCTCCTCTGGAACTACGTCCAAGTGCACACTCAGTGCTTTAAAGCCCTTTTGCGTGTGCGTGCATGTTTGTCTGTGTGTGTGTGTTCACCAAGAGCCTAGGTGTTTATGTGTAAAATCAAAAAAATACTATTATCAAATGTTTAGCAAATTGTACGATTAAAAAAATGGTTTATTTTAAAATAAACAAATTTCATTTTTTTTGAAATATTGCCAAGCTTTCTATTACATTTTTATAATATTAGTGGGATGAAAGAAACTCTATAACATTCACTACCTCTCTCTCTCTCCCTCATTCACTCTTTATCTCTCTCTTTCTCTCTCTCTCTCTCTCTCTCACTCTCTCTCTCTCTCTCACTCTCTCTCTCTCTCTCTCTCTCTCTCTCTCTCACTCTCTCTCTCTCTCTCTCTCTGCATATATATATTGTCTTCCTCCTTCCTAGCTAAGCATAAGATAACTTTGTGGTATGTTAAATTAACAGGTGGAAAGGGGGGTATTTAAGAGGTGGGTGATTAAGAGGGAGGAGGTTTACGTCATTAGTTGGAACACCTCCCCCCTTAAGCATTAAAACGCCCCCACGCACTTATTTAGCACCATATGAAGTACTTTAGAGAGCTAGAAAGGAGTTATGCTTTAAGAAACAGAAAAGAAAGAAAATGGAGTGGGATATAAAAGGGGTAATTTTGGGTATAACAAGGGGGTGGGTTATTTGCAATTTATAATGAAAAAGGGGTAATTATAGGTTTGTTAGTTTCAGGTGTTTGTCAGGAACAGGGGAAGGTTTTACGAAAAATAATCAAATTGTAATCACAGGATCAAGTTAAGCAGAATATGCCAATACCCGTTTTTTGCAAGTTTTTCTATACTTGCTGAAGTTTTACATGATCTGCTTTTGCATACTCTGCATTATACTTGCTAAAGTTTTGCATACTCTGCATTATACTTGCTAAAGTTTTGCATGCTCTGCTTTACATGCTGAAATTTTTTATATGCTCTTGTTGAATTCTTTGCATGCAATGCTTTACTTGTTAAAATTGTGTATGCTCTGCTTTACTTGTTGAAATTGTGCATGCTCTGCTTTACTTGTTGAAATTTTTGCATGCTCTGCTTTACTTGTTGAAGTTTTTGCATGCTCTGTTTTCCTTTTGAAGTTTTTGCATTCTCTATGTTAATTGTTGAAATTTTGGCAAAGACTTCATCATACTTGCTGAAGTTTTGCATGCTTTGCTTTACTTATTGAAAATTTTGCATGCTCTGGTTTACTTGTATAAAGTTTTGCATGCCTGTTTGTCATGATCTGATGATTTGCTTTGTTCAAAGTAGCATATGCTTTGCTTTACTTGTTGTGCCTTGGCATGTTCTGTTTAACTTGATCCTAATCATGTAATAATTGTCTGAACTAGACTATGATAAAATGTTGCAATGTCTCTGAGAGATAATCCGATACATGTATAAGAACACACAAACTTGTAAGATTTAAATTGATGAAAACCTAGCCCTGATCCGCATAACTTGTTAATGAAAATCTGTAAGCAAGTGTATATATGTTATGTATGATGTTTAACTCATGGGTATATTATAGTCCTTGGTGTACTTTCTTTATGGAGGGAGGGATTATTGGACTGCAAATCAAACTGGCCCCAAAGTTTTATAATTATGTTCTCTACATCATTGGATTGAAAACGTTAAATCTTAATTAGTTGGCTCAAACTTTTGCCAAAACATTAAACCAATAATACTTAGGAGAGTAAAACCAAGTTAAAATTCTTAAACAATGCAAATCTCATTATGTAAAGTAGTAAGGTTTTTTTGTCTGCTAAAAACTACTAAACCGATTGAGTTTTTCATTTTATGGAAGCTTCTTATATATCCCTGGATGGTTTTAGGCTATTTAATATTTACATTTAAGTTTGGTTTTTAGCTATTTTCCTACATCTTCGAATACAGATCTAGATGCTACTGGCGCAGCCGCTAGCATATATATTAAGTGTATAGTTTTAACTTAAAAACTTTAAAAAATAAATGTTATCATGTTATCAATTTGTCCTTCCAAAATGTAAAGAAAGATAAGACAGAAAATAGATTTACAAACACACAACGAAACAAAGGCGAAAAACGCATGAATCAGAACCCTAACATATGGATAAAAATTTAAAAATATCCACTAGAAATAGAAATTATAATAAACAGACATCGTAAGCAAGTTAAGGTAGAAACAAATAATTAAAAACAATTTGGTCCTTTTCCTCAAAATTCCTAGCAAGCACTGCCCCCCTCCCCCTATTGCCCCCTCTCAAAGAATTTTTTGTGATATACATCAGATAACCCTTAACCCTAAAACTTTTTAAACCAACCAAAAAAGCTTGGACGTTCTTGGGTTTTGGAAAACCGCGAACAATTAACGCTTGTGCAGCAGTGATAAATTTTGAAAAGCTGTGCTTTCAAAAAAGAAACCTAAGAAATTCTAGACATGTTTCTTTTTAAAGCGTATAACAGATAAAAATAATTATAATATTGTAGATATGCCCAATTTGGGAATTTCTCAGGCACATATGGTTTGGAAAATTGCATAATTTGATGATTCCATTAAAGTTTTGTTAGCCTCGAGGGGCAGAACTGGTATTATTTTCATGATTTCTATTTTGATATTCGTGGAAAATTGTCTGTAATACGATGCTATACATGATTTTTTAATATTGTTGTGAACCGGTTCTAATATATCGGATATTAATCGGTCTTGAAGTCATACAAAAAAAAAACAATAAATATATTAAAATTACCTAATCCAAAACTATCAGCCGTCATACCCTTATATTCCTGTCCATCTAAATTCTTACGCCCTTAAAAAAATCTTTCCTCTATACCTACCTAAGAATGCAGGGATCTAAAGGGATAAGAAAATGGCCGATAAATGTTAATAAACTAAATAAACCCTTCTTAAGGTTACAATTAGTGGTTGAAACGTTGAAAGACACTCAATTTAATAAACCAACCAATTAAAATCCAATCAAAATTAAAAGTCCCCAAAGTTGTTAAGCCAATGAATAAAAAAATGTTATTATAAAACTTTGGGGACTAGTGTAATTAAATAGACAGCCCATTGTCCCCTCTCTCTGTCTGCTACGAATATGTAGTTTATGCGTGGGATTATATTTTCAAAGAGTGATATTCAGTTTTTATTTAATTTTGTTAATAGCCCAACTTACAGACAGACTTATAATAAAACTTTTATTATACTATCATCAAATTATAGTGGGGAAGCTTCTTTATAATTGTTTGTGACTGTCTGTATTTCCTTATGTCTGCCTGTCCATCTGTAATGCTTGCGTGGCCAGAAATTTATTTGTAGTGCAGATAATTCAATATCCCCTTGATTAGAACGGGTTCTCAGCCACACAGATAAACCTTGTATACCAATTTTTTTACACAAATATTAAAATAAAAATCATAATATTAAAACTAGTTTTGTTAGCCCGGGGCTTTCGACCCCTTGGGTTTAACAAAACTGGCAATAATTACTTTCCTGTTTATGTCACTTTATTTTTAATCTAAATATATCCTAAAGTAGTAAGATTTTGTAGCTTCAAATCAGATAACTGCTCAACTTCCAATAAAGCATGAAGTACCAAAATTGGTACAAATTTTCTTACTGTCCCAACGAGAAAAGATAATTTAACTAAAAAGTTAAATTTTACTTTGTCTACTAGTATTGTTACAATTATCTTAACAAGGATGACAACATCCATAAGAGCGAAGCTTTGAAACGTTAGGACAAACGAACATTAACACTTGTATTGTGTCAGAACAGAATAATCAGAATATAAATGTAGAAAAGTCGAACGAAACAAAATTGTAAGTAAATCTGCTGAAAAACTGCTTAAATACAGATTATAGTTTAAGGAAATAATTGTCTTTTTAGGACTTGATTATAGAGATGCTTTGCTTATAACAATGTACTTTGTTGTCCTAGGAATCAGTATTCCAAAAATCAGACCAATCGGATAATTTTATCACATAAAAAATTGATGCCTAAATTAACGAAAAGAGCTATCCGTTACGTATGGACGGACGTACCCTAATTATAGAAAAGCTTCGCTTTTTAAAATATATTTTAAAGTCGAAAGCAAAGAGTCGACCATCCCCCGTCAAAATTGCAATTCCAACTGTTTATATCGACTATAATGCAGTAAATAAAAGTGATTATAGTTGACATAATATCGACATAACGTTATTCTAATGACATGATGATTGAATAACCTAATAAACAAATCAAAATCAGAACATACCCATATGTAGAAAATCTTTGCTTTAAAAAAATAACTAATCTTTAAGTTGCTAAATAGTATTTCTTTGTGTATATTACCTCGCTTTACATTGTTACTCTGTGAGTCCTGCTTTCAAAAATCAAATTTTCTCCCTAATAGCCAAGGCATGTCGAATTTGGCCATCAGATCATCAATGCAAATTTTTCGTGTTTTTGAAAGCAAAGCTTCTATTCAGTTTCTTCATTTCGTCATTATTGAAGAACCTTTTATTGTAAGTCAAAACGTTGACTTTGACTTACTTCCAGGGAGGGAGAGTACATAGGGCTGTTTATTACACTAGTCCCCAAAGTTTTCTTATTTTTTGACTTAACAACTTTGGGGACCTTATTGAATCTTGATTGGGCGGTTCATTGAGTTGAGTGTCCAAATGTTTTCACCACTAATTGTTATCTACAGAGGGGATGTACATCAATTTTTCTTATATATTGTCTTATCCCCATAGATTTTTGCTTATTTCAAATAATAATAGAAAAGTTAGTTGTTTGTAAATTAATTTGGTCTACCTGATTACAAGATCTTTCGAGACATACATACACATTATATAGAATAGGATATACATTATTATATTTGCATTCTCACATAGAAAAACATCGTATTTATAACGTACAAATATTTTAGTACAATTTTTACTCGTCTTTTTTTGTTTAAGATTAGCTGCCGCGCCCCTATATGTCTGTATTCGAAGGGTGAAGAGTAGATCTTTTCATGAAAATACCCTTTTTCGAATTTCAATCTTCTGCTAACCTAAAAAGTTACTTTAGGGGCCTAGAAATATATGTACAAAATTTCAGCTCTCTATCTCTACTGGCGACCTAGCGCCAGGCATGTAAAATATCAACAGATAACGGTAGCACGGCGGTTTTAACAATATCTCAGTAATGTGCAGGTTTTCAGCTCTTCTGCATATTTCAATTTAAACACATAAGGCCAAAGATATCATATCCAAAAAATCTTTTGTCAAAGTCTACTCTAGACCTAGCGCCAGTCAGTTTTCTAAAATCATGCATTTTATACCTGTGAAAAATGAAATCGCCAGCGCTAGGTGTAGAGTAGACTTTGACAAAAGATTTTTGGGATATCATATCTTAGGCCTTATGTGTTTAAGTTGAAATATGCAGAACACTTAAATTCACCTTCAAAGCCATTCTCTAAGCATTTAAATTTTTTTTTTGAAATAACGGGATTTCAAAACTGCCTTTTGAAAAGGCCTAAAAAATATCTTTTTTTGTCCCTTTTTTCACTGTAAATAGTTACAACTTATTAAGATATTATTCTCAGTTAAAAAAAAATTGGCGCTTCCAGCACCAAAACCGGCAAAAACAGGCAGTTAAACTTCTGAACCCCTACTTAACCCCCTGACAGACCCCCCCTCTATCTTGGCTCCTGTTACAGATAGAGATGTAAAACTTTTTTCTGGTTGTTCATGTGTATTTTTAGAGAATTACTTTTTCTAGTCATAGCGGTCAGACCGCTCCTTATCCGCTTTTTAGCGGCCAGCCACTAAATATTAAAACAGCTGTAGAGCGGCCAATTTTAAAGCTTAGAAAACCAAATTTTATGACAAACTATTATTTTTTATAATAAAAAAATACCTTTTCTGACCATCGCCGAAAAACAACAAATAATGAAAACCGCCAATTTTGAAGGTAAAACGGCAGATGGCGGCGCTAAATAATATTTTTATCTGTTTATAGTTACAAATTATTAAGATATTATTCTCAGTTAAAAAAAAAATTGGCGCTTCCAGCACCCAACCCGGCAAAAACAGGCAGTTAAACTTCTGTATCCCTACTTAACCCCATAACAGACCCCCCTCTATCTCGGCTCCTGTTACAGATAGAGACGTAAAACTTTTTTCTGTTGGTTCAGGTGTATTTTTAGAGAAAATTACTTTTTCTAGTCATAGTGGTCAGACTGCTCCTTATCCGCTTTTTAGCAGCCAGCCGCTAAATATTAAAAAAGCTGTAGAGCGGCCAATTTTAAAGCTAAGAAAACCAAATTTTATGACGAGCAATTATTTTTCATAACAAAAAAAAAATGCTTTTTCTGACCATCGCCAAAAAACGACAAATAACAGAAACAATTAATATTTTTATCTGTTTATGATCACAATAAAAGACTACATACAAAAATTGGCTATGGTCAGAAAAAGCATTTTTTTTGTTATGAAAAATAATTGCTCATCATAAAATTTGGTTTTCCTACCTTTAAAATTGGCCGCTCTACAGATTTTTTAATATTTAGCGGATAAGGATAAGTCATAGTGGTCAGACTGCTTCTTATCCGCTTTTTAGCAGCCAGCCGCTAAATATTAAAAAAGCTGTAGAGCGGCCAATTCTAAAGCTAAGAAAACCAAATTTTATGACTAGCAATTATTTTTCATAACAAAAAAAATGCTTTTTCTGACCATCGCCAAAAAACGACAAATAACAGAAACAATTAATATTTTTATCTGTTTATGATCACAATAAAAGACTACATACAAAAATTGGCGATGGTCAGAAAAAGCATTTTTTTTGTTATGAAAAATAATTGCTCATAATAAAATTTGGTTTTCCTACATTTAAAATTGGCCGCTCTACAGCTTTTTTAATATTTAGCGGCTGGCTGCTAAAAAGCGGATAAGGATAAGTCATAGTCAGAAAAAGCATTTTTTTTTTATGAAAAATAATTGCTCGTCATAAAATTTGGTTTTCCTACCTTTAAAATTGGCCGCTCTACAGCTTTTTTAATATTTAGCGGCTGGCTGCTAAAAAGCGGATAAGGAGCAGTCTGACCGCTATGACTAGAAAAAGTATTTTTCTCTAAAAATACACATGAACCAATAGAAAAAAGTTTTACGTCTCTATCTGTAACAGGAGCCGAGATAGAGGGGGGTCTGTTATAGGGTTAAGTAGGGATACAGAAGTTTAACTGCCTGTTTTTGCCGGTTTGGGTGCTGGAAGCGCCAATTTTTTTTTAACTAAGAATAATATCTTAATAAGTTGTAACTATAAACAGATAAAAATATTTTTTAGCGCCGCCATCTGCCGTTTTACCTTCAAAATTGGCGGTTTTCATTATTTGTCGTTTTTCGGCGATGGTCAGAAAAGGTATTTTTTTATTATAAAAAATAATAGTTTGTCATAAAATTTGGTTTTCTAAGCTTTAAAATTGGCCGCTCTACAGCTGTTTTAATATTTAGCGGCTGGCCGCTAAAAAGCGGATAAGGAGCGGTCTGACCGCTATGACTAGAAAAAGTAATTCTCTAAAAATACACATGAACAACCAGAAAAAAGTTTTACATCTCTATCTGTAAAAAGATATTTTTTAGGCCTTTTCAAAAGGCAGTTTTGAAATCCCGTTATTTTAAAAAAAAAATTAAAATGCTTAGAGAATGGCTTTGAAGGTGAATTTAGGTGTTCTGCATATTTCAACTTAAACACATAAGGCCTAAGATATGATATCCCAAAAATCTTTTGTCAAAGTCTACTCTACACCTAGCGCTGGCGATTTCATTTTTCACAGGTATAAAATGCATGATTTTAGAAAACTGACTGGCGCTAGGTCTAGAGTAGACTTTGACAAAAGATTTTTTGGATATAATATCTTTGGCCTTATGTGTTTAAATTGAAATATGCAGAAGAGCTGAAAACCTGCACATTACTGAGATATTGTTAAAACCGCCGTGCTACCGTTATCTGTTGATATTTTACATGCCTGGCGCTAGGTCGCCAGTAGAGATAGAGAGCTGAAATTTTGTACATATATTTCTAGGCCCCTAAAGTAACTTTTTAGGTTAGCAGAAGATTGAAATTCGAAAAAGGGTATTTTCATGAAAAGATCTAGTGAAGAGCCTAAAATCATCTAATGTAAAACCTTCCCTAAATTGAAAAACTCAGGTAGGTAGTTTAGGGGATCTTAACGGTTAAACAAAGCAACCTTTCTTCTTTATATACTAAATAGGTTAACCTTTTTTGTTTATTATCATCCTTGTTTAATATAAAATTGAGATACCAGAAGGAGAAAGAAAACTTTGTATTTTTCAGTAGAGAAAACTGTTGGGATGTGCAGATTTATTTTCTCTCCTAAATTTTAGATGGCGATGATTATTATATTATGTGCGTGGATATATTGGCAGTGGAATATTTGTCGTCAATTTAGCTTGCTAATATGGACCTCATTTAGTGGTCAGTTCTTTTATCTAGTAAGCTGGGAGGGGATGGGTTATTAAAAGGGTGTGGAGGAGAGGGGGGGGGTAGTTATTTTAGCCAGCTGCTTGCATCACTTTATCGGAGTACATGAAAATCTTCAACATTCAAGTAATAATATTATATCGATTACCTTATTACCTTTCGATTACCAAGAAACAGATCAAAATACGATAGATAGGTTTTGCCTATAGTAATACTAGAAAACATAGGCTAATAATTATATAAAACCTTAACCTTTAAAAATTCGGTTGTAAATAAATTTTTTTGTACCAAAATCCACCCTCAAATATTTTCTACAAATTCCAACTCCCTTCCGCCTGAGGGAAGTTGGAACGAAAGCAGTTTTGGAGAAATTTTGACCAGTTTTTTGGGAGATACTTAACTTTTGAATTGCAAATACACGCTGATTTTTTGCAATAATTAGTTTTCATTCACCCTTTTGTTATTTAGGCGAAATAAATGGATAAAGATAATAGTTTAATATTTATGACGTGGTAGATGATTATAAATTTACAACATACATAAGTAGCCAAACACAGAAAATTATGGAATGGACAAACGGACAAAGTGAGTTATAGAGAAGATGTTCAGATGTCATAACAAAGAGAAGAAAGTGGGAGAATATGCAAAAATTCACGAAACCTTTAAAAAATAAAGTTTATGTCGTTCGAAGCATGAATTATAGACAGATGGACAAAACAATATATAGACTAGATGTATATATATGTCACAGAAATCTTCACTGAAAATTTCAAATGTCTATCTATTCTTCAATAGCAACCGAGAAAATCATATTTCTCTGATGATAATGTTAGCTCAATTATTTTTAACTTTTTCAAATAATTGCGGATGCGCTGCCTCTTGCTTCTAGGTGATCTGTATTTGAAGGTAAGGGGAGGGGACAGAAAATTAATCCAAAAACAACCCAGTAAAAAACCTAAATCATCCCGGGACCTAAAAAGCTTCCATATAATAGAGAACCTAATCTGTTCAATGATTAACGAAATCTTAACGTACAAAAAACCTAACAACTTTATATAAAAGGATATAGATTTGTTAGCTGTGTTTATTATCCTAAGAACCGCCAACGCCTTCCTTTCCCCTTCGCAAGCAGCATTCGATGCATATAAATTTGCATTAAAAAATGCAAAATAATTTCATTCAGAATTAAGTTTGAGTTGTGTAGCAATAAACGTCTACGTAGAATTGTAAAAGGGAGGCTCTATAATTAGGAATATCAACCAGGGATCTAAAGGGATAAGACAGGAATACATTACCACCCCCACAGATGATACACAAAATTACCCCTTCAGTAGATTATGATTAGCTGTTGAAACGTTTGGACACTGAACTTAAAGAACCAACCAATCAATACTTTAATTATTGCAATAAAAGTCCCCAAAGTTGTTAAGCTAACGAATAAGAAAACGGCATTAAAAACTTTGGGGACCAGTGTAATAAACAGCCCTATGTCCCTGGGTATCAACGAAAAAGTTCTTTTCTGGAAGCTTTGAAACTCTATATACAATTTTATAAAGTAGTAAGGGTTTTTGTTTGTCCGTTAAGATCTTGCTAACCACTGAACCAAATGATATTGTCAATTTAAGGGAAGATTCACTTAGGTAATGGGATCTTTTTAGGCCAAAATACTTCCCTTTAAAACATTGGCGCTATGGGCGAATCCGCTAGTATACCGCAAACTTTATTTTAATGATATTTTGACTTTTGTTTTACATATTACTAATGGTTGCGTTCCTAGCATCTAGGAGTTGTTTGTGAAGGAGTAAGGAAAGTAGAAAAATAGCCTAAAACCATGCAAGGACCTATAAGAAGCTTCCATAAAATGAAGATTGGTTCAGTAGTTAACAAAATCTTAAGCCAATGCCAAATAAAACCCTTACATTTATTTCTATAGATGTTATCGTCCTTGTTTAAGTTAATTAGTTCTGTTTTGCAGGGATCGGAAGCCTCACGTAAGCCGCGTGTAAGCCTCAGTGAAATCGTGATTTTATCACAATAAAATTCAGCTGGATGTATAAAACGGCTCTTTAGCAGACAATCCTTCTTTCTGAAATTTTTTTTTCTGCTCACAAGCAGGTTTAAAACTGAGGCTTATGCGCGGCTTACGTGAGGCTTCCGATCCCTGCTGTTTTGTTCAATTAATAACTCTTTTCTTATAATTAATGATGAAGTTTTGTTTTATTTTATTTTAATTTCTGCATTTAAGGATTTTTGAAAAATGTACACAAAAAATTCAATTATAGGGATTTCAAGTTAAATGAAAACTAAGGAATGAAAAAACGTGTTTGTACAAATTGGGTAATGGTATCAGCATAATTTACAGTTCAATGTCCCCTACCTCGCTGATTTACATGTATATTAAGTTAAAGAGCTATGATGAATAACTCCAATAGTTGAAATGCTTGTGAGAAAATATATTTATTAGAATTAATATACAAATTATTCGTTATAACAAGAAATCCTGATACAATATATTCAAACTAGCGATTTCGCCCCTAGCCTCTAGGGGCTTTGCCCCAAGAGATGATAAAAAAAGTTAAGGTGAAATTCGTAAAAAAAAAAAAATAAGAAGGACCAAGGAAATCTTCTACAAAAAAAAGGACCAATGATATCTTCTTTCAAAAAAAAATAATTGTGGAAAAATAGTTCAACTACGCAAGAAAAAAAAAAAAAATTGTGGAAAAATAGTTCACCTACGCAAGAAAAAAAAAAGGGGGGGGGGATTTTTTGGTTTTTTGGGGGGGTTGGGGGTGTCCAGGAAAATAGCTTAAAACCATCACAGGACCAGTAGGTATAATCCCTTAAAAGTAGAGCCCGATGGGTTCAGCACTTACTGAGATCTTAAGCTTCAGACGGACAGACAGACATCGTTCTACTTTGTATTATAGATAAATGAAAATAGATAATGGGTCAAATCCTTTCAAATTTCTTAGGCTAGCCTAGATGTCTCCTACGTCTTAGATTTACGTGGGTCGATTTTAGACATTTTTAGCTCAGACCAAAGCGGGAACGGTTTTTAGGCTTTAAATTTTAAATCATCCAGAGGTGTATTATATTCATAGAAATCACATACAAGTTCCCACTTTGGTCTCAGATAAAAATGTCCAAAATCGACCCAACCTATATTACACATTCCTTTATATCTATGTAAGGCTAACCTAGGAAATTTACATGAACTGGCATATTTTCAATTAATAATTTCATTTTTTAAAAATTAAAATTCTAACTTAAGAACCAATATGATTTTGAAATGGTTTTAAAATAAAATACAAATAAGTAATTAAGAATCTAACTTTATTGCTTTTAAAATGAAAGTTAGGTAACAGTCAAACCAACCAAGTAATATTTATTCTAGTATGGCTTCGAAACCGTTTAATATCCGCTGGATTAGAACCGGTTATCAGTTATACTGAAAAATCATGTATCGTATTGTTTTATAGCCAGTTTCTTACGAATATTAACATAAAAATCATAATACTAATAACAGTTTTGTTAGCACAGGCATTTGGCCCTTTGGGGCTACCAAAACTGGTTTTAATCCTTTAATTTTTCATTTTGATATCCTCGAAAGCTGTCTATAACATCAAGCGACTGTAAAACTTGAGTTTTGATTGAATCAAGGTTGTGACAAAAAAATAAGCAAAAACACAACATAAGACATTTATGAAATTTCCCTGAAAAGCAAAAGTTGATTACTTTCAAATGAAATATTTGCTCAATTGCAGAAACTTGATTTTTACACATTTGCGGGGGAACAAATTGTACAGGAATAAAAGCTAGAACCAAAAGACTTGTCTTAAAAAGAGCGTTATATATAACGAAAAGAAATAGATATTTAGATTTAAGAAATTTTTTCTACAGAAAAAAAAAGAGATCTTAAATAGCAGCCGAGAAAATCATGTTTCCCCAAAAACGTATGCTGACTGACGGACGGATATTTAAAATTATTAAGTAGATTCGTTCGTAAAAAATTAATTTTAAATTCTGATGTAAATTCCCTTCCATTTGTGACAAGTCCGGTAGAATTAGAAGGATAATAATTTTCTAGAATCATTTTCTTTCCACCTACAGACTACTAGATATAATAGAGGTTATTTAGAGTAATCATCAACCTTATTATAATACACTAGTATTTCTTTCCATCCACAGACTACCAGATATAATATAAATTATTTAGAGTAATCATCTATATTAAAATACAATAGTATTTCCTTCCATCTACTGGCTACCAGATATAATAGAGATTATTTAGAGTAATCAACATCTTTATTATAATACAAAAGCATTTCCATCTACCGACTACCAGATTTAATAGATTGTTTAGAAGAGTAAGCATCATCTTTATTATAATACAATATAATTTCAATCCATCTCTAGACTACCTACTGTACATAATAGAGATTATTTAGAGTAATCAACATATTCTGGTATTTCTTCCCATTTACAGAATAGAGAATATTTAGATTCATCAATATCTTATTATATAACAATAATTTTTTATTACTATCCACCTACCTACAGGACTACCGGATATAATAGAGATACATTAGAATATTCAGAATCTCCATTCTAATACAAACCTGTATAGATATTATTTTTATGACACATACAAAAAAATATATATCCATAACATGGTATAATCACAAACAAACAATAAAATTGATCATGATTACTTACAGTTTAATAATAAAGATAATATTATTCACATTCAAAATTCGTGTCAAAGGACTAAATAATCTCTCTCGAGGTCTGAAGTAATATATACAATCTATTCTATAAATATCATTCAGTATTTCTTTCCATTTACAAAAATACTGTATATAGTTTTCATAGTGGACAGATGCCGAAAGTAAGTCTATTTCCCATTGGTCTGTACAATAAGTATACTGTCATAGTCATTATAGTTCTTTTAGTTGCTACCCACATCCAGATATTAACTCTCTCATATCAATTACAGGGATATACCATCTGAAGAAATAAACTGTTTTGCCTTCAACCTTTCTGCTAGTTATTAAATTACTAAATATGCTTTGCTGATATCTTTATCATACTACCAGAAATATGATGTACAAGAAAAAAAAGATTTTTTTTATAAAAAAAACTAATAGGATGCATTATCCCATATCCTTGCATATGCCAAATGCCTTCAATTACAAACTCAAACTTTCTCATTTTAAATTAATTATTGAAATGCAAAATTAACAAATATAAAAAAGTAAATTAAAAACAGAATGTTTACCTATATGTTTATAAGTTGATTTTCAAAGACTTAAAAAACAAATTCTGAAAATCTGAGCAATTACTCCAGGACAGACGGACTGACACAATACCAACCCAAAATATATAACTTCGCATAAAATAAGCAAAATTTATGCCTGCAATTCAAAAATAATTTAAACCTGAAAATAATTAATACATATCAGTTTTAAAATTATCACACTCAATGAATTAAAAAATTAAAGAAAAAATATTTATTGGTAAAGAAAAAGCTCAAATTACAAATCGATTATCACAAAAATACAGTATAATGCAATGCTTAAATTATTATAAAAGTATATGTACAAGCAAATTAAAAAAAAATTATGCCCATTTACATCAAATTCTCAAACTTCTAAGACAGGCAAGAAATTATTAGGTAGGTATCTTTTTTAATTGTGAAAAAAGAACAATTAATGATTAGTAACGCCCATGTCCATAATTGCCCCCATTAAAGCCCTGGCCACCAAAGCCTTGATTATTCTGATAACCACCTCTCTGCTGTTGCTGTGGTCCTCCATATCCTTGTTGTTGCTGATTATATCCCTGGTTGTTAAATCCAGGTCCTTGTGTAGGGTATTGTTGTTGTTGTTGTTGGGGCATTTCTCCATAGCCGCCAAATTGCTGTTGATTATTAGGGCCAACTGCTCCATATCCTTGGTTAAAGTTGTTGTCAAATCTTTGCTGTTGATTTTGAAATCTTTGCTGTTGTTGACTGTTGAAATTACTAAATGTTTGTTGGTTGATGTGAGTCATAAAAGCGGGTTGTTGGCTGTTGTTAGCTGGGGCTGCTGGAGTGGATGCAATTGGGGGTGGGGGCGGCGGTGGCCCACTCAGCATTGATTGCTGTTGATTATAAACTGCGGGGGCCGCCTGGTAGTTGGGATATGCAGCTTTCTGTGTTGCTTGGGGTTGTTGAGATCCATTTCCGATAGTGGACGCAGCTGAGTAATGTGATTGATAACCACCAACATTTGTTGCTGTGGGCGGTTGGGTTGATTGTGGTGGCAAATTAAATGGCGGTGGCTGTTGCTGAGCACTGTAAATTGATGTTGATGTGGGATTCAACATATTTTGTTGCTGTGTGTTAACTAACGGAGGGGGTATAGAAAGTGACATTAATGATGAAGGGTTTGATGCTGATGATTGTACACCCATTCTTGCCACTGGAGGGGGTCCTTGCGGTGCTCTAGTAAATGCGACAGGAGGAGGTCCTAATAATCCCGTGGAAGCAGCTCCTGGCCCATAAGCAGCTGTAGGGGTACTTGACCAAGGAGAAGCTCCAGGTGTATGAACAAATGCATTGGTTGGTTTTGAAGAGGTTGAGGGAGAGGCTTCTTTGTTATCTTCTTCAGAATCAAGAAGATTCTTTATCAAGTCCAGAACTTTTTCCTTCCCCATTTGAGATTTCATTTTTTGCAGCAAGGAAGCCTAAACAAAAAAAGACCATTAAAAATAAAAAATCCCAGATAGACCTAAATAACTTGACGCAAATGAATTCAGTAAAAATTCAGAACGACTATTTACCTGTTGTAGAGTATCATGATCAATTCCTGCAGGTAGACTGCTGGAGGATTTCAGCACAGGATTCAAACTTCTCTTGGGTGGCAGAGTTCCTTCACACTAGAAAAAAATATATAATTTTAAAGTTAAATCTTATGATATTACTAATAGATTTCTATGTTTTAGACTTCCTTTGTATACTCTTTGGGAGAAAATCATAATACGAAAAATATCATTTCTAAGTAAGCTAATTCAATCAGAGAGGGAGGGAACACTGGCTATTTATTACACTAGTCCCATAAGTTTTATAATACAGTTTTCTCATTAGTTGACTTTACAATTAAATTTTGATTGGTTGGCTCAGTGTCTACACGTTTCAATCTACAGAGTGGTTAATTTTATGTATCATCATGTACATCAATTTTACGGTCATTGTCTTATCCCTTTAGATCCCTGTAATTTAATAATATTTCTTAATAGTTATTTCTCACACCTTGGGGCTAAAAAACTGGTTTTAATCTTATGATTGTACATTTTCATATTCGTAGAAAGCTGGTTATAATACGATGCTAGACATAGTTTTTTCGTATAGATGAGAACCGGTTCCTATCCACCGGATTCAAATAAATACGAGAAAATAAATTCTTAAATTGTGTAAATAGCATTAAAAAACATCTTTTTCTTCAGTAAATCAACAACTTACCAGAGATTTAAAAGCATGCATCTCCATGCCTATCCTGCCAAGCCAGGCCTGGAGGCTCCTGCTGATATTGAGACTCTGGTATGGCTGGGTGGCCATCCCTCTGTACTCTGGCCGCTCACCTATCCAGACCAGGCTGGCACACTCGTCGTCCTGTGAGAATCTGGGTGGCATCTCCAAATTCACTTGTTCTGAAAAATAAACATAACCAACGTTTTATTTGGGTCTTCTCAAAGAAATTGTATCCTATTAAGTGACATTGTAATTAATCGTCTTTCAAGTAGAATGTCTTTTAGTCGATAGTATAGGATTAAAGTAGGAATCCTGACATGCCAGAGAGGCAAAGGTAATAATGAGAACAAGAAAGCAGGTCTGATATTGATTAATCCACGTAATATAAAGAGGAGTTTGAGATCATTCAAAAAACACTTCCTCGTCTCCTATGGTTATATCTCATCCCTATTCAAGAGAACACTACAGTCAAAACATCAACAACAGCTTGAAGAAACAAATTTTAACTATTTTAACTTACCTCCATCCATACAGTAAGCCATGTCAGCTAGGCCCATCCAATGACCAAAAGCATAAGCTACTTCTCTGTCGGCCTTCACTAGATCCCCACTGGGAAGCTTGATAGTCATGCTAGAAAAATTAATATTAAGTTTGGATCTGGTACAGTTTATGGTAAGATGTTTCTTAAATTAATAAAACATTTAATAGGTTTAATTTACACAATACGTTCTTACTTTGTTCATTAATAGTAATGAGTAGACATGACTCAATCAAAAATGTTTAGTTTATCTCGCAGTGCATATAAATGCGCGTAAGAAAATAATTTTTGGGTGTGTATTTTCTGTAGCCATGCGCGACCATTGCATTATTGAATCTTGGATAATCTGCAAGAATATAACCTAACCTCACCTAAAGAAATAAACACAAGAAAACTACTCCGCCCCCTCTTGTTTTTAATTTATTTTAAATAAGGGTGGGGAACGGTTCAGTGCTTTACTAGACCCTTTAAGGGAAATCACTAATATTTGTACCTGGTAGCAACGTCTCCCTCAAAATGAAGGGACATGACAATACCCTTGTATGTTTGTCTCTCCATGGGTATAAATTTTCTGGATGCATACTGTCCCTTGATTATCACATCAAACTCTGTCTGTGACAGCCCCTTAGATTCCAAGTTGTCCTAAAAACATATTGGATAAGATAATATCATTAATAGCATAACCCACAAAGGTGCAACTTTGTTTATATAACAAGGATGACAACAACCATAAAAGCGAAGCTCTAAAATCAGAAGGAAGGACAAACGAGCAATAACTCTTGTAGAGTTAAAGGACATACTTTCATTATTAGGATTTAATTACAGATGCCTCGCTTGTTGTTCTAGGAATCATTATCTAGAAATCAGAAGGATAATTTTACCATACAAAATTTTGGGGTATAGTCCCTTTCGTGGCAACGCACCTTAAGGGGCGATTCTTCGTAGTTTTCACAGTAGCTTTTCTCTATCTGCGGGGCCAATTGCCTAACCCTGTGGGGGAATCACCTAACCCAATATAACCTAACCTAACCTAAAATAAACTATAAAAAGCTATTTTGCCACGAGAGGGATTATTCCCAATTTTTTTAATCAAAAATTTAAAAGTTTTATATAGAGCTATTGTTTCTTGTAACGATTATAGAGTTGCTACGCTTCCTCGTACTGTTATAGGAATCATCATGAAAAGGTTAAAATCGGTAGAACAATACCATTATGTCTAAATTAACGATAAGAGCTCAACGTTACGGACGGACGGACCTTCGCTTTTTATAGGAGATGAAATAAATTCATACACAACAATGTAAAGAACACTTAATAAAGAACTACCTACTTACCTTCATAAGCTTAATCTGTCCTGGATCCAGAGATCCCTCCTTCCTACCGCCAGAAGTGAACCCAATCCATAATTTGTCCACGCAGTAGGAGTTATATGGCTTTAGTTTCACATACACACATTCATCTGAAAAATACAAGGTTGATTTGTTTAAAAATTGCGGAGTTTCAGGGATATCAAGTGATAAGACAACAAACGATAAATGATGGTAACATCTGCTGTGGATTGAATTTATTGGTTGAAAAGTTTGGACACTCCTAATTCAGAACCAACTAATCCAATACAATAAAAGTAGCCAAAGGTTTTGAGCCAATGAATAATGATTAACCTTTTTTCATAAAGTAACCCAGATCACTTTTAGCCAATGAGAAACTGTAAGCCCAGCAAACTGACCTAAAACAATAATAAATAATTAGATATCAGTAATGGCTAGAATAAATTATACAAAAATATCGATCAAAAGCATTACATATCTTAATTGAATGAGATTCGAAGGCCATAGAGATTAATATAGGTCCAGCGGTAATCGTTGTCCTAAGCTACAGATAGACATCCTGTTATTTTTATATAAGGAATCAAATTTGAAAAGCCATGACTCTATTTATTATTAAAATCCAATATATGTTGATCAATATTATCTTACCTATCAAATTCCACCCGTTGGCCCAAGTATTGACCGGTATAAATGACCGCTGTGCCCGAAATGGCGGGACCTCTTTCATCCTCTGGTGGACTGAGGTACACAACCCGGGCCTTCTCCACACCTTCTCCGTATTCTTCACAACTCTTGTTCTAAAAACAATGATGATAACATCCATAAGTAGCAAAGCAAATCATAGAAGGAAATACGGACAATCGTGAATCAAATCAAGAAACGTTTTAAATATGTATTTTTTTGTATCATGACTGACAGACCGACGGACCAAGCAAATAATATAATGGACATTCATAAAACTTTAGATACCAGTATTAGCCGTAGTCCTATGTTTTTTCACTCACTGAAGAATCCACAAAGATTAATACATAATACATATCTTACCTCTTCCTTGAGTTTAGCAGCAATCTGAACCCCCCTGACCACTGTATTGGAGCGGAGAGCCAGTGCAACCCAGTGGGAGGGGAACATAGCGAACGGAGGGTCTTCCGGATACGAGCGATTTCTCACAATGTCCACTGTTACCTAAATAGGAAATAATTTTAATGATTACAAAGTTTACACAAACACACTAAGTTTACACTAAGGAAAGTTCATAAGATCTCCTCATATATATTAAGAAATGCATGACATCTCTTGAATTTAGCGGCACGGCCGTAGTCTTTGATATAGAAAATTGTAGTTTGTATGATTTTAAAGAATTTTTACTTATTCCCTCTCCAAGGTAAATAAAATTCGAAATAGGACTACTTTTCTATTAAAATAAAAGAAAGGTTAAACGAAGAAAAATAAAGAAGATTCTTTGCTAATGCAACATATTTTATTTTATAAAATTATGAACATTAGTAAAAAATCTACAAAATTAAAATGTGTTACCTTATCCCCTGGTTTTAGTTCTATATCCAGAGTTTTATCTGTCAATATCTTTGCTCCATTTATATGGATTCGTGACCTGGAAACAAAAATATCAATTAATTTTCTGTAGACTTGCCTTTAAAAAATATCAGGTTGAAAAAGATGAAGAATAGTAAAAGACGGGCAATTTTTTTTACATCATTGTCATCAGTTTAATAAAATTAAAATGGACAAACCCTAGGCATAATTGTTTTCAGACATACCTACACCGTTTAAAAATTTATCAACAAAGGGAGACAACTGCAATAATGAGATCCCGTAATTTCAAGTATTTAGTACATTAAGAAACTAGTAGTAAGATTAAATGAAATGAAATGGAAAGGATACTTTCATTTAAACCCACTCATAGACCATGTTCTGAAGGCTTAGAATTTACTGATCTTTAAATTAATCCTTCCTCCCTTGGAATTGCAGAAATCTTTATATAAAAGTAACAGGATGTTTGAGTTTGTCTGTATGTGTGTGTGTGTTTCCTTTTACCGAAGCATCTTACTAACCATTAAACCGATATGGTTCTTCTCTACTGGGAAGGTTTAAAACTAATAACTGTCACCTAAAAAGAATAATAGCATCTTGAAAAAAATGATCCCCCCCCCCCCTCCAAATTATTTTTTACTTTTTCTTCTTAAACAAAATTGAATAAGGGGGGTAGATTTTCCCCTCCACAACAAGCGCCTTTCAAGGCCTCTATGTAAGTAGCCGCTAGTATAATTATAAAGAAGGTGTATCAACTATTTTTTTTTATAGCTAGCCGGTTCTTTTAGTAAGTAGTAGATGTAAAATTTTTCATAGAATTCAGATATGCAATCGGTTTTTTTGTAGACCTCTTATTTTTTAAGTAATTTAAGTTTTAAAAAAAAAAATTAAGTCGATTTTAAGGTACTAAAATGCAACAAAAAAAAGAAAGAAAATGGTCATTATGAACAAAAATAGTAAGATCTTTAATTTGACACCTTACTTTTTCAGGTAATTATTGAAAAAATCGATTTTTTTTAACCCACGAGAATAAAAACTTTGAACTTAATTTTATTATTTCACAAATAAAAAAATATGGGTTCATATATACCTTCAGAATCAGAAAAATATTACGAATCCATTGTAAGCAAAATTGAAAAAAAAAGTTTACAATATAGTATATAAACTACAATAAAAGGAATTATATGAAAATATCATATTATATTGTACAGGCAACGTCTTAATTCTTCAATTGAGTATAAAAATGGGAAGGGGGTAAAGAGGGGGTAAAGAGGGGGTAAAAAAGGGAAGACAATAGTGTTGTCTGAACAAAAAAAATAATTGGCCATTTCTTTAATTTTTTAATTTTTTTCAATTTTGCTTACAATGGATTCGTAATATTTTTCTGATTCTGAAGGTATATATGAACCCATGTTTTTTATGTCTGTTTGAGAAAATATTTAGGTCTAAAGTTTTTATTATACCGAGGTTAAAAAAATAGATTTTTTCAATAATTACTCAACAGAATTTTAAAAGTAAGGTGTCAAATTAAAGATCTTACTATTTTTGTTCTTACTGGCCATTTTCTTCTTTTATTTTGTTGCGTTTTAGTACCTTAAAACCGACTTAATTATTTTTTTAAAAAACTTAAATTACTTAAAAAATAAGAGGTCTACAAAAAAACCGATTGCATATCTGAATTCTATGAAAAATTTTACATCTACTACTTACTAAAAGAACCGGCTAGCTATAAAAAAAAAAGTTGATACAACTTCTTTAAAATTTTATTTGTGTACCTGTGTACATAAACCTTGTTATACTGTCCGGAGGCAGCACCAGATCCACCCATCTCCGTAGCCCTGATCTTACTCAGAGAGTCAGGGTTAATAGTTACAACTATACCAGCTGGCAGATGGATTGAGTCAATTTTACCTGAAAAGGTTTAAAATAAACAACTAAACTCCGAAAATGTTAAAATAAAGAATAAATATGAAAGGAATATCATATGATTTAACCGCAAGTATTAGTAAGGCATTTACTGGATTAAAATTTTCACCAACACTTTTAAGCTAAATTAGGGGTTATTTCATTCATCATAATTGGGGCATATATATTTGATAAGCCTATAAATATTTTTGCACAAAAAAGAACCTTCGACATTAGAGTGCTCGGCCTCCCGTTCTCCAGGTAGAGGTCTGTTAAGTGTGCTGCTGGATGCCAGATATTTGATCTTCTCATTCTCCTCACCAACACAGTACACCCAGGGATCTACTTCAGCGGTCACCTGGAAATTAACATAATATTTTATTATATATAATTATGAAATGATGATAGATAGATTAACATGAAAATGTTTAAATAGACAGATAGATACATGTAAATATAAGTGAATGTATAGATAGATTATTTCTAATTATTAACAAATACATTATAAATAATCATCAGTCACATTGACATTAATATAGCATTTGATATATTTAGAAAATAATGATATTTAAAGATTTATCTATATACCTGCCAAACAAGTTTAGCTTTCAGCTGAACGGTTCTCGCTGACTCTTCAAAATCAAGTTCAGCCGCCAAAAGGTCAGAAAAATATCCATTCTTGTCTTTCAACTCCTAAAGTTAATTTAAGGTAAGTCCTGAAAAATTTCGTCAGTAAGGGTTCAGCGGCTGCAGCTAAAGGAAAGGCATAATAAAACATAAGGCCCAGCAGCTTTGTCTAGAAATTTGCGGTTGATTAAAAGATAAGCCAAATTTTCAGATGTGCGGCAGAATTCGGTAAATTAATTCTTCCTTTAAAATTCAACAGCTAGAGACAACACCGCTCACGCGACAACTTAGCTGCCAATGTAACTGCAGAAGCAACACAAATATGATATTCTATAATTATAAATATACTTATGCTTATTTTATCGTATATTATTTTATTGTCTTTTTTTATATTGGAAAATAAATCTACTACTACTACTACTATCATTCAGTTTAACTTTGAGATGAAAAAAGTAAACTTTTGTTGGATATTAACAGGGGCTGCTATTCAGCCAACTAATTCCATTTGAAATTGCTGAAAATCAAATATTTTGTTGGAGTAAAGTTGCAGTAAAACTTGTTTTTGTGTAACTGAAAGGGAAGTGGGTAAGAAGGGGGGGGGAGGCTGAAAGGGAAGTGGGTAAGAAGGGGAGAAAAAAGGGAAGGGGGTTGGGAAAAATTTTTCATACCTACTTATTTTAACTTTTAAGATGACATGAAAAAAAGTGAACTTTTGCTTGAATATTTTATTATTCATGCTTTTTTTAGCGATGTTCAATATCTTTTTTCTAAATTATTGCAAGTTGGTTAAAAATTTTACAATTGCTCAATAAGCAATAATATACCTACCTACAACGCATCATATTTCTTTTCTCTATAAAAATGAATGATATTAGATTTAACCAAGAATTAGCTTTTTTGTTTTGATTTTCAATTTGATATATAAATGGATATTATGGCAAGGGAAAAATTACGTTGCTATTTCTCCTGTCATTTATTGGTCAGTTCGTTAATCCAGTAGGAGGGGAGGGAATAAGTTAAAAGTGGGAAGGAGGGAAACGTTATTTTAGCCCGTTGCGTGGTTCACTTTATTAGAGGAGATGAAAATCTGGTGTAAGATCCAAGTAATAATATATCCATTAATATACATAATCTATAATACAAAGTAGCTTGATGTCTGTCCGTCCGTCCGTCCGTCTGTCTGTCCGTCCGTCTGAAGCTTAAGATCTTGGTAACCACTGAACCGATTGGATTCTACTCTTCAGGGTATATACCTATCGGTCCTGTGGTGGTTTTAAGCTATTTTCTTGGGGGATGGGACACCCCCAACCCCCCAAAATGAAAATTTCTTGAGAACACATTAGACTATGAGCAGCACCAGTAGTAATTTTCTTGAGAACACATTAGACTATTTTTTTACGAATTTTGCGAATTCGTTATTTAAACGGGAAAATGTTTTCCTGCTGGGTAGGTGCGAAAATTTGCGATCCGTTCTACTGGGTAAGTAATAGAAGATGTAATTATACCTCTTGGGGCAAAGCCCCTAGAGGCTAGGGGCGAAGCCGCTAGTATAAATTAAACTAGAACTATAATCAACCAGGAATTAATTCAGCTTACCTCTACATGTACTGCGATCAAATCTCCGACTTCCAGGTCAACAGAATTGAGCGAAGCCTCGGGGGTCAAGGGAGCCGTCCTCCAGAATACACAGGTATGCTTGAATATTATCATCTGGTCCTACAAACAATATTTGATAAAGTTTGAACGACGGAAATTTTAAAAAGTTCATCGGTTGTTTCCCTCAATCTGACTAGTCGAACACACAACCGCCCCCCTTACCCTTATTTGATTGAAATTAAAAATATGGGAATTTCTACTTAGTCATAGGACACGACAGGGTTTAAAGATCAATCTGTATTTTAATTTTTAGCAAAAGAAAAATGCTACCAATATCCCTATTTTCACTTCATTTAAAAAATATGGAAGGTGGGGTTCTGTTCTCGCTGAGCATCTAAAGAGAAAGCACCATTTCAATAAAAGGCAAGCTTGTGTGTAAACTTTTATGTGATAATTTTATTTATGTTAGAGCTATCACATAAAGAAGATTCCTGGCAAGAGTTTGCCCTACCGAAACTCAATCTATTTATTGTATTCATTAATATGTTTTAGTATAACCTTATTTTATATGCTCATACATGAAAATATAACTATGTGCATTCCTATCCTTGTTTCATTGCAGATATCATTCATTGATTTAATTAGTTAAGGCTTTGGTGTTTTATCTCTATTATTTCTATTTCATATAGCTTGGTGTTTATAATGAGATGTAGAACAGCTGCCACAGTGCGTGTGTTATCACTGCATGATAGACTCGAAATAAAGTATTACCAAACTTTACCAATAAACTGTAAACAAATATGATAAATATACAAGCAAAATAACAAGTTAATGTTGAGATTCAATTCCTTCTCGTTCCTTCTTAAGCATAAAATGAATTTGAAAATTTTTAACATAAACTTTATTATCCTTATCAGGATGTTGATTTTATATGTCGTCTTTATGACAGGTGAAGATGTTATGAATATATTTCTTAAATTATGTATATAAAAAAATATTGCAGTGGCGTGCGAACCGAAGGGGGCATTTGGGGCAATCGCCCCCCCCCTAGCGACCAAAACGCCCCCCCCTGCCCCCCCCTAGCAACCGCCCCCCCTGCCCCCCCCTAAATGTTAAAAAATGCCCCATTTTGCCCCCCCCTGGTCAACAAAAATGCCCCTTTTTGCCCCCTACCCTACAAAAAGCAAAACTATCCAAGTTTCCAAAAAAAAAAAGATCAAGAAATACTCCAAAAAAAATTTTGGCCCTTTGCACCAAACAGACCGTTACTATTCATTTAACCTTACCAAATTTTTTAATTAGTGTAGAAATTAGGTTATAATCTTTTTTCACTGAACATAACAAACCAGGTTATAGGAAGTATTTTATTTTGTATAAAATAAACTTTTTACCAAAGAAATTTTGTACATCCCCAATGATGATACACAAAATTACCCCTTATATAGATTACAATTAGTGGATGAAATGTATTGAAACTCGACTTAATTAACCAACCAATCAAAATTCCATTAAAGTCCCCAAAGTTGTTGAGCCAACGAATAAGAAAATTTTATATGAAATATTGGGGACTAGTGTAATAAATAGCCCAAAAACCCCTCCCTCCCTGCATATTTGAAGAAAAAAATTTGCGCTTCGCGCCCTTCCAAATGGTTTCTGCTATGAAATATTGGGGACTACTGTAATAAATAGCCCAAAAACCCCTCCCTCCCTGCATATTTGAAGAAAAAAATTTGCGCTTCGCGCCCTTCCAAATGGTTTCTGCTATGAAATATTTGGGACTAGTGTAATAAATAGCCCAAAAACCCCTCCCTCCCTGCATATTTGAAGAAAAAAATTTGCGCTTCGCGCCCTTCCAAATGGTTTCTGCTATGAAATATTGGGGACTAGTGTAATAAATAGCCCAAAAATCCCTCCCTTCCTGCATATTTGAAGAAAAAAATTTGCGCTTCGCGCCCTTCCAAATGGTTTCTGCTATGAAATATTGGGGACTAGTGTAATAAATAACCCAAAAACCCCTCCCTCCCTGCATATTTGAAGAAAAAAATTTGCGCTTCGCACCCTTTCAAATGGTTTCTGCTTTTTATTACAATGAAAGGACAAGTAATTTTTTTTTTTTTTTTACACAGTTCATTATATTTTTGGTTTTTATGGTACAATAAATTTTTTTGTGGATTATATTATTAAAAAAAATAAAATTTCTCGCTGTTTCGAGCATCCAGTATGAATTTACTTTGACTGTCATCACACAACATACAGAAAAAAGGATTTGTGACTTTTTCTACCTAAAATATATATTTATTTCAACAGATGCTCTTTAAATCTACTTGTCTGTATTCTTATTAATGATTTTTTGTGCTTTGCTACTTAAAGATGTTGTCATCCTTGTTGTCAAACAATAAAGAAATATTTAATATCATTTTTTCATATTAGGTTAATTTTTGGTAAATTATTTCCAAAATGAGTGTTTTTATCTCCCCCCCCCCCCCAATTTTTATTAATGGGGTTATTCATCCTTCCTGCTGAGATTTTATAACATCCCCTTCCACCCATTAAAAATGTTTTGTGGTGGAGGGGGGGTGGGAAAGGTTAATTTATCTTCTGTACTATTTTTTCGAAGATGCTTTCTAGCTCCCTTCCCTTCGGTCATTGCAGGGTGGGGAGAAGGGATGGGGGAGAAGATATGGGGGGGGGAAGAGATGGGTGGGTGGAAGAGGTGGGGGATATAAATGGGAAATAGGGATGGGGGAAGGGATGGGGAAGAAGGGATAAGGACTAGGAGGCCCATAATCAAATAATCCCACCCCTTAAAACGCCCTTATTTAAAATTAGTATATATAATCAAAATGCCCCCCCCTAAAGCAAAGTGCCCCCCCGGGGCACTTTGATTTAGGGGGGGGCAAAATTTTACAAAATCTTAAAAATGCCCCCCCCTAGACAAAGTGCTTCGCACGCCACTGAAATATTGTACGGTAATATCAAATTAAATTAAAAATAATTTATTTTTTTTTGTTGTTTTTTGTACCAAAATCATCCCTGCAATGAAAGAAGAAAAAAATTTGTTTTGTTTTACATAGCAGACTAAATGTATTATGATAACATACAACGTCTCTTTGTGAGTTCATATTTATAATATTGATTTTTATAAATGAATTAATGAAAAAATATTTGTTTGAAATTTGACTAAATGTCATATTGTATAATTTACTTAATTCTTAACAGGAGTGAGGGTGTGTTTGAGCTAATACTATTCAGAATCAAATCTTTAGTGGTGAAGCTACTCTATAATTCACTTTTTCTGTGTGTTAGTTAGTCCGTAACACTAAGGGGAAAATGTAATTTTATTAGGTCTTATTGGAGACAGCTGAAATATTCAGTGAAGATTCTTTTGACATTTATTCTTTACAATGCCTTTTTGTCTGTCTGTTGGTCATGCTTCAAAAGACATATTACATATTCTCTCCTCTCATTTGTATTTGTTAAGAAAACTTAACATCTGCTCTCACTTTGTGCATTTGACCATTACAAGATTTTTTGTGCTTTGCTACTAATGGTTGTTGTCATAAATGTTTTATTTTGACAATGATCAAAGTATAACCCAATAAATTTTAGCATGTTAGTTTGTTCTGAAATTTTTGCAAGGGGGTACTTTCATGAATAAAAATATATCACAAATTCAGTTTGTCAAAAATATTAATAAGAAGAATGTTCATAAAAAAATAATACTAAAATTTTTGTTCTGATCCCACAATATAAGTTTCAAGTTAGTGTGAAACTGCATTTTGATACTCCGTGCATCATTTTACCCACAAACCTGTCGCATAACTCTTTTTTTAATTTGAATCCCAAAAAAGCTTGGGCGTCTTTGATTTTTATCCTTATATAACAGTAACATGATGTCTATTTATCTATTTGTCTCAAAGGATCTCGCTAACTGCTAGACAGATATGGTTTTTCTTTACATTAAAGCTTTATATATGTCCTGGCCATGTTTATAACTATTTTGGGAAAGGGTACCTCCACAATATAAAAATTGCTCCTAACAAAAAATAACCCTCTAAAATTTTTGAAAAACTATGATCTTAAGTGTAGTTGCGACTCTCCACCCCCCCTCCCCCCTCCCCCCCTCTCTCCCCTTCCTATCCCCAAGTGTCCCTAGAGGATTTAAGGGTACGTAGCCGCTAGTCCTTATATGGAAATAACGGGATGTATGTATATTAGGGTGGGTCGATTTTGGAATTTCACATTAGTAGACATTGGCAAGGGTTACTGGGCCAATATAAAACCCTGTAAAACTTGAAAGAGGTTTTTTAATCTTAAAACAACGGGCGCGCGGGGGGTATAAAATATGCCCACCCCCTTATAAAACCAAAAATTGAAATTCCTTCAAACACAGGCATGTTGCATATCAAAATGACCGCATTGAAATGCTGATTACAGATCTGAAAATCGTTTTAAAAAATATTGATTTAGTCTGAAATTATTTTTAAATAATCTTCTAAAATCTAAAACAATTTTGACTAAATCAGCTGTTTTTAGGTACTTAATGAGATCTAATTCGAATTAGGAACAATATTTTTCAAAACGATTTTCAGGTTCGCAATCAGCATTTCAATGCGGTCATTTTGATATGCAACATGCCTGTGTTTGAAGGAATTTCAATTTTTGGTTTTAGAAGGGGGTGGGTACTATTTAAAACCCCCGCGCGCCGGCAGCCATAAGAGCCAAGTCACTTTTGAAAATTGAATGTGGCTTATCATACATATATATGACTTCCACAACTTATGATAACAGTAAAATCTAAAAAAAGGGTGAAATGGGCCCACCCTAATGTATATCTGTCTCTAGCAAAGGAACTCGTTATCCGCTGAACAGATGTGGTCCTTGTTTTTTTTTTTTGTAAAACTTAAATTAAAAAATAGAGGGGATTAATTTCTAGCGGGGCGTAGCGTTTTTAGCATGGCAAGCATCGTTTTAGAATTAAAAAGAAAATAAATGTTTCAGTTAATAACAACCCAACAAATGATGTCTATAGCAATTTGATCAGCTGATTGGTTTTAATACTAGATGTTTTTTTAAGTAGCGCAGCTACTCTAAATCTAGGAAATAAATCTAATTTTGCTTAGAATTTACTTTTAGGTGTTTTAAACGTTGTAAATTGAAGATTTTATTTTGATAATTAACATTTTACAACAATACCCTATATAAACTGTGAGGAAGTTTGATAAAATTACGTTTATTTTGCAAGCTTTTTTGAAAATACTTCATTATTTTTATAATTCTGACAAAATAGAATTTCTGTTTAAGTAAATAACATGGCCACAAAAAGGTTTAAGCAGTTATTGAAATATTTTATTACCATTCTTGCTAATTAAATAGACGTTAACTATGTTTAATTTGCATTTTTTTAAAAGACAAGAAAAATATCCTACTTAAATGCTACTTTTATGAAGTTATCTTAAACCTTTTCCAAAAGTTTGTTTTATAAAAATATTTTATTTTCCATTGATTTTATTGATTATATAGGTTAAAAATATCAAAAGTATTTTTTAAAGGCTATAGATTAATTTTGATTAATTCCGATTTTTAATTTTTTAAATTTTTTTCAAATCTGAAAGAATATGCCTGTCTTTTTAAAGAATAGATTATATAAAAAAACTAAATTAAACATATTCAGGCTATCAAAAAGTTTTTTTTTTACTATTAAATCGCTAATTTTTAAAATCATTAGATTTTAAGCTTATTTTGCATGGAAACACACTTTTTCAGTCATTTCTTCTCAACAATGGATCTTAAATGATTATTACTGAAAACTTTTATGAAAATGTTATTAACCAAAACTCCAAATAAAGGAAATAATTGCCGTTTGCGAAAATGTGTGCAAAAAGTTGCCAATATCTCGTTAGAAGGGACTTAATGGATTTTAATTTTTACTGCTTACGACTGAGTGGACTATAAACTATTAGAAAAGTATCACTTCAAGGTGGAATTTTAAGGGTCAACTTTTTTTCTTTTAAAATTCGCAGTGTTATATTAAAGGTGCGTACGGTATCTATTCCTAAAGATACCAGTTTTATTGGCCTAGGGCCATTTTATCAGCTTGTTTGAATAAAAAAATACTAGTACAAACGGGAAAAGAAGGTCAATTAATATAATGACATTTTTAACATACCTTTGCTTCTAGAAGGCCCCATTTAGGGTAAAGTTTCTTGATGATTCCTGTGGTAATTAGAGATGGTTGATTTGATTCAGAGATTACCAAGTCATCATCTTTTACTGTCATTCCTGTAAAAAATAAGAATAATATAACAAAATAAATAACAAGAGTAACTATTGTTTGGTTAAAAAACAAGCCTTATGTTTAACATACTCGTTAATACGACCTTAAAGGCATCTAGGGCACTTATGGAGATAACAAAACTGGTTTTAATGTTATAATTGTACATTTTGATATCTGCGGAAAGCTGTTTATGATACGATGCGATAAATAGCAATTATACCTGGAAGCTTCAGAAAAGGAACAGTCCAGTGTACGAGCTTGTCCTTGTCTTTCAATTCGTGCATTTCTTTACTTGATAACCGTTTTAGATCCATTACAACCTAAAGTACAAAGCTTTCATAAAGTAACTTTTTATTGTTAACACTATCAAAAGCTTTTCTGACATCTAAAAACAAAATCAAAATATCTAATAATGTATTATTGCTTAATAATATGTAATAATGTTTTAATTAAATAAAACAATAATAAGATTTATGTTAAAATTAAAATAATACATTTAATAATTAAATTCAATTACCTACTTTTTGTATAATTTTCAAAAAGGCATAAAAAAAATTGGGTAAAAATGTTACCGGTGTGCCAATCTGAAGAAAATCCTTGACGTTTTTCGGCCACATATGGTAAGTGTTTGATTTGATCACAAAGCCAAGATTCTGTCGGCCGTTCAAGTACATTTGTCCTAAAAATAAGATTTATTTTACTGTTCTTCTTCACAAGTTTTAGAGTAAAGGTTTAAGCAGCGGCGTGCCCAGTAAATCATTTAATGTATAATCAAACACAAACTGGTTTCAGGTGGGCGTTAAATTGTGTCAAAACTTTAAAACTGTTTTAAAAAGTGAATAAAAGATCATCGGATTAATATGTGATTCACCTAAACATATTAAAATTGAATTTTAAAATAATATAGTTATAGACGTTGATAATTGTAAAATGGAAATTTCAAAACAGGTTTTAAAGTTCGCCCAAGTATTATAATCAATTCAAAATCCCTAAGCACATCTTAAGTCTGCCTCTGCATTCCGTAAGTGTGAGTATATTGATATCAAAATATCTTACATACGAATAAAGAAAATATTCCTAATTTATTAAAAGCTTCTATATATATTCACAGTACCTGGTATAAGTTTTGCCAAAGATTTTTCACTGGAGCCATAAAGACAGAATTCAACCAGGATTTGTTTATTTTGTATGGAATGTATAGTTCCCTGAAATATTTAAAATATTATTAACAACTATTCCTTGAAGATTGTGCCAACTGCTTCTCTGGCAAGCACATTCACAATTCTAATAAGGTAATTGCATTATCAAAGAATAATATACTAGTCTGCTTAAGTAAATGGTAAAGCATATGATTATTTAATCAACCAATCCGTAAAACTTTGCTCATTTAATGTTTAATTTCAATTATGATGTAGATCATTTATACCTTGATGTCAAAAAGATAATTTTCATCCTGTGTCCTGCCAGCTGCCCCTGCCCTGCCAGGTACACCAGCTACTGCTTGGATGCCTCCTGGTACAGGTTGGCCTTTGGTAGATTGATCTCCAATGAAGTATTCTTGACTGTAATCCCCAGAAGATCTTAAAATTGGATAAGGTTAATGTGAGCAGAATTTTAATTGAATTCACACATGATGTTTATTTCAAGTTATCAAATATAAAAAATGTGCAAAATTTAAAAACCTTTACCTTTCTGGGTAGTTATCATAACCCTTTTGTTTGAATGATGGATGAACAGCATCTAAAAACAATGAAAAATAAGATTAGGAAATAAAAATCCCAAGAATCAGAAAAAGTTATTTCTCACAAAGTCCCTGTCGATTAATGATATCCCCTCGAGACTGACCATTTACTTTAGAAACAAATAGAATATAAAGAGGGGGGGAGGTGACTTTTTTGCCAAAACTCTAAGGGGACGATGGGGGGGGGGGAGGTATTTCAGCCACTTTACGTGACGGCGAATTAATGTTTTTTGTTATTATAATAGGGATATGCTTAAACAGTTAAACAAGATAACTAAAAGGAAATTATCGTAAAAATTACCCAGAGAAAGGGAGGCATCAAAGTTCTTGAGTCCTGCTCCAATGTCTGCAATGTTCATTTTTGGTATCTTTGGTTTGCCAAGGTCCTTCAGGGTCTTCTTGTGCTCCTAAATTGGTAGGGCTTAGAATTAAGAAGGTTATCAATTATGATAACAACAATGAATGGCTCAAATTGGTTATTTAACTCTTTTCCCATCATTGATTTGATGTTAACTTTCTTGATTTATTAGCCATAGTTTCTTAGGGTATGGACTTTAGTCGTCATGGAGTAGGTTGAGACACATTTATATAGCCAATAGGGACATTAGCTCAAGCTCCACGTTCAAGCACATTATGACTTTACCCGCTATCTCCTCATGAAAGCTCATATACTTTCTAATCATAAGCGGTTGCAGACTAGCATCAATACTATCACTATTTATCTGCATTGGATTAGGAAGAGGGGATAGAAAATAGCCCGAAACCACCAAAAGATTTATATTTAAAAATAAAAAAAGTCTAAAACTATCATGGGATCTATGTGAAGCTCTACATTAGTTAAAAACTCATTGGGTTTAGTAGAGAGCCAGCTACTATGGGACAAACAAAAAATCTTACTACTTTATATAAAAAGATTATAATCCCTTATTGAAAAGTAAAATAATTTTAAACTATTTACAATATTATTATAAAGATACCTGCACTTATTTAGAATTGTTCTATTAAGTTTCTATTTAGAACTTTAACAACAACGAAGTTTTATTTGCATTTTAAAAACCAGATAAAAACTACCTCTGAAAGATAATATTTGATTTCATCCGCCCATTTAGACTTAAATTCTCCAGTTTCTTCATACGAACCCTGAAAATTTTATCTCATTAAAATTTTAATTAATTACAATACTTTTAAGACTCTTTAAAATATAAAACACTTCAAATAAATGTACTTTGTACTAAAGATTATTTTGTTTTAAATTCATAATTTTGTTAGGTATTTTTCTTAGCTTAAATTTCATGAGAAAACTCTAATCCCGGCCCACCTCTATCCACATCCTTATTCTTTTCCATATGCCTAACCCCTCCGGGACTACCTAATACCTGATATAACCTAACCTAAAATAGACAAACAAATGAAAAACTACCCCTCTCATTTGCAATTTATTTCACAATAAGGAGGAATCTGTGCTCGATTAAGCACTTTAAGGGAAACTGCCAAGAAACTTTATTTATTTAAAACACTGATAATGAAAAAAGGAAAATTTACCTTTGCAAAGTCGACACTAATGGTTGACCCCATGAGTCTAAATCCATTGAGTTCACAAACACACCTCACAGCATTCAACTCAGACATAAATGCCTAAAATAAAGTTATTTTAAACATAATTGTAAATTGAAACAATTCGAGGTAGATATTGCTATTCATTCGTTTTATTTGACGGATCAAAGATATTATCAAAAAAAGAATATTTTTTATCAAAACTGATGCCTTTATGACTTTCGTGCAAAGACATAAAAACCTAGTGTCATAGTTTGATAAAAGGCTTGGTTAACTGATAATAAAAATGTAAGAAACATTGTCAATTTGTCATAGCCCTTTTTCAAAAAGACATAAAATATACCTAGCAGACATATAATATGATATAACCCTTTTGCCAATCAAATCCCCCCTTCTCTCACTAGAAATGCTGTGAATTTGAAATAGCAGCAAATGGTACAAAGTCTTTACGTTATGACATGTAATTTACGCCGATATTCTGACTCATCACCTACTCAATGATGAACGGATGTGTTCATTAAGTGTAACGCTATTATGACGGATTTTGTATGAATTTTTTTTTCTCAACAAAAAATTTGTAAAAATTTGCAAAACCTGAATAAAACCAGAATTTTGTTTGATAAGATCCACTCTGTTTATTTGTCCATAATTTGAAAATAATTCCTAAAATAGATTATGGCAGTATAAACAAATTCATATATGAATATTTAACAACAAATAAAAAATTAAAAATATACTTGAATATATTTTAAATAGGTATTTTGAGTAGGTATCACCTTACAGAAAAGGAAAAAGACATAATAGATCATAAGGTCTTATTTTGGTGTGTTATGAATATCTCAATTAAATCTTGTTCGTAAAGTAAAAGATTACACGGCCAAACGTCCTATAGACGACTAAAACTTTAATTGCACGACCTTTGTCTGGAAGCCTTAACTTTGCATAGAAATGAGTTGCGCCTGTTTTGGGTCAAGGCATTTCCCCTACTCGCGCACCTGACCAAAGGAATAAGAATAAGCCAGGAATAAGGTATAACTACCTAACCAACAAGCGAAAAAAATCTGAAAAAATATTTGGGGGTCGTCTATACTAGTTTTGACCACCCCTCCCCCCCCCCCCAACGAATACGATAGCTGAAAATCACGTAGAGGTTTCGTGATCTTTTTTCGAATTAATTTCGTTGTTGGTATAAGCTGAGAATAAGCAGAAATTCACTAATTGAAAGATATTACCTTGACATCATATTCTCTTGTTAAATTGCTTAATCTTGCAATATGGAATCTCCGCAAAGCTTTGGGTCCCTCACCCTAAAACAATACGTTTTAAGCAGGGATCATAATGGATAAGACAATGAACAATAAATTGATGTTTATTCCAAATGATTATTAAAAAATTTACTTCTTGTAGATCGAAATTAATGGTTTAAAAGATTAGCCACTACTAGTTTGAACTAACAAATTTTTTTTTATAAAAGTGCCCTCATTTATTAGGCCAACAAATGAAAATTCATAGTCTAAAACATTGGGTACCAGTAATAACAGTCTAATATAATACCTTAGGTCCCATGCCAGGAAGTTTTTGCATCAAATTCATAGCCTCAGCAATATTGTTCCATTTAATTGACTGTAGCCCACCTGCATCTGACGACTCTAAACATGTATCTTATTTAGATTTGACTCACCAACTATCTGACTACAAATGTCAGTCGTGTTAAGTCTAATAATTCCTAAAATAATATAATGTCTTTTCGTCCGTCTAAAGCTAAAGAATTCTGCAATGTAGCCTCATATCATATCCATAAAAATCATCTCATGTTCTACGTACTACACCTTCACACCAGGGATCTACAGGGATAAGACAATGGCCGATAAATTGATGTACATCCACAATGATAATACATAAAATTATCCCTTCTGTAGATTTAAATTAGTGGTTATAACGTTTGAACATTCAACCTTATGATCCAACCAACTAAAATCAAAAGCACGAAGTTGTTACCTAAGCCAACGAATAAGAAAACGTGTTTATAAAACTTTGGGGACTAGTGTAATAAACAGCCTTTCCATATCAGTAAAGCAACCCAAATACCTAAACTTTTAAAATTATATAGTATTGATTTTTTTCAATTTTAACAATAACACAATAAAGAAAAGAAATAATGGAAATACCTGAATTATGTTGATTTGTGTTCATTCCAGGTGGAGCTGTTCTTAGATCAGCTGTTTGACTAGGCCCAGCTGTTGCAGGGTAATTTGATCCAGATGGTGAACTGTAATTTGTTGCTGTTGCGGAGTAACTTGTTGCAGCTGTTGAACTGTATTTTGCAGCTGTTGTTGAATATTTTGATGCAGCTGTCGTAGTATAACTTTGCGCAACTGGCGCACTATAACTAGGCGCAGCTGTTGTACCATAACTAGCCGGAGCTGCCGTACTATAACTGGGCACAGCTGATGTATTATAGCCTGTACTTCCTGCTGTACTGTATCCTTGAAGTTTGGTACCTTGTACCTCTTCTTCGTCAACATAATCAAGCCTAAAACAAAATTCCAAATATGAAAATACATCTTTTTGCAACCTAAGTTTTATTTTTTATTTGCATTAGGTATACTTAACACAATTACATGTTAACGCTTTCCCTTACATAGCACACGAACCTCAGAATTTTTTTTGACAGAAAACGCACTTTAATGCTTATTTTAAGTAAATTCTTGGACTAGGTAGAGTAGTACTGCAGGGTTAAGACAGGCCTCCAACACCGGGCTAAAAAATATGTAGTTTTTTTCTTTAAATTTTTCTTATAATTATGGGAGGAGGAGTTCAGGTTGTATCGGTTAATAGTACAAATAGGTTTGAGTGAAAGGATTAATATCCTCCAAAAGCCCAAAATAAAAAAAATGTTCTCCCACCTGCTGTCATCAGGTTGACCGCCGCTTGGCGCCATCATCAATGACCTGAGAGCCTCTGGTATCTCCACTTTGGTAGGTTTAGCAGGTATGGCGGGGGGAGGAACTGACATCATGTTGGCCTTCTTGTTTTCTAAATCTTGTTGCTCAGTTTTATTTGAATAATGTCCTTAAGAAAGCGCGTCATTTTTTCGCATAATTCCGTTAAGTTAGTTGCAAGCTTTCAGTCAAATGCTCTTATTAGGTCAAACTGTCCTTATTTATGACCAAACGCATAGTATAATGATAAGCATAATTAAGAAATATTTGACCTAATAAGCGCATTTAACTGGAAGCTTGCAATTAATCTTAAGGAATTATGCGAAAAATATGACGCTCTTTAAAATTTATTTGAATTATTTTACATGTTTTCATAAAAAAAACCTTGAACTGAAATATACATTAAGTTTTGACGCTTTATTAGTAGTTCTAATTTGTATATTTGATACTTGAAATCGCAAACTTTAACAAAACAAGTATATAAAAAGTACTTCTCACCTGGTGGGGGCTGATTATATGAATTATTTGCATCTTGATCTCTTCGGGTGAACATATTATCTTCATTCACATATTCCTCTTCCTCATATTCATACCTGGATAACAAAAATTAATATATGGATGGGATAGATAGATGAATAGATAGATTTATTAATATTTTTTTCACTAAATAGACGGCAAATGAAAGGATAGATAGATTAATGGATAAATAGATTGATAGACGATTGGATTTAAAGTTGAATAAATAGATAGTTTAATAAATAGATGGATGAATGGATAAATGGATGAATTGATAGATGGATACATAGATAATTGAATGAACAGATGAATAGATAAAAAGATGAATGAAACAATAGCAGCATAGATATATAGATGGATTATTATTTATTATTTGGATCATTAATGACTTAACAACTAACTTAACACAAAGATCTCACAGAAAACATTGCTATAAAAAAAATAGAAATCATACCCTTGTTGTTCATTCCAATCTTCCTCCTCTTGATAATATTGATTCTGGTACTCAGTTATCTGTCTCATCTGCTCATTAGTCTCGTTCAGCCGTTCGCGGGCTGTTTGGCGCGCCTTGGCGGTCACAGCCTCCATTGCTTTCATATTTCGGAATTGAATCTGTTACAAAAAAAAACATTTTAGTTGATAGCCCAAGATTATGATTAGGAATAAGTTCAAGTACTTGTACAAGGATCTTAAGACATTGTTCAATTAAACTGAACGTGTCGCAAAATAACCCATGGCATATTTAGGTAAGTTACATCCAAAAGATAACCAACCCGTTGCTTGCAAGAGCTTTGTAGTTGCCTGTGCAACGTAATAAATTGCACCTGTTTAAATACCAATATATTACCATAAAGGTAGAAAAAATAGATTAAGAGTCTTGAAACATAGTATAATAGTTTTAAAAGTTTAAAAAAACGTTTTAGTAAAATCAATTTAAAACAACAAAAAAAACAGAATAACTAAACCCAAGTTTCTCACCCTAAGAAGATTATTACAAAATGTAATTCTTGACAACTTGATAATAACTTCAATAGCTCTATCTTCTGTAGTTAGAAGCTCAACAAATCCAAAATTCTTGTTGTCCAGTGGATTTGATTTGGTAACCTTGCCATAGGGCTCAAACAGAGTTGCCAACTGTTCCTTGGTCATGGGATTATCTATGCCACAAACGTAATAATGGTATGTCAGGTTGCCATCCTAAAACATGAAACATTTAAATATTACTAGCAGCTGTGCCCCTAGTCTCTAGTTGTTTTGCATAGGTGGTCAAGAAAGTAGGAGCAATATGACCCATAACCCAACCAGACCCGTCATTTCTGACATTTTAGCCCATACCAAAATAACTACGTTTGGCTGCTTTACCTGGCTTTCTTTCAGCTGTTTAGCAGCAGTTTCCTTTTCCTCTTTTCTTATAAGAGCAAGCTTCTTCTTTACTAACTCTTTACCTCTAAACAATACAAGAATATTTACTTTAACCATTAAACAAGTACTTCTCTTTATGTCTTTGCAATTTTCATAATAAAAAAAAACATTCTTTATCTGAAGATATTGCTAACGTATGTATGTGTTTTCTTATAAAAATAATACAACGTATTTGAAGTATTTAAGTTTTTATTTATTTTATTTTATAAAATAAACTTCCTATAAATAACAATGTAAAGTTTATATCATAAAAAAATATTATTATCTAAATTATTAATTGAATGGATAATTCACGTGAAAAATGTCAAGTGGGGTACTTCAATTCATCACTAAAAAACGGTAATTAAAATTTTTAATAATTCCTATTTATTTCATAAAATCGGGTTTTATCTAGATTTAATTTAAAATATCTTTTAAGAATACTTCATGTTGAGAAATATAATTAATTTAAATTAATTAGGTGTGTCTAATTTCGCAAAAAAATTACAACAAATTTCATTACATCGTCCCATCTTATTAAACGCACTGTAGCAACTGCAATGCCCAATCCAAGCACTTTTGTAACCCTGTTTGTTATTGACATCTTCTGTGTATTAGGGTAGGTTTTAAAAAGTGGCACATCTCCCTCCCCGAAAGTTTAAATATTTTATAGGATGCAAAGTTTCAACTCAAAATATTTAATACAGGTACTTAGTAAATAACTTTCAAATCCCATATTCTAGGAATACAAATTTTGTACACTTTAGCTAATATTACTATATTTTAAAGGGAATCTTTTCTACATTTAGGTTGATCCGTCCGTCTGTAACTGATGTCGTTAATTAATTCATGTTTGTCCTATAGATTTCAATCTTGGTATTGTGTTTACTGTAGCGTAGCAAACCCAAAATTATTAATGGAAATTCTTTTTTTAACATTATCAATTATCGCTTTGTACATTTTTTATAGCATAATCTTTCTATTCACTTGATGTTTGAAGACCGACCATAACTATAATGTCATAGACGAAGCATCCTTATAATCAAGATGTAAGTTTCGTTAGAGCGTCTCTTTTATGTATGTTGTCATCCTAGTTAAACTGGTAATTAATTTTTCTTAGTATGAAACCTTTAAATTTAATGAGAAAAAGACATAATACAATAGATTTTTATTGTTCAAATATAATAAACTAGTGTCTAACTCTACACTCCTTATGACCTCTAGGAGTACTTGAGGTAAGGGAGGGTAATTGAACCATCTTCTTTCAAGTCTAGTTTAAAAAAGAATAAGTTACAAAAATAACTTTTTTTATTATGGGACGGTGGAATTACCCTTCCCTAAAATAGTAAACCTTATCCGGACTTTTAGGAAGATTTATTATGAAGAAGAATCAGATCAGCCTAGTGATTAGCGAGATCATTCGCTACAGACACACAATAGGATATCCTGTTGCTTACCTATTAACCAGCTCTGGAGGTTCAGAAAACTTTAGTTGTACAACAAGAGTCTGATCTTCAACCAATGTCCCTGTCACCTCCTTAATTTAAATATTAAATCAATAAAAATATAAATAATGAATAATACGTTTGACTAGGACTGTTTATTCGCTCAAGAAACAAATATTTAAAATATTTTTCGCTGTATTCATTAAAACTTTCCAATAGATAGAAATATACAATCAAGACCTAAAAAAGAGGGGAGGGGAGAAATTTTTAAAAACCAAAGCTAAAAGTCAAAGAAACTCATCTAAATAACTAGAGTTGCAGAACTGAAATTTGGCATTGCAGTTGCTTTAGAGAGGTACAATGTGGAACTGTGAAGAAATGTTTGGTTGACTTTCTTTGACTTTTAGTTTCGGTTTCTAAAAGTATCACATCCGTCCCCTCGCTTTTAAGTAAAAATCTAAATAAAAAACTAACCTCTAAAGCCTTCAATGCTTTTTCTTCTGTAGTGATCAGGCCGACAAATGAAAATCGTTGTCCATCTCTAATAATATGACAAAAATGACTTTAAAACAAACCAAAAATGGCATCCAAGATCAGCATTTTGTTAGGTATCCTTAGGTATCTTTGATATTTTTTTTTCTCTTTTACTAGGTTTGATTTTTTTATCCATGAGAAGTAAGAAATTCTACATCAAAATAGCACGTTTGTCAAAAGACGGTTCTTATCTTAAACGTTTTCGCTTAAAAGAACATTATTTTAGAAAAATTTTAGAAAAATAAAATATTAAATCATGGATCTTAATGGATAAGACACTATTAGCTTAGCATCAACCAATCAAAATGCAATAAATGTACTCAAAGCTTTTGAGCTAATGAACAAAATTAAGTTATTTTTCATAAAAAACTTTGGGTACCAGTGTAATTTATTATCAAACGTCCCCTCCCTCCCCCCTCCCTGATATTAAATGCATTTTAGAAGACTTAAATAAAATCCTAACAAGGCTTATTCCTTCACATTATCTTAATATTAAATATCTTAAATCCAGCTTTAAAATTCTCTAAAAAACAATAGGTAATAAATTTCATATTTTGCAGTTTTATAATATTTAGTTTTTATACACGTTTTATTTCGCAAGATTGAAGATTTGGTTTATAGAAATTTATTTATAGAGATTATAGAACTAACAAAACCGAAAACGGCCATGACACGCAAAAAGCAATGTACATAAATTTAAAAAATATAACTATATTTTCAACGTTATTTTAGCCCGCTCAAGGCTTCACTTTATTCGAAAACATGAAAATCTTCAAATAATAATAAATCTATTAACAAAATATTCAACACTACATCGAATAATTGTTCTTTAGACTAAAAGAAAGCATTTGATAATAGCTTTTCGTGGATATTAAAATAAAAGATTAAAACCAGTTAGACCCAAAGGGTCGAAGGCCTGGGATAACAAATCTGGAATTAATTTTAAGTTTCTTATTTTAAAAATCGAAGAAAATTGGAAGTAATACGATGCTATACATGTATTTCAGTATGCTGAGAACCGGTTCTAATCCAGCTGATATTAATCGGGTTCAAAGCCCATCTAATTACCTGTGATTTACTTTTGTTACCAATCCATATTTATTGAAGAGATTCTCAAAATAGTTGTAGTCCATAATCGACGCCTTTCACAATCAAATTAAATTATTTAGACGCATAGATTCATAGAATAAAGTGTCTTTTTTCCCTAGTGTCACCTAGAAAATCATTCTAGCATCCCCAAAACCCAATATATTAAATAATGCAAAGCCTAAAAGGCAGCAATCCCTTTTATTTCACACATTGGGTCTCTTTCTTATCAAAGTAATTCTTCTTACTCTAATTTACAATTAATTCCTGCAAAGCTACTAAAATAGCAGTAGTATTTTCCTTTTAAACATCTCTAGTGTTGTGAGGTCCAGATACGAGCCCGACAGCAGGCTGGCTAATTTAATAAGCTGCAAACAACAACAAAATGAATTAAAAAAAATATATATTAGCCAAAGTTTCTTGATTTTGAAAGTATGTCTTAGACGTAGTGATCCCCAAATATTTGTTTGTTTTTTATTTATTTTACGCGTTGGTTTTACTTATTCAGCCGCCGCGGTTATGCCGCGGGTTTTACAGAAAAACAGGATATCTTTTTAAAATTACATTTCATTTTATGTCTAAATAATTTGTATGATTCCTTGACGCCATCCACAAAAAGCTGAATTTCTCTGACTTCTTTACTCGTGTCTGCAGATTCATGTTCCACTCGGTTTACAACTAAAGATTACAAAAATCACCATGTTTAAAATGGACGTACGGACTTTCTGGTAACGATTTTATAGATGCTACGCTTGTTAAATCGTACCTAACTACAACAGGAACAACCATGTGAAGTTTGATATCTATAGGACAATTCTAACATGACTAAATAAACTAAAAGAGCTAACCGTTAAGAACGGACGGATCTACTTCTATAATTATAGAAAAGCATCACTTTAAAAAGAATAAACATTTAAAAATGAAAATGAAACGATATCTATAGACTATATAGCATACTTAAAGCAAAAAATATTAATTATTGAACAAATTGTAAATTTAGAGAGACTGACATCAATTGCGAAAAAAAATAAAGAAAAAGATTATTTCAACCCACACAAATCAATTATATTTACAATTACTCAAATTACATAATAGTACCCTATCTATAAATATTCATATTTAGAAATTATACCATTATTTTATTTTTTTGTAGAGACCCTTTCTTTACAAGTTTCCTTAGCATGAATTATAAAACAAATTCACATCCTTCTAATTTTTTAACAATTTTCCTAGCCCTATCAAGAGGCTATAAATGTGTTTCAAATATTTTTTAATAAATCTACCTTGAAAAGTGTAATAAAGATTGTCTTCCTGTTAATTGAATAATTAGATAAGGGAGGGGGGGGGGGGGGGGAAGTTCTGACACATTTGCGTAAACCTGGTATAAAGGCTTTATCTTTGGACTGAGAGGATAGGTTATTAGAGATAAAATCATTCTTATATGATAAATTTTCCCAAGTTTAAAGATTTTTTGGATAGGCCTCCAGGTTCCAGAGCTCCAGGCCTCCAGGTGGTCTCTGTACAGGTAAAATTGAAAAAAAAAAAATTTTTTTGAAGAGTTAGAAATCAACTTATAAAACCAAATATGCATCTTTTTGAATGTTATTCATATATTTGAAGAAAAAACATGCATATTTTGTTTCATAAGTTGACCTCTAACTCATAAAATATTTTTTTTTTCAGTTTTACCTGTACAGATACCACCTGGAGGCCTGGAGCTCCGGAACCTGGAGGCCTATCCAAAAAATCTTAAAACTTGGGAAAATTATAAGAATGATTTTATCTCTAATAACCTATCCTCTCAGTTTAAAGATAAAGCCTATATACCAGGTTTACGCAAATGTGTCAGAACTTCCCCCCCCCTTATTTGACTTACCTAAATTATCATGAAGATCCTCAAAATCTCCATATTTGGCTCTTAATTTCTGTCCAACCTCCTCCTAGTAACAAAAATTTCATAATTTTTTATTGTTCATTTTTTTAGAATCATAATTAAATTACTCTTTTTTCATTGGGTAAATAGATTTCCTATTATATAAAGTAGTAAGGTTTTTTTGTCTCGCTATTCAGTATTCACTGAACCGATATGGTTCTCCTTTACAATGTAGCTTCTCATAGGTCAAGTTATAGTTTATTACTATTTTGGGAGAGGTTACCACCACCATTCCAAGATAATTTGCCCCTAGAAAAAAAGATCCCTCTAAAAAATTTACTATAAAAAAAACTAAAATATTAAATGAGCAGCGGTCAACAACCGAACAGAATTTAGGGCGTAGATGCTAGTTTTCTATAATTAATGTTTATAACTTTGTTTTGCTTGGCTGTATGTTATTAATATATTTTTGTTATTTTATTTCTATAACCATAGTTTTTAAAGGGATTATATAAAGAGAATGATTATATAATTGAAACTTAGATTTTAATAATATTTACATTCATTTCGCCACCGTTGTCAAAACATCTTTTAGATTAGTATCTTATAAATTGTCTCAAAACATTGATATCATGATTTTTGTCTGTCTGTCTGTAACGAAGGATCGCACTAACCGGTAATCCGATATAGTTCTCCTTTAAAGTGAAGCTTCTTATAGGTCAAGGGAAGGTTGATTGTTCTATAGTCCTATTGTATAAAGTAGTAAGGTTTTTCTTAATATTTAGATAACTACTGAACCGAATGAGTTCTCATTTACAGAAAAACGTCTTATATGTCCGAGGGGGGGGGGGGGGTTGATTTATTTTGGGATAGTAAACCTCTACACTCCCAAAAGAAATCGCCCATGGAAACACATCCTCAACCTAACCTTCTTAAAAAATATTTGTTCTTAAAAAAAAGGAAAGTGGAGGATAAACTTACCAACGCCCCCGTCCCTTAAATGCCTCTAGGGGCATAGCGGCTAGTGTACTAAAATTAGCCTGTCAAAAAAGAAAATATCTTACTTTAAATTCTGTAATGGAAGAATCTTTAGCAGACACATAGATAACATTTCCATAGACAGGAGTATTTGTAAGTTCCAGGCAGGTTGTTACAGCATCGGATCTACTACTCAATACCAACACATTTATTATGTCCACATCTAAATAGAATATTAATCATATTTTCTTTTAGAATTTTTAATTAAGCTTTTATTAGGCATGAAGTTAGTTGAAATCCCCCCCCCCCAAAAAAAAAATAGGTTGAATTTAGAGGAGTAACACAGAGGTCTCAGTATGATTTCAGACTATCTTGTTTCTAAATTCAAGTCATGGGATGGTTTGATACTATTTTACTACCCCGATCCCTAGGGGCTAGGGGTGCAGTCACTAGTCATTACAAATAGAAAAATGTTGTCTATTTAAACTTTCATCTTAATTCAATATTGAACGAAAAATCAACCAATTTTAACAAAATTAATAATAATAATATATTAAACACGGAGTGATGGAACATTTGACTGTTTATTACACTAGTCTCTACAGTTTTAAAATTGCGTTTTCTTGTTCCTTGACTTAACAACTTTGGGGACTTTTATCGAATTTGAGTGTCCAAAGGTTTCAAGCACTAATTGTTATCTACAAAATGGGCAATTTTGTGTATAATCATTAGGAATGTATTGTCTTAACCCTTTAGATCCCTAGTATAATGTAAATAATGCTTAAATTAAAGCAATGTAAATATAGTAGGTCATAGTCCCTTTCGTGGCAACGCCTCTTACGGGGCGTTTTGTCGTATTTTCTCAATAACATTTTATATCTTTTTTTACCTCTATCTGGTGGAAGATTTAGCAGCTCTATATTAATCTTAACTCTTCCCCTTGGAGTTAATAGATTGTATATCTTATCTCTGATACTCTGTCTGTAGTCTCCTTTACATTCGGGCAACAAACCACCTGAATACAACAATTGAATCATGGAAAGAAAACGAAGTAGCGGGTTTCATCGTATTTCACAGAAGCTTTTGATGGGTTATTTTAGGTTAAGTTCGTTTAGGTTAATGTTAATAATTGCCCCGCAGGAAAAGGAAATTGGCCACGCAAGGGGCTATGAATAGGAGAAAAGCTACTGTGAAAATACGACGAAGCCCGCTACTTAATTTTCTTTCCATGATTGCAACAATTTAATTTATCTTATTTTAATTTCTACAAAAACTAAAGTTAATATGAGAAAACTAGTGCAAATTACACTTGTACCCAAAGTTTTATAACCACGTTATCTTATTCATTGAGTCAAAAACTTTGGGTAGGTATTCCTCGTTAGGGAAGTTACATGTTACGTATATCTTTTTATCGTCCATTGTCTTATCCCTTAAGATTCCTGCCAATATCTCAACATAGAAAATAAATCTAAAGTCCATTCAAAACATCTTTTTTATCAATCTCGCATCTTCTATGAAGTTAAAATTTTGTATAATTTAAATGTAATAAGTAATGATAATACCTTCAATTCTTAAAACATGAGGTAGCACCACATTCGAATCCTTGATAAACCTGCTCCTGTAAACTTGACATCCCAGCTTGGTAGTTGGCAACAGGAAGGGCACACAGGAAAATCCAGATTCCAGGTAACTTAACCTGTTCATCAGGGACAGCAGGTCATCCATAAAAATAGCGGCAAACTTGACAACGCGGCATTTCTTGTCAACCTGCGCAGTATTCTCAACAACTCCGTGTTTGCGGCATAATAACATGGGTTCGGAATCTGGCTGGCCGATTAACTTGGCATCAGCTAGAGCAAGGCTGTCCAGGTACAGGTCAACCTTATGACCGCTGCTTGACAGGTAAAAACCATTCTGGTCCCTATAATAGATACGTGTTGGAATCTATGGCATAAACTTATTAGTAATTCAAAATTTATCATAATCAAAAACTTTTAAATTTTACCTAAGACTTATCATAAGACCAATAGGTGAAGTTCTTCTTAGAAACATGAAAACTTTTTCGGCATGATCAACATGAGCACTTTTAAAACGGACGTTTGTTCCTCCATCCTCCTCTTTAACCTCCAGGATTTTAATCTCCAGACCTGGAAGACTTGGAACTGCCTCCAGAACAAGTCCCTGCAGCCGGATCAGATATTCTGGCTGATTTTCCAGTTCCTGTTCTATGCGGATTTTTCGGGTCATGTCGTCCATGGATTTTGACTCAATGTTGATTTTGATTTTAGAAGATTTTTTCATCATATCCTTAAAAAATATTAGCTATTACATACCATTGGTATTTTCAGCTTTTGCATAAAAATACGTGAATATGTGTAACAATATTATTTTTGGTATGCTTATGTAGAAATAAATATCTATCTAACTAGCTATCTTCAACAAGGTTAAATTTTATAGGTTTTGTCCTGATATTCAAAACTTAGATTCAATAGAAGTACTTTATATCTAGCATTGAATTTTTGAATGTTTTCATCCTTCTTTAATATATCTAACACATACCTACTAAATATATTGCTCTTAAAATTATGTAATGATTTTTTGAATTTAAATTGTACAGTACAAAAGATAATCTAAATATTCAAAACAAATCTTTTTTTTACATAGTTCATTCAAATCAAAGAAATTAAGAAGATAATCATAAAATATAATGATATTTTACCACTCCATTTTTAGATAAATTTGTGAAATAGCATTTGTATCTATTGTTAATATGAATTGCAAAAAAATAGCAATAAACACTCCTTTTTCATATTACTATTATTCATTAGAGCTGAATATCATTTAAATTATGATACTTTAAAGATATAAATTTTATTATTGAGCAGAAAAAAATTCTAATTTACTACTACCCAGTTAAAATTATATTTTGATTGTTTAAAAATAATTCATGGCCATTAAGAAAGTATAGAACCTGATAATCTTCTTCATCAGTAAGGTCAAGTTCTTCCTCAGACACCTCGGATCTATCACCTTCTTCATCGCCGGCTTTGTTGGGGCGGAATCCTAGCCTTTGATGTACTGGCCCCTTTTCTAAAAGAATTGTTTTTTTTTATGATTTCAATTTTAATTAAAGAAAAAGTTATAAATTTAGAGTAGGGGAAAAGGGCGCTTTTACACATAGAGTACTTTGTTAAACACTGATTCCCCCCTCCCTTACTAAAGAAAAGGTTTATTACTTTGTATTGGGTACTATGTAGCCCGACAGGGTTAGGGCCTTAGGCAAGGGTTGGTGGGCTTAGCAAAGAACGTCCACCACACCTCAATTACAATTTATCTATAATACAAAGTAGAACGATGTCTGTCCGTCTGTCTGTCCGTCTGAAGCTTAAGATCTCGGTAACCGCTGAACCGAATGGGCTCTACTCTTCAGGGAATATACCTACTGGTCCTGTGGTGGTTTTAAGCTATTTTCTTGGGGGGTGGGACATCCCCAACCCCCCCCCAAAAACAAAAACAAAAAAACCCCATTTTTTTTTTTTTTTTTTTTTTTACAAATTTTACGAATTTTATGAATTTTACGAATTTTACGAAATTTATGAATTTTAAGAAATTTACGAATTTTACGAATTTTGCGAATTTAATCGCAAAATGTTTTCCTGCTGGGTAGGTGCGAAAATTTGTGATCCGTTCTGCTGGGTAAGTAATAGAAGATGTAATTATACCTCTTGGGGCAAAGCCCCTAGAGGCTAGGGGCGAAGCCACTAGTTAACAATAAAGAGAGGGTTTCAGTGCTCAAACGGCACTTTGTTTAAAAGCAACAGAATAGGTTAACAAAAAAGAAACCTAAAAAGTTTAAATGCTAGAGGAAATTTAAAAAAAAAATTAATATGTATCTTAGAATTTCATCTTCTTTTGTTATCCAGGTAAGTCAATTTCTAACGTGGACAAATGACGAATTTTTGGCTAATTTTACGAAAAGAACACAAGAAATTAACAAATTTTATTAGGCAAAAATTCATTGTTTGTACATGTATCAAAATTAGCCACATTTATATATCCCTCCCTAGCGTTACCTTGATCGTCCCTGACTTGAATCCACTGACCACGGGTAAACCCACTTCCACTTGGTCCAGGTTTATCCACATGCCCCTCCAGTCCTGGAGCCGGGGGAGGCGAGGGTGTTACTGACACGGGCGAGGTCACGCGAGACAACCTGTATCATAATTTACAATAAAAGAAGTGGAAGATTACAGGGATCTAAAGGGATAAGATTATGACCGATGAATTGATGTACATCCCCAATGATGATAAAAAAGATCACCCCTTTTTAGATAACAATTAGTGGTTGAACTTGATAAACCACCCAATCAATATCCATTGAAAGTCCCCAAAGTTGTTGAGCAAACGAGTAGGAAAACGAGTAAACCTTTGGGAAATAGTGTAATAAACGATGTCCCCTCCCTCCATGGGAAGATTTTCTTGGAAAATAATTAATGATATGTGGCTAAGAAAATTCAAAGAAATAAGAGTGATCAATTATCGGATCTATCACATAACTGTTTTAAATGAAGACCACTGACAAGTCTAGAATTGTTGTCTACCTACTTTGTTATCCTCTTTAAATAAAAATGTGTATTGACTTAATTCAACATAAATCTAACAACATTTAACCAAAATACCTGGACTTTTCTGAATGGGGATCCTCCGCCCTTGTGGATCCACTGAATGTATATCCCTTTTCTTTTTCTCCCCCTAATCTGGAACCTTCTCTTGCTGCTGATAAAGAATTCATGGCTATTTCTCGGTAAATGCGCACTTCCTCGTTTTCATCCAGGTAGCTGTTGTCCGCTGCCTTTCGGTCATTCTGGACACGGAATTGTTTGTCCAGTGGCATCCGTTGGTCCTTGGAATAACTTCGTGATCTAGTAATAACATAGATAACAATCCTAATATGAAAGTAATAGGATGTTTGTCTGTCTGTGTGTAGCAAAAGATCTTGCTTACAGCTCTTTTACAGTAAATCTTCTCATAATTCCAGGGAAGGTTTAAAATCATTAATAACTTTTGGAGGTAAAATTGAAATTTGAGGGTCAATTTCTCCCCTTTAGAACCCTCCCTTTGCTTTTATAACAAGGATGATAAGATCCAAAAAGCGCAACAAATCAGACAGACAAAAATATAATTAAACAAACATAAAGTAACCGCAATTAATAGTACATAAATGTTTCTGAACTCATCGTCATCATGCAATATTAGAAAACGATTCCAACATGCCTAAGTTAGCGATCAGAGCTAACCGTGAAAGACAGCCGGATGGAACGACTCTTTATTAAAGTAACTTGGTACCTAGATCTTTTGTGTGCTCTGTATTTGTGTTGACTGGATTGTCTTTCTTTGCTGACAGATCTGGATCTGACTAGGCTGACCTGCACACATACACAACTATAAACTATCAGACAGGTAAAAATTATCTGATGGAGCTGTAACATTCTGTAAAACTGGAGAACTACCCCTATTTGGCCAACAAAATGCATCTGCAAGACAGGCACAATATAAAGATTATTTATTGTTCAATTGCCGTTAATTCAGCTATACAGCGGCTACCGCCGATATAATAGACACTTTTTATCAACAACTAACAGCTCAGTAAAAGTTAAAGTTAGTACACGCCAGGCTACAATTGAATCAAGACAAAAGTAAGCAAGACAAAGCAAAGATTATTTATTTAAAATTTCGAACAACTTTGCTTTTATGAAGTTTTTCATAAAACCTCTCTATATATGATTTATTCAAGGCTGAATTTCCGTGACCTTAGCAAAGCAAATGATAAAAAAGACCATTAATAAACTCCCTCCAGGAGTGATTTTATAAAGAACTTTATAAAAGCAAACTTGTTCAAATTTTTAAATAAATAATCTTAGCTTTTCTTGTCATAATTATGCGGCAACTCCTAGGGGGTGAAAATTGAACTTGAAATTTTCAAATCTAATTTTCTCAAAAAGATCCCGCTGAAATATTTTGGTTTTACCTGGAATTATTATGGTTTTATGTCTAATTTCACCATACATAGGTCCCAGAGCTCGGTTTTCCTTTTATCTTGATTCAATTGTAGCCTGGCGTGAGTACGTTAATAATATACAACATGTTATGGCCTATTAAAGTTTAGATGTTAACCAAATCAATAAAATTAGTTATTGGTTAGATTGTATGCCTGTTGACGAAAATCTGCCGACGCCCCATGAACAAGACTTCCTTCTTTGCTGCTGTTATGAGCAATTCTTTCAAGTTTGGATCTTAAATCAACCTCTTCTTCATTTCTTTTATTCTTAGGTATATCTTTGGCCGACGTATGTCTATAATCTTTATCAATTGATTTATCTTTTGTTTTGTTCCTCTCTTTGGCTCTTTCAATTGAACGACTTCTATGATCCGTCCCATGCTCTTTTGATCTTCTATCATAATCTCTACGATCATCATGATCTTTTCGTTTATGATCATAATCTTTAGGCTTGTCCTCTAAACTTTTTCGTCTATGATCATAATCTTTCGATCTATGTTCTTCTTTTCGTTTGTGATCGTAATCCTTTGATTTATGATCATATTCTTTAGAACTTTCGCCATGATGTTTCCGCCTGTGATCATAATCTTTCTTGTTGTCAGATTCATAATGCCTTGGCCTGTCGTGATCTTTAGATCTTCTGTCATAATCATTTCCTTTGCGGTCATAATCTCTATCAACTCTGGAATCTTTTCTATCATATGATCTATGACTGCTTGAACCATGGGCCGCATAGTTATCTTCTCGACGGGATCTTAACCGTTCTGTGGATCGTGACCGCCGTCCCCGTGGTGACCGAGATCTCTTCCTTGCTGGACTTCTTGATCTCCGTTTTGGAGACCGTGACGATCGCCGTCTGCCACCTCTAGAACGTGATCTGGAACGGCGGTTTCGTGATGTTGATCTTGCCTCGCTTGGAGATTCCTGGTTAAATTAAAATAAGAATATTAAGAAGCTAAGTATTAAAGTTGATGACCTGTTTTAACTTAATCGATAATGTAAAATTCCTAACAGAGGAAAATAATTGTACACCTACATACGTATAAATAAAAGATGCATATAATCAATTTCCTCAAACGGGCGAGGCTGCTGTAGCCTGTACATGACACTCTAACGTCGGGTCCAACAACCCAGAATAACTATCCCAAAACAGATGATAAAATTTCCCAGGACCTTTGAGAAGCTACAATGAAAGAAACATATCGGTTCAATGGTTAGCGAGATCCTTCGGTACACAAAGACAGACAGATGAACGGACATCCTGTTACTTTTACATGAGGATTAATACCTTTAACTTTTCTAGTTCAGCGTTGATAATACGAAGACGTTCATCCAGATATTGTTTGTTACCAAGCAACGCACGAAATGCGTCATTTGTATCGATCCACGGGGACTCTAAATTCTAAAGAGAGTATATGAATGTTTTTATGAGCAAATATGATTTATTTTTAGAAAATGTACAAAGGGAGAGAAAAAGACATGCACCACTTATACACTACGCTCTAAAAAGATGAAATTGTTAAAGCAATTTTTTGTAAAAATTTATAGATAGAATTCCTCGAAAAATATTCGGAATGGGAATTATAAATGAATCATTAGCTACCTACAAAAAAATTCTTTGAAGGGTAATAAAAAATAAATTATCAATTTACAGAGTGACCACTCAAAATTTACAAATATATAGTACATTTATAGTACATGAAAATTTTCATATAGTACCATATAGTACACAAAATTTTAACTAATATAGTACCATATAGTACCAAAATTTTAACTAATATAGTACTATGTAGTACCAAAATTTTAACTGATATTTGTAGTAATACCATATAGTGCCAAATATTTAAAAATAGTAGGTACTTATATATCTTATTAAATAATACAAAGTAGAACGATGTCTGTCTGTTTGTCTGTCTGTTTGTCTGTTTGTTTGTAGCGAAGGATCTCGCTTACTGCTGAACCGATCGGGTTCTCCTTAACAGGGTAGCTTCTCATAAGTCCCGGGAAGGTTTATAACTATTTTAGGGGAGGGTACCACCACCCTATCAGGAGAAATCGCCCCTAGAAAAAAATTACCCCTCCCGAAAAAGAGACTCCAATGAAACATAAACCAACTATTTCTGTAATTAGATATTTTGAATAAAAAAAAACATTTAAAGTGCCACTAGAGGCCTCTAGGGGCGTAGCCGCTAGTATTAAATATAGTAAGGGTTTTATGTCTGAAGCTTAAGATCTCATTAACTACTGAACCAATTGGGTTGGCAATTTTAGGTAAGCTTCACTTAAATCGTATGATGGTTTAAGGATTTAATTTAAGTTTAATCCCTGCAGAAAACCAACCTAGCCAGCGGGGGTTAGCTTCAGGTTAGTTAATGCTAATTTTCGCTTGACCTAAAAAACCTATATTTTGCTATATAACAAGATATATATTGTAAAAAAAAGGCACTTAACCCCTGCGGGCCACCAACCTAGCCCGCTGGGGCTAGCTTCACATGAGTCTAATGCTTATTTTAGCTCTGAATTTGTGTTCCTTGACCTAAAAAACCTATAATTTAATGTATCACAACATATATATTGGGGAAAATGCACTTAACCACTGCGGCCCACCAACCTAGCACCCTGGGGTCGGTCCCCGACTTGCTGAATCATCTTAAATGATGTCCTTATGAAGTTAAAACCCTAAGAAAAAACAATTTAAGGTAGGTTTTCACATCAAAATAGACCAAAAAAGCCTAAAAACCCCATTTCCGCGGGGTTTTCTTACCTAATATGTACCAATATCCCCCCCCCCTTTTCTAAATGTAATATTCATAACAATTGGCTGATTTATAGACTTGAGCATCTACTTCTATATTAAGTACATACAAGTGTAACAAACACACAAACTTTTTGGTTACGAATATTTTTGGGAAAAACAAGGATGACAACATCCGAAAAAGTGAAGCACTGAAATGAAAGGACACGAACATTAACACTTGTTGAGTGTCAGAGCTGATTAAACTGAGTATTAATGCAAATGTCTAAACAAAATTATAAGTAAATTTGTTGCAAAACTGATTAAATATATGTTACTGTTTAAGGACATACTGACGTTTTTAGGACTTTATTATAGAGATGCTTCGCTTATAATGCTATACCTTGTTGTAATAGAAATCAGTATACCAAAAATCAGATGAATCAGATAATTTTAACATACAAAAATTTGTTGTAAAAAAGTAAAAAATCAGCATGTTTTAAATAGACGTAGGGACTTTCTGGTAACGCTTATAGAGTTGCTGCGCTGTTAAAGGAATCATCATGCAAAGTTTGAAATCGATAGGACAATTCTAACCTGTTTAAATTAACAAAAAAAGCTTACTGTAACAGACGGGCCGAACCTAATTATAGAAAAGCTTCGCTTTTAAAAAGGTGATACCAATGATGAGGGAGCAGTAAACATTTTTTTTATTGGTGGAAGAACCGAACACTAGAAGACTTTTTTTCAAAAAAAGTCCTAAAAATGCACAATTATTGCTTAATTAAAGGTGTCGCACAGAAAGGTATTAATCAAAACTTATACATTTCACCGACTCAGAATTACCAATTTTTAAAAATTCAATGGGCGTGCTGTTCCAACTAATTCCTTTTAAGATATAATGACCATTGATACCCAAAAAAGTGTTCTGGTAGATTTTTTTCAGTAATATGTCAGTTTTGATTTCCATAAGAAGGGGAAGGGTTCCCTCCGTGGGAGAAATTTTTTTCTTCTTTTAAAGTATGGCTTTAATTACCCTCCTGAAGAGCAGATTAAGAATCAAAAAACGGTTTATAAAAATGTTGACCCTTGAAAAGTTATCCTTAAATAACTGTCAAAATTTGCTGATTTTGCTAAAACGTCCAAAATTGTCAGTCTTTTGAGGATAGCCCTTGCTATGATTAAAATCTATAAAAATAGTTTTTTTTCAAATTCTTTAATATACTCTTCAAAGCGAATTCAGGAAGGTATTAAAGCCATAAAAAATTCATTTTTTGTATTAAAATCGAGATTGACATATTGCTGAAAAAAGCTACCAGAACACTTTTTTTGGTGTCAATTGTCATTATATCATAAAAGAAATGGGTTAAAATAATGCGCCTAAATTTTTTTGTATTTTGAGACGGTATACTATAAAAACACCTCCAAGGTCCTACCCTAACCCAGCAGAGCATTCTTTACTTAACCTAACTTGGTCATCTAGCAATCCTATTATATAAAGTAGTAAGCGTTTTTTGTCTGTCGCAAAGGATCTCGCTAACCGCTGAACCGATATTGTTCTCCTTTACAGTGAAGCTTCTTATAGGTCTAAAGAAAATTTTTAATTATTTTTGGGGAGGGTATCTTCACCCTCCTCCCCCCCCAAATTTTTTTTTTACTCTTATGAAACTCAAATTTAAAATGGGATGATGTCGACTTTTTCCCTCCAACCTTAAGTGCCCCTAGAGGCTTCTAGGAGCGTAGCCGCTAGTATACAGAAAAAGCACCAATCAAAAATTTAAAGGTTAAAAATTTAGCCTATGTATTAAGCCGCTTCAGCAATCTCAAAAATATGAAGAACAAGAAGAGTTTATATCATAAGAAATAATAAACATCATTGAATCAAAAATATGTATGATCAAGGTGATTTTAAGAGTCATTGCATATCTCAGAGCTTATGTTAGCCTATGAAGCTTTGGTTTATAATTTTTATTTTACATACCCAAATCACTTTTCTCTTTTTTAGTATGTGCCAGAGCTGAAATTGTGAGGCTGCAGTGAGTTTAGAAAAATATTTAAAAGCATTTTTGCAATGTAAAATAAATACTCAATAATGATTTTTAAATGAATGTTGATGAATTTTTATCCTGAGTAGATGAATTGTAATGTCAAAGAAAGAATAAATAATACTCATAATAATAATATAAAAAACAGGTAAAATAAATACTATACAATGTAATACTACAAACAATATTATCATACTTAATTAGTTTTAAAATAATATTAAAAAAAATTTTATAGTACCAAAATTTCAACTCATATAGTACATATAGTACCTATTTTGTCATATAGTACCATATAGTACAAAATTTTGACTATATAGTACATATAGTACATATAGTACACAGTGGTCACCCTGAATTTATATTATTATTAGATTAGGTTACTAAACCCAAAGAACGTTTCTGTGCTTGCACCTGAAGATAAAGGGAGGGGGGGGGGGGGGGGGGGTTAATGCAACCATCTCGTAATCAGTGAGCAAATGGCTCTTAGAATTCGAATTTCGATCTGAACTTTTGCATGAAAAATCCCTGGTAGGTCTATTGTCCTTAAATCGAACAAAAAGTTGGAAAAGTAACGGCTGGAGGCTCAGCCGTTTTTTGCCTATTTTCAGGGCAAATCCATCATCAATTACGTAGGAATCAACTTTTTAAAACATATTTTTGGTTTAATTCATGTTAAATGATAGCAATAACCATTTTTATAACTTCTAGTACCAACAGCTACCGTCTATAACCGTTTGAAAGCGTTTTGGAGTGGAAAAGAATATTATGTGGAGATAGGTTTCGTGACTAATTTGCAATATAGATATCCAAAAAATGGCAAAACGGCTGAGCCGCCAGCCATTAGCCGTTACTTTTTCAACTTTTTGTTCGATTTAGGGATAATAGACCTACCAAGGATTACTCATGAAAATTTCAGATGGAAATTTAAATTCTAGGTGCCATTTGCTCATTGATTACGAGATGGTTGCATTAAACCCCCACCCCCCTTTAAAAAATGTGTTAGTAGGTACCTTTGGATAATCTGGGTGTTTCCCACCGACAACACCAGTGTAGGGATCAGGTGCGCACCGGAACCTTTTATTTTCATCCTGTCCGTTTCAAGATGACTTATCAAACATTATTTATCATAAAAATGAAATAAATTTTACACATAAACTTAGTCCGTATGAATCGCAGATAATATAATAAACAGGAGTCTGGATATAATATTATTTGGATTTAATACTGGATAAACGAACTGAGTGACATTTTAGCAAGCTAAATTGACTAGGTACAATCTTTCCCCTGTCATAATATCCATTAAGGGGTTAGGGGCCGGCTAGGTAATTTCATAATGTAACCAAATGAAGAAAATCAAAGGTCGCGGTACAAATACCTGTTCTATGCATAAATATAAGCTTATATATGCAATTTTAGCTTTCTAGAAGCATTCTTAGTGGTAGAAGGTGATTTTGCATTTTTTTTGCCAATACGCGAATTATCTAAAACATAAAGGTTCTTGGTTACCCGTCTTTGGGCTGCCCTAAAGGCAACTTAAAGTAATTTTAGACTATAAGTTCAAATGGCAACTGCCTTTTATTCTTCTTGCCATTTCTAAAAAGCTAAAGTAGCATCTTTCTGGCCCTTCTGTGAGCTGAGATCTGAAAAAGTGTTACCAAGGCTCCATTGAAGGATCGAAACCATGGAGCTCGAAAAGTCCATCTTTCAACCTGCCTGCTGGCACAGGTGCTCTTATCCCGCTAGAGTTGGGCTAGAATGGTGTTTAAGTTGTTTGAGAAAGGTCTTATTGTGAGTAGGAGATAACATTAAAGGATGCCTAGTCTAAAATTCGTACCCTGAAGACGGGTAACCAAAAAAATTTCAATGTTTCACCTTCGCCTTCAAAATCCAAGTTTTGACTTTGCCAGGTCTGCCTGGAGAGTTAAAGACAGTTGACAAATCTTTGTTGTTAATATGTCTATAGAGAGCTATTATCATAACAAAGAGAAAACTTTAAGGGCTGAAAGTCTATTTCTCACCCAGCTTACACCAGAAGGGCAAAAGTCTTGCAAAAATTAGGGTCGGTCCGACTGTCCATCTTTCCAGGACAGTTAATTTAGACATAATGATTCATATAACAGTAAAGTAAGATTTTGGAAGCGTAGCAACTCTATAAATGTTACCAAAATGTCCGTATATCCATTTTTATATGATTTAAATATCCTTTTCATCTGATTTTTGGAATACTGATTCCTATTACAACAAGGTACAATTATATAAGTAAAACATGTCTATAATCAAGTTCTAAAAATTTAAGTATGTCCTTAAACAGTATCCTGTATTTAAGCAGTTTTGCAACAATGTACTATTTTTTTCAAATTATACATTTGTATTCTGCTTATTCAATTCTGACACTTAATAAGTGTTCATGTTTGTTTGTCCTACACCTAGAACTGATTCTATGGCCAATATACTAACCCAATAATTACCAAAATCCAAGAATCTTAAAATATTTTCAGTTCTTGACTTTAATGCCACCTTTCATGTCGTTTCAGAATATATGTTCAAATGGTACCTCCTAGTAGAATCCAATGCCATTACTAAAATGCTAAAGAACATTTTTCTAGCTCATCTGTGGCCAATTTTAAAGTTAATGTCTTAAAAACTAGGTTGAAACTTCGATGTTTTTCCGTTCTCGATACATGACTTTAGAGTACAAAGGGATCCTTGGTTTGACAAATTTTTCAGATCTCAGACCACAGATGGGCCAGAAAGACGTTCTATATCTTTTTAGAAATGACAAGGCAAATGAAAGGCAGTTACCGTTTAAACTTATGGTCTAAAATGACAAACCGGTGCCCTTAGGACAGCCTAAAGATCGGTAACCGATAACCTTAATCTTCAGGTTTAAAGATTCATTCTTCGCGTATTTTCGAAAAATCTTGATTTTACCTTCTACCACTTAGAATCAAGATAGAACCAAAAAATTTCATAGTATTACTTATTTTTATGTATAGAACAGGTATTTGAACCGCGACCAAAAATTTTTTTTTTTGAAATTACCTAGGGCCGGCCCTCCCTTCCCCCTTTATTTTCAATTTCTTAAAGTTCCCATGCTAGCTAGATAGAGGAAAAGAACCTTCATCATGTTGCTGCGCTACTCATGAACAAATGTTTACCTTAAATTTTTCGATCAATCACTACTCACAGTTTCGGGGTAGCGGGTTTCGTCGTATTTTCACAGTAGCTTTTCTGCTATTTGTAGCCCTTGCGGGGTTATTATTAACATTTACCTAACCTAACCTAAATTAACATATCAAAGCTAATGTGAAAATACGACGAATCCCGATACTTCGTTTCCTTTCCATGAATCAACAATCTTATGCTATTACTCTAATCCATGCAAAACAATATTTGAGTGAGAAATGTTTGATATGTCGTATTTCTCCCTGAAGAGCCCGCTTCATATCCTCTGAATAGTCAACATGTAGGAGGCTGCTGTGGAGGCCACGCCCATTCACCTCCTAGCATGTTCTTCCTTTAGATATATTCGAAATTTGATTATGTAGATGTTATATTGAACTAAGTGATGGGAACGCTATACAACTATAGAGGTTTGAGATATGATTTTCTCGTATTCATTCGAATCCGGTGGATAGGAACCGGTTCTCATCCATACGAAAAAACTATGTCCAGCATCGTATTATATCCATTTTTCTACGAATATAAAAATGTACAATCATAAGATTGAAAACAGTTTTTCGCCCGTGCCTTCGGCATCTCGGGACTAAAAATAACTGTGCATTTTTATATCCACGAAAAGGTGTTCATAAAACGATGCGATAAATAACTATTCTGGTCTTGGTGTGGCAGGAAATAGGCAGACTTCTTTTCTACGAATTTTAGTTTAATTTTTTAATACACTTATTAATAAGTAAATATTAATATTGTAAAAAAAAACTTCTTTAGCTAAATAATAGGCTAGGTACCTACTTCTTTCTTTATTTAAAATATAATTATCACACAACATTTTTTTTATGACTTAATAAAATATCTTGAAACCCAATCTTACAAGAAACCATTAATGTACAAATCAATGTTTCGAATGAATATTTTTAGATTAAAAAGTTTACAAAAAGAGGGGAGGCGGGTGTGACACTTTTTGAAACCAATACTAAAAGTAAAAGGAACTCCAGTAAAAAAAAGAGTTACTGCACTAATATTTGGGCATGTTAATAGCTTTAAAGAGATGAAATGTGGAAACATATTTCTTTTCATAAAAATTACTAGAGTGAAAATAAAAGGAAAATATGCTGTTTCTGGATTTAAAATTGTCTAATTTGGCAATAAGATTTTGGCTGGAAACGGCAGTATTTTAGGCGATTGCGGCGGATCCGTCACCGTTTCTTCACAGTTCTACATTGTTCCTCTTTAAAGCGACTGCTGTGCCAAATTTCAGTGTTGTAACTCTTTGTTTAAGTTGAGTGTCATACCCGCCCCCTCTCAATAGGACATATCTAAAGAAGAACAGTTGCAATCCTGAATAGCCAGCTCCGCGCCCTCCAGACTGGACATATTCACAAATCCATAATCATCAACAATGATAACATCAATCACAGACCCATATCGCATGAATATTGACCTGAAAATAATATAATGTATAAAAACTTAGGTATCTAGATTGAAAAAAAAAAACATTTTGGTTTAGTGAGTGAGTTAAAAGTGCACTGCGCAAAGTTGATTGCTCGAGTCTTCCCTGTGCATTATATAAATGACTTGAATTTTCTCTTGGCCATAATGGGAAAACTAAAAGTAAAGTATGACACCTGCCATGTCTATATCCTTATACATCATATAACTAGTAACAACAGGTACCTACTAAAAAAAAGTTTACTTACAAAAATTAAGATTTTTACAACAACAAAAAAATCCTATTTAAAATAATAGTACTAAATATACTACTTAATCAGCAAAATTATAGCCTGTATGATAATACCTACCAAATATTGCTGTAAAATTTAAATATTGGAAATGAAGCATTTTTTCTCCTCTTTAATATTGTAAATTCTATATTTCAAGATAGGATGTGAATTTGTCATAAACTGTATAAGTATAAATTTTCAAGGAAACTTTGCAATGGTTCTGTTTGTGTTTTAGGTTATGGAGAGGCTTTAGTCCAATGCCTAGTCGAGCACTGAAAAACACCATATCCCTTATTTTAAATAAAACAAAAACAAGAAGGGGGTAGTTTAACGTGTTCAGGGACTAGAGAATGCGATTCATACAACAACTCAAAGTGAAAATTTACCATCTTCCCTTACCCCCACCCCCCTCTTACCCACTTCCCATCAGCTACATCAAAAACAAGTTTTACGCAAAAAAATTTTCGGCAATTTCAGATGGAATTAATTGGCTGAATAGCAGCCCCTAATCGTGTTAAGTTTGTTACTTTAAAAATGTTTTGGACCAGCAGCTATAAAAAAATTTCCCCTCCCCCCCCTGCCAAACATATTCAATTTTCCATGTACCAAAAAAAATTAAGACGGGGGAAGAGGTTCTAAGCTCGCAAGTCAATTTGATAGAAAGCACTGAGATTTTTGTGACAAACCTTAAATCTGCAGCCACCACTGATTTTGCAATGTAATTCACATAAACTGGATAAAAACTCAGCGCCATTTTTATCACTTTTTGTTGTTGTCTTTTTTCTTTTTATTTTTTATTGTGTGTCTTGTTTATTTGTCTGTGTTCTGTTGAGGGTAGATGTAAATTTGCTTCTTCATCTATGAAACAAAACAAAATAAAAAATAAAATTTATGATAGTTACATAAAAGATCTATAAAAAGCTAAAAAAAGAAATTAAAGGGCTGTTTATATTTCAAATTGCCCTACTTTAAAAAATTAAATATTTTTTCTTTTTGTAACAAAATATAATAGAATATTATCTTACTAAAGTCTTATATTTCAATGAGTTGAATTTAAAACAAGAAAACTTATATTTCAAAAATAAATAAAAAACTTAATTAAGAACCTTTGTATGTATAAGAATATACACAATTCAAATTTAAAGTCACATATTTGATATTTCACATGATTTTGTGACCATTTCAACCTTCACCGTTAGCCAGAATATCTGAAAATATTTAACATTATTTTCATCATTAAACTAAAATTATAAAAATTACACGTTAAATAAGTACCTAAAGATTACAATTTTTATTTATTTTCATACAATAAAAATTACAGAATCAATTTAATAATTGGCAACAGCTTTTTAAAATATTTAAAATATTTCTTCTTACAAAAGGCTTTTAATATTTAATTTTAATTCTTTAATGAATTTGAAAAAATTATTGAACACTGTAATTGAATTGAGTATAATAAGCATTTTCTTATTTAGCAAGAGTGGATCTAGAGCAATTAACAGTAAAGATTGCTAGAATAAAACCTTTCATAAACTAGTACTTGAGAGGCTCTCAATTGCCAAACGGCTAAACGTATGCATGTTCTGTTCGTTTTTTGTCTTGTGACCTATTAGTACGTTTGTCGTTTTGTCATTTGGCCTCCAGTATTCTGTGAAGTTCTAAATATTTAAGAAAGATTTAATTCTAGGAATATTTTACAGTGAACTGTTTTAGATCCAAATATTTATATAAAATAACAATATACATTCCTGATAAATTTAAAATCACCGAACCTTGGTGTAATAATAAGCAGACCATGTTTTGTAAAAAAGTTTAGGCGATCATAACAATTTTAATTCTATAAGGTACACATTTCATTGTTAGATTTTTCTTGTAACAAGCACATTAATAATATAAATTATATATAATTAATTACATAAAATATTGAAAGTTTTTTTTAATAATTACAATGATAATAAGACATTCAATATGTATGGTATATTGTATAAGTTGTTTTTACTAATTAAGTTTTGTATATTTTGTTTAAATTTGAAGAAAAAAAATATCTCAACTACCCTAAATTAAGTTTTTTTAAATTAAAATCCTTAGTACTGGAGGTCTTTTTTTTGCATTTCTTAACATATAAAGGCTAACTTGGTATCTAGGGATTTAGACTATTTTCCCAGATTTAAATAATAACATTTAAATTGTTATCATATAAAATAAATATATTTCTTCTTGTCACCTTACAGTTTTAAAGCTAAGTTTTTATCTAAATTAAATCATTCATTTTGAATTTGAGCTGGTAACAATTAAAATTGGTAAATAAAAAGGTAACTTCAGTTTTAATTTTCTTAAATATCTATTAACTTAATTCATTGTATAAGCATTATTGATAATTATTTGTTACAAAATATTTAGAAATGCAAGCTTTGTTTGTATGTATATAAAAATAACTAAACCGAACTCAAGCAAAATGGTTGGCGTTAGAAACTTAAATTTTCACTTTAATTTGCACATGTCTTTTTTTTTATTTTTGTAACACTAATTCCATTTTTATTAGGATCCATTATTTTGTATCACTTCACTTGTTTCAATATGTTGATATCCATATGAATAAATATTTTGTGTATGGATGTAACAATTAAAAGAGACCACAATCTTTGAGATTATTCTTGATTATTACATCCGTCACAGCATCAAACACAAACTGAAATAAAATAAATTCATTAATATATTTTCTCTGCAGAGAGAGAGAGAGAGGGGACAATGGGCTGTTTTATACACCAGTCGTCAAAGTTTTGTAATAACGTTTTTTTATTACAACTTTGGGGACTTTAGTATATTTGATTGGTCGCTTAATTAGGTTGAGTGTTCGAACGTTTCAACCATTAATTTCAATCTACAGAAGGGGTAATTTTGTGTATCATCATCAAAATATTGGATATTGTGCCTAACTCAGAAAATGTTTTTCTTATAATCTTAAGAACTAGCTATCCTATCATCTATCTTGGTATCTACTATCTATCTAACCTAAATAGTAGTAGTATCTGTAGCACCGGTAAAGGGAGTGAAGATCTTAAGAACTAGTTATCCTATTTTCTATCTTGGTATCTGCTATCTATCTAACCTGGATATTAGTAGTATCTGTAGCACCGGTAAAGGGAGTAAAGAATTTAATAACTAGCTATCCTATTTTCTATCTTGGTATCTGCTATCTATCTAACCTGGATATTAGTAGTATCTGTAGCACAGGTAAAGGGAGTGAAGATCTTAAGAACTAGCTATCCTATTTTCTATCTTGGTATCTGCTATCTATCTAACCTGGATATTAGTAGTATCTGTAGCACAGGTAAAGTGAGTGTAGATCTCCTTCAGATTTCCCTTCTGATCTCTGCATCTGCAAAAGCATTTTATAATTTCATTTTTACGATAACAAAACTATTTAAATGCAACTTAACTTTTTTGATTTATTTAACACCAAAACATGATTAGAGCCAGTTTTTATCCCGTGGAAATTTGTAATATTGGTAGTCGTAATAAAAATAATATTTCTAGTTTAAATAGTAAATACATTTAATTTTGTTAGTTTGTTTGTAGTTCTCAACATTTCTAAAAATGCCGCGTGAATAATCAAGTAATAAATGACGTCTTCCTTTTACATAAACTTATTTTTTTGCAGAGCATTAAAAGCAATAAAGCTCGCATTATGATTAACCAATTATACCTAAAGAAAAAAGCTTCACAACTTTTGTAAATAATCATATCTGTTTCTTACACGATTTAAAATAGAACAAGGGGGGGGGGGGCGAAGTTTTGACACATTTGCGTAAACCTGGCACCTAGGCTTTATCTTTGGACTGAGAGGATAGGTTATTAGAGATAAAATCGTTCTTATATTATGAATTTCACGAAGTTACAATTTACGAAGCTACAATTTACGAAGCTACAATTTTAAAAACATAGGATAAAAAAGTATTAAGTATTGCTTTTTAGTCTCTATATAAATATCGCAAATTATTCTAAAGGGCTTGTTTATCGACAATACAATCTATTTGAAATTGAAAACATGAACTTCAATCACAGAGTCAAGGGCGTCCAAGCATTTTAATTTTTTTTTTTTTTTTTGGGGGGGGGGGTTAATCACCCTTTTACCTGGCCCCCCCCTTTCGAGGTCCTTGCACAAAGTAGCTGCGCTACCAAAAACGCAAGTTTTTAAAATGGTTAACCTGTTAAGAGACTCGAACTTGAGTTGAATGTAGGCTGCCGCGTCTTCGTATGTGTTGGGACCTAAACATTAATTTTCATATAGAAGTTTTCAAAGATAGTAAAACAAAATTTGGAAAAATAAGCATGGGTTAAGCTACAAAATTATAGTTAAATCTTTTGACATAACATGAAAGAATAAGTTAATTATCACAACGTATTAATGGCAGCTTTCTGCGGATATCAAAATGACAGAGTGAAAGATTAAAATAAGTTTTGGTAGCCCCGAGAACCGGTTTTGATCAAGCCATACTGGGACTTTTATGGAATGAAATGTAGAAGAAAATACCCATATTAAGAAAAATTTGTATGAATTTCTTGTATAACAGAATCGGTTCAAGTGCCCTCTCTTACAGGAGATATAAAGAGAGGGACATTTCTTAATTTATTTCAAAATAAATAGGGTGCCACTAAGTTAGAGCTAAAGCACTAGGATTATTTCTTGACAGTTGATTTTGTGTAGTACAATGTAAAAACGGCTGTGCAACTGCCGAAGCGACAGTGAAGCCGCCGTTTCAACAGTTCTACAATGTACTACATTAAAATAAATGGCAAGCAAAATGTGTTTTAATTTTCGTTCCTTAAATTACAGTTTAACTATATATTTTTCTATGTTAATCCATAAATCTCACATATTATTCCTTATAAAACCTTCTAAAAACTCGATTTGGTTTTGATCAAAAACTAAATTTAATACAAATAATTTTCATAATTTTCTAGTGTATAATTAATACTAAATAAATAAAATAAAATATTTATTACTAATAGAGTTAATTTAAAAAAAATCTAAGTTATAAAATATATTTAGGCGCAATTTATAAAAATTCTCTCCTGGAATGAAAATAACATGTTTTATTATTTGTATATTTTCCTAGAAATAAGTAAATCTCTGGATAACCTTTCTACCTTCAAAATATTTAGGCAACAAGCATGAAAATTTTCACAACAAAAATCGCAAATAACACTAGTCCCCAAAGTTTTACAATAACGTTTTCTTATTCGTTGGCTTAACATCTTTGGGGACTTTATTTGAATTTCGATTGGTTGGTTTATTAAGTTGAGTGTTCAATCGTTTCAACAGCTAATTTTAATCTACAGAGGGGGTAATTTTGTGCGTCATCATTGGAGATGTACATCAGTTTATCGCCCACTGTCTTATCCCTTTTGATCCTTGTATATATTGTAAAGGTACCGATATTGTTATTAAGTTATTAACTAGATATAGAATTACACAGTAATTTTAGTAAAAGTCAAAATAATTCTATTCAGTTGCCATATCCCTTACCCTTTAAAATTAGTTTTTTGAAAGAGCTCAATGTAAGGACTTAAAAAATATAAGGACTTCGATAGTAGCTATACTAAAACTCAGTAACTACACCACAAAGGGGTTTTGAGGGGACATCAGTTTTTTTACTCCCTTTTACGGAAGTGACATAAAAAGCGTTGTGGCTAGATCGATAACCATGGAAACTAAAAGATATTATAATTTTGTATTTTTCAACATTATAAATTAAGCATAATATTTTACTTTACAAACCTTTTTTTCAATTCGTATTATCTTTCGAAATTGAACATTAAAAGTAAAATATTTGGTTAATAAATTAGTATATCTTGATAATTCTTATCATGTGAAAAATGCTAAGACAAAGTATAAATATTTTGGTATAAAGAGGGCGTGCTTTACCACATCCTTGTTTTAACAATGACAGAAAAGCCGCAAAATCCATCTAAAAAAGCTCAAATTCTGCATTTTTTTGAGGAAAAACAATCTTCTTACATCTAATCTAGCATGCTTTTTTCTTCTTCTTTAGCCACAAAATGCTTGAGAAAAAAAGGCGTAATATATGTACGCTGTACGCATTTGTGTGATCATATAAGGCAGACATATAAATGTACATATACATAGGCAAAGACTTAGCATAGCAATGGCAAGGGTAACCAAAACCAACCATTTGGTGTCCCCGCTAATTAGTTGATTTTTATAGTAAAAATTTTACAAGTAGGAAATATTAGGGACAAGTGACCTGACAAACAATTCTTAGGGAAAAATTTCGCGACAAATCACTCCCTTCTTACCCACTTCCCTTTAGTAACCGAACAAAACAAGTTTAACGCCAAGTGGCGTACACTCTAATATCCAAATTTTTAGCAATTTCAAATGTAATTTATTTGCTGAATAACACCACCTGAGAAAATACACAATAAAACCAACTAATAATGAACATTACCCTAAAATGCTTACTACACTTTCTTAATTTGAAAACTTTGTTGCAATGAGGGGCAACCATGTAATGCCTAGGCCTAGAATGGCTGTACTATGGTCTCACATAAGAATAGACAGTTCATAATAGACAACTTGATCTAATTCGAAAATTTGTCTAATATTTATGGTCCTTTTAAATTGTATCTTATACTTTATATGTGTGTCTTTTCTTTTGTGTAGGTGAAGTGTGTTTATATATAAGCTGCAATACCCAATGCCATAAAAGTCCTTGTTATTTTTAAAGATTTTTAAATTTTCTAATCTTTACTCCAATTCTAAAGCAAAAAAAATTTAAAATCTTCTAAATTAAGTTTTACCGGGACATTACACCAATTGCTGTATAATCAACTGTGTACACGTCCATTGGTCTAACACTGGATGGTTTGGGGCGGTGTCATGATCTGCCCCCGGGATAAAGAAGACTTATAGTCGCTAAACTTTTGGCATTTTCCATTATGTCACGAGTGAAGTAACAACCCCCCACCCCTTCCCCCTACTTTGAAGACTTGAGTCACTTTCTTTTATAACATGGGTGAAGTTAACTACCCCCCTCCCCAAAATAAAAAGGAAATTGTTAGGATTATGAAGAAAAATATATGAAAGGCTCAGGGGGTGGAGGAAACATCCTAATCTCAATTTCGTAAAACGTAAAATGCCAAATTTTCCCTCATACATCTGTAGACAATTTAATATGTATGAAGTATAGATAAATAAATTCACGCGCAGCTAATAGATCCGTCAACAACTTTTTACCAGCTCGACATTGAATTTAAATTTTAATTTAACCATATTTGAAATATGTTATAACAGTCTCCTTTAGTATTATATGTTTCAGTTCTTCAGCTATACTATATACAATTATACATAGATATAAAAAATTAATTTATTTAAATTATGCAATGTTATTATGAATTTCAATGAAAATGGAGGATTGTGATTGTCTAAACCATTAAAAATGGTTTGCTATCAACAAAATAAAAAAACATGACAAGAAAAATAATAAATTGTTCTGAAAGATTTCTTTAGGGAAATATTTAAAATAAGCTTGAATGTTTTGGGACATTTCAGGGTTAAAGGGGATAAGCATTTATATTTACAGGGAATTTTCTATTGCAATAAAACTTTTTTTTATTTCTTATGGCCCCTTTCTCCCTGATATTGAAACAATGCAAATGTGATAGCTTAGTATATCTCTACATTATTCCTTTATCCGTGGTGAAAAACTCATCATATCTGATCCAGATTATTGGAACGAAATCCGTAGCTTGACCTTGATCAACATATTGACATTCTTGTTTTCCGATAGATTTTGTATTCTTTAAAGAGCCCAATCTTGTATCCATCTAGTATATATATTTTACTTTTTATGTTAATTCGTCCTTAACTCTATGGAAGAAATGCGGTTTTTTTTGAGCTGCTTCTTAAGATAAGACTTCTATTCATTTGTAAATATACTTATTAATAAAAACTGTGCAACTTCCTTGGTTCCTTAGTCATGCTACAAGACGAATGTTCATATGGGTATGCAAAGACTTCGTGAATATCTTACTAAAATTTATTTTATTAGGTAATATTTTAAAAATTAATTCTAAATATTTTTTTGTGCAAAAAGCCAACACTTGGATGTTTTGTAAAAATTCCATAGCAATTCTACATAATTTGTTGACGAGAGTTCACAGATAAACAGACATTCTTTAACCCTTTACGACTGTCAAATTTAACCCTTCGGTCATGATGGAGACATTATGGTGAATAATCACAATACTTGTTTACTAGTTTTATAGATTTTGAGTATTTTTTCAATTTTAAACTAGGATTCATTTATATGTTTCTAAATTATATTCTTTGTAATAGAACCAAAGGCACCATCATCTCAATTATTGCAGAGACGACCAATTCTTTGATTGCAGGACCTTCACCTGAAAGTCCTAACCTTGGATATAATGGATTCAGGTATAAGGTATAACCAACAAGTGAAACAAATCTAAAATAATATTTGGGGGGCAAATGGAGAGGTCGTCAATTTTACGATGTGTTGCCCCCCAACGACAGCTGAAACCCACGTATAGGTTTCGTGATTTCCCCCCGAATTAATTTCGTTATTGGTATAAGCTGTAATGGATTACTTAATTTTTGGGACCAAGGCCTTACTTTTACTATAAATGTCGCGCATCTGACACAGCAGCATTAGGCATGGTATTTATGTCTTTATAGGAGCGGATTCGAAACTATGGCCTCCCGAAGACTGTGGGCCGAGGGTTAGTATTTTATGTTACATACAATAGGTGAATATATGCATTAGGCATGGTATTTATGTCATTATAGGAGCGGATTCGAACCTATGGCCTCCCGAAGACTGTGGGTCGAGGGTTAGTATTTTATGTTACATACAATAGGTGAATATATGCATTAGGCATGGTATTTATGTCTTTATAGGAGCGGATTCGAAACTATGGCCTCCCGAAGACTGTGGGCCGAGGGTTAGTATTTTATGTTACATACAATAGGTGAATATATGCATTAGGCAAAGTATTTATGTCTTTATAGGAGCGGATTCGAAACTATGGCCTCCCGAAGACTGTGGGCCGAGGGTTAGTATTTTATGTTACATACAATAGGTGAATATATGCATTAGGCATGGTATTTATGTCTTTATAGGAGCGGATTCGAAACTATGGCCTCCCGAAGACTGTGGGCCGAGGGTTAGTATTTTATGTTACATACAATAGGTGAATATATGCATTAGGCATGGTATTTATGTCATTATAGGAGCGGATTCGAACCTATGGCCTCCCGAAGACTGTGGGTCGAGGGTTAGTATTTTATGTTACATACAATAGGTGAATATATGCATTAGGCATGGTATTTATGTCATTATAGGAGCGGATTCGAACCTATGGCCTCCCGAAGACTGTGGGTCGAGGGTTAGTATTTTATGTTACATACAATAGGTGAATATATGCATATGAAATATGGATGGTAAGAATATTTCTTTCTTTTGGTCATCTTCCAAGAAATTGTGCAATTTTCTTGGTTTTAAGCAAAACATAAAATTGCAGTCTTTAGGATAATTAGAAAATTAGAATGGTTAGTAGTTCTTTATATTAGCCTGCATTAGGAATGGTTAAACATTGATAATTCAAATATATTTTTTTTTGGTGGTTTTTGAAAATCCAAAAAAATATAATAAAGTCCATCATTTTTTGTTATGTCTTGTTGAAAAATTATGAACAGAATTTATCAAAATCAATAAATACGATGTCTGAATGTTACTTTATTAACCACCAAAATGATCTCGTTTTACAGAACCTTGGCTAGTTATTAAGACTGTATTTTGCAAGCCATTTAATCCAATCATCTTTTTGCCAAGTTCTAATGAATTAAGAGATAAGTAAATACTTAAAAGTTGAAGATATACATATGTGAATCGAGAGAATCTCTAAAGCTTAGGGATCTTAAGGAACAAGATAATGGTCAACAAATTGATGATCACCCAAATGAAAGAAATAAAAAGCTAGAACTATTTTAAAAGAAAAAGTCCAGATTAAATACAAGTTTTCAAGGTAATGAATGTGAGAAATTTTTTAATGTCACAATTCAATGTCTTCTACCTTTCTGATAAATCCAGAATCTATTATCAAATATTAGCATGTAAAAGTAATATATTCCTATCTTTTCTCTCTCTTTAACTAATTGCATATCCACATTTTAATATATACTCTCATACTTTTAACCCACAAATAACCCCAATGAAATGATTCTATTTACTTGTTCCTAAATTCCTTATCTGTTTACCATGTTGGTCCACAATTAACCAATTAGTTTGACGGCCAGCTATCAATAAATTCATTAATATAGCAAGCCAACTTGTTAAATATTATGGAGGGGTGAAGCTACACTACAATCATGTCACTGTTCATCTTTATTACTTCTGTTATCACTAACTACAAGAGGGAAGAGTGACGGGAGGTCTATGTCAACGTAATTTTAAAAAAAGTTTGTTTTTTATTTGCAAAAGATTTTTATGGAATAAGGGACATTTGCTTGTTAATTACATACAACAACATTATCTTATTAGTTGGTTCAACCAAAAATTCAACTTTAAATAAAGGGTAATAATGTTGATAATCATTGGGGTTTATACAAATTTATCCCCCATTGTCTTATCCCTTAATATCCCTGAAGATTTGCTAAAAACTTGCTACATAGGGTCTTGTTAATGTATATAGCTATTTAAAATTCTGCTGAACTACTTTGATGATGAATTATCCTTGTTAAATCAACAAAAACGCCCTAGAGGAATCACCCAATCAAAATCATGCATTCAATGATATAGATTTATGAGCAGATATAAGAAAACGGTCATACAATTATCATGCAAAAAAAACAATAACTACGTCTGCCAGAAATTAAGGGGTTAAAGTCGAGGATCTAAAGGGATAAGACAATGGCCGATAATTTGATGTATATCCCTAATGATGATACACAAAATTAACCTTCTGTAGATTACAATTAGTCGTTGAAACCAATCAAAATTCACTATAAAGTCCCTATAAAACTTTGGGGACTAGTGTAAAAGACAGCCTATAGTCTCCTCAATCTCCTGGTTAAAGTTGTCTAATTTTGCTCTGGTTATTCAATATAATTTAAAGTTAATTTGGGATACATTCTGCAATTAATCATACAAATAGCTTTAACTATTTTATATGTTTATTAATTAGGGGAGAGTGTTACCTTTCTCCCAGAAACATTCAATTCATAGTTTTGTATCTCGTATTGCAAAACAATGATTGCGAGATATTTAGGCATGATTATTTAAGTTCAGTTAAATAACTGAATATCAAATATCAGAAAATAAATGGATTGGGTATAAAAAGTTAAGATAATTTTCTCTAAGCAGGCAAGCTTGAGCAAAACCTTTTCCCATAAAAAATACACTTGCACAAATATTTAATTGGAAGCAGTTTTCTTCCAATCAAATAAAAGTTCGACATCTGTAAATAGAATTTGCTATCCAAAATACAATAGGTAAGGCATTATCAATTTTATTCCAGCAAATATTTAATATGCTTCTTTCCACCTTAACTAAATAAGGACCTTGAAAAATGAAATTGAAAATGATGAACAGAAATATTCATTATCAAGTAGTTTTAAGTATTGCGACTAAAAATCCTACAACTTAAAAAAATTATGCAGTAGAAAAGGGGTGATTATTGTTGACATATCGTAATCAGGGTTTAAGTTCCTGTATTTAATATTAATTTTCCTTCTTGGCTAAAAAGATATTATTTAGTCCATTGATTGTTAGTTGTAGTAACTATTATACTTCCTTTCTACAAAATCGCAGAAGTTTTCTTAAACTTACTAACAATTAATTTAGGCTCAGAGCTTGAATTAGGCACCTAGCTCTTCATCTATAATACTTGATAGAAGACGCAATACTATGTTATGAAACAATGGTTAGACCAGATGAAATCATTAGATGCTTGCTTTTCAAGCGTGGGAGGTTTATTGTTATTTAATTAGAGACGAGAATATAAACTATATAAATTCATACAAAAATATTATATTTTGAACATTGAACAAGGATGAACAATTTCAGAGAAGGAGCTCATAAGTTTAAAGTATTCATAATAAAGGTTGAAAACATTACATATGATTTAGTGATTTTAATTCATTTCGTCACAATCATTTTTAAAAATCCAAAATGTGTTATCAATCAGGAAGGAAGAAGACAATGGGCTGTTTATTACACTAGTCCCCAAAGTTTGGAGACTTTTATTAAAATTTAATAAGTTGTTACATTAAGTTGAGTGTCCAAACATTTCAACCACTAATCTAATTCAACTCTATAGAAGGGATAATCTTGTGTATTATTGGAGATGCACATCAGTTAAGCGGCCATTGTTTTATCACTTTAGATCCCAGATCATTAAGTCAAGTATTTGATTAAATTATACAGTTGCAAAGAAAAAGTACTGCTCTAAAATTAAATCAACTGCTTTAAAATTGAGGCAAAATGAAATAAAAGATGCAGTTACAGGGATATTTATCGAAAAATCCCTTTATTTCAAAATGAACCACCTATGCATCTACTTGGATCTTACACTAGATTAGTATATTCTCTAATAAAGTGAATTTACAGCGGGCTAAAATAATGATTTCTCTCCTTCCATCTCCTCCCCTTCTACTGGATAAACGAGCAAGCTAAAATTCCCCTTCTCATAAAATCCACGAATATTCTACATCCATTTTTGAATTCTTAGTCCGGTGGTTCGGAAAATTCCCGCAGTATAAATGTCCAATCTAGACAATTTCTAGGGGGGTTATGACAAAGGAAAATTTTATAAAATAAGGATTTCACCAATTGAATTCGTCTGATATGTAACTTTCTTTTATACATAAAAGAATTTCAGGCTGTAAATAGTTCCTCTATTTTGACAATACCATATGGCAATCTTTACAACAGTTTTATAGGGCCCTGTTATCCTTATTTTAGTAGCGTACCAACTATAGTGCTCAATAATTCATCAAAAAAAACACTTAGACATTAGACATTAGGTTGATGTATTTCTCACTTAATAGAGTCGCCCTAATATCTATTATAACCTATCTTATTAGGACGATGCATGTATTTCCGTTTAAAAATTTATCCTTATTAATCTACTTAAGGATGTTTTTGTTCTAGTTTAAATTCTAGTTTAGTGAAAAGACTGAATTCTAGATTTAACAAACAAAATAAATTTTAAGGACTTTTTTATGATAAAATACATCCCCCCATACTTAAGAAATAAATTCAATTTATCTGATAAAATGCTCTCAGACAATGAATTTAAAAATATTTAAAGGGTAACTTTTAAAACTGTTATCAATTCATATCAAATATAAAGCTTAACCTTTTTTAAAATTTAGGTACCTATAATTTAGAATAATTTGACTAAATGCAAACCTTTGAAAGTATTAAAGTAAATGATGGTTTTACAAGGATGAAAACATTATCAGAAGCAACAATTTTGCATTGTTATCCCAATTAAAAGTTACCATAAAAATAACAATCACCATAATGGGTGTTTGATAAAGAACGTACGAACATAATCTAATTAAAAGTATCTACGCTGAACCAGAGAGAGAAGGGACAATGGGCTGTTTTTTAATACACTAGTCTCAAACGTTTTTAATAATGTTTTCTTATTCGTTTGCTGAACAACTTTAATGAATTTTGATTAGTTGTTTTATTAATACGAGTGTTAAAATGTTTCTTCAACCAGTATGTTTATTCTACAAAAGGGGTAATTTGTGTATCATCATTTGGGATGTACATTGTACACCAAGTTATCGGTCATTGTCTTATCCCTTTAGATCCCTGACGACGCAGAATAAAATTGTTGCAGCAGGGTCAAACTAAGTTGAATAATTGCAAGGAAATACACTGAGGGAAAATAATGACCAAATTATGGGATGAAACATAAGATTTTTTTCAACAATTTACAGAGTTGTGACAGCATTGTTCTCAGGGATAAAGGAGGCATAAAAAATACCTAATTGTCATTGTAACTTGAGAAAAATCCATAGCTGTATTATTAGAGCAAAACAATGGAGGGGAAAGGGGTTAAATATGTATTCCTCAACCCGAGGACCCTGTGCCGACCTGCTTGGGCCTTTAAAAATCAACCAATTGTGTCAGGAATATTAACACAGCAAAGTCGCTTAAAAAGGGCAGAAAGCAATTTGCTAGCAGACGAAAAAGGTCTCCAACAGGGGGATCCAGGTAGTTGTCTGGTTATACATTTTTATTTATAGATATATTACTGCTTTTCCTTTTTATTGACAGCATTGAGTTGCAAAAAAATTGAAATATTAATTTTTCTTTTGTTGCTATATCCCTGTCAAGATTAGTTATGAATGAATTAAATACAATGAATACAGAGTACTTTTAACGTTTTAAACTCTTAGCAACTCTTCAATTCAATTCATAAACCTCGAAAATTTAACACTAAAAAATGGCATATAAAAAATAAATAAGAAAATTAATTCTTATCTTAACTAAATTATAAAAAAAGCAAGAATTCAATGCAAAATCTAAAATGATCCAAATTCTAAAAAACCTATTAAAAATCCGCAACAAAGCCCAACCAAGCCGCCACCCCGACAACAGAAGATAAAAACAAACATTTAATTATCAACAAAGATATGTCAAAATAAAAGATGGATATATCACCATCAAGAATGGAAGTGCGGACAGGGAGTAAGGGAAAGGGGAATGGAAGATTTTATCTAACTTAGATATTTGAAGCTACTCCAAAAGTCACCAAAAAGCGTGTATTTTAAAACCCATGATAAAAATCACAAGCAGAAATAAAGAAAATCAAATGAAAGTGAGTATAGCAAAAAAATATTTTCAACTAAAAAAATGACATGATTCTAGAAAATGTCGAGTGCTAACCCTGCGGGGCTATTATAACTAGGGATGGGAATCCGTCGAATTTTTGGGCCGGATTTGGATTCCGGATTCTGAAGGAATCCGTCAAAAAAAGTGACGGATTCTTGTGGATTCCGGATTCTAGCAGTATTTTAAAAGGCCGTCCGTCACTGAGGGATAGCTTTTTTCGTTAATTTATCACTATGTTACTTGGTTGAAGCCTTGATTTGTTTAAAGTGTTGACTTCCAGCATAACTAAAACATTTACATCACATTAGTAATTATTAAAATTTGTTATGTAGAAATTGAATAGCTCATCACGTGATCGCTGGCCTGACAATGAGAGCTCTGTGTTATCAGCTGGTATATCAACTTCGTGGTTTATGTGGGAAGAAATGGGGGGGTGGGGGGGGGGGGGGGTGATCTTTGCCTTCAAAAAGAGGGAGTTGTAAGAAAAAACTCAAGACAGTAATTTTAGCCTACCAATTTAGAATCCGGAATCCGCTATAAAAAACGGATTCCGGATTCGGATTCCAAAATTGGCCGAAAATTGGGCGGATTCCAGATCCGGATTCTCATCACTAATTATAACACTAAATTAACTTAAATTTATTTTTTATAAAGGTTGTCTTTCATTTCTAAGATTATTTACTAATACATTTATCTAAATAAAGTGGGGATCACAAGTAAATTGGGGAAGGTTTGTTATCGAGAAGATTTTAATTTTTAGTGCACTACGTTGTCTATGTCTGTCTGTATGTATGGTTTGTTTGTTTGTGCGCGTAGTTTTAAAAGCCAAACTGTTCTACAGCTAGGGTTTGTTCGTCCATCCTTAACGGATAGCTGTAATCGTTAGACATATTATAATCGTCCAAAAAATTTATGCATGATGATTCTTAATACAAATTAGTACAATTTAGAAAATATATTGACTTTACAATTCTTACCATAAGGGATATTATTTTAAAGTAATTTACATTATGTTAAGAGAATCATCTCTATTTTAAAGTCTAAATCAGATAGTGCGTAAATATTGAACACATTCTGAACATATTTTCATCGTATTTTTTATGACATTTCGAATAAATATAACAATAATTTCTTTAATAATAATGATCATTTGTTTGTCTGCTATGAGCTATTATGGATGATGACATACTTGTTATGTTGTGTGTGTGTTTGTGAGTGTGAGTGCGCGAACAGTCTGTGCAAAAGGTCAATTCAAACTCGAAGTTGGTTTTCATTTGGAATAGGCAGGGATCTGAAGGGATAAGACAATGGCCGATAAATTGATGTACATCCCTAAGGATGATACACAAAATTACCCTTTGTGAAGATACAATTAATAGACAAACCAATAAAAATTATATAATAGTCCCCAATATTGTTGATCCAAAAAGAAAACTTTATTATAAAACTTTGGGGACTAGTATAATAAGCAGCCCAATGTCCTCTCCTCCCTGGATTATTGGATATTGTTCATATCTCAAATTGATTAATTTTAGATATCACATAATTTATTAATAATATATTAAAGCTGTGTAATATCAATTTATGTACAAAAATTATTTATTGTATGCAGAATGTTTTATTTCAAGCCTAAATTAAATTTTAAGTTAAAAAAATGAATTAAAGACGAAAATTAAGATGTCCACATTCAAAATTAAATAAACTAGGCAGCGAACGAGTAAAGCAGGGATTGAAAGATTAGTCTAATACATTTTCCAGTATGGCTTCGAAACCGATTAATATCCGCTAGATTAGAACCAGTTCTCAGCCACTCTGAAAAATTATGTATAGCATATTATTGATGACAATTTTCCACGAATATCAAAATTAAAAAAAAAACATAAATAACTATTACCAATAGAAGGAAAATTAACAAAAAAAAAAAAGGAAATAATTAGAATGTGGAGTAAATCTACCAAAATTAAGATAACACATCCCTTAATTCCGGGAATCCTAATATCCTTAAGACATCTATATTTGCAGGAATGTGGAATAAGAATGGAGGAGCAAAGAATACATACAAAATGTTTTGTTGGCGATAGACTGGCTCAAAATGGAGACGAATACATTATTTTGGATCATGGAAAGAAAACGAAGTTGCAGGATTCGTCGTATTTTCACAGTAGCTGTTCTCATATTTCTAGCCCCTGCGGACAATCATTAACAATTACCTAACCTAGCATAAAATAACATATCAAAAGCTACTGTGAAACTTCGACGAAACCCGCTACTTCGTTTTCTTTCCATGATCCAAATTTTTTTATTTAAAAAGATTACTAATAACAATAATTTTTTTTTGGTCAGGCTAATGTGAATATGATCAATGAATACTATAAACAAAGATACAGAATCCGTATTCATAACAAAATATTCTATCCCCCTTCAAAATAATCAGAGATACAGGGATAGACAATTATGCAATTTTAGAATTTTTATGATGAATTAACAAACGATTTTATGTGTAAAGTACCGAAATCAGTCGAAATAATTAAATTAGTTGAAAAAGTATTTTACGAGCTATTTTTAGTAAAAACAGCCATTTTTAACTTGTAAAGTTTAAAGTTTTTAATTTTAACCGTTTTATGGAATTTACATCTAACGTTGTACATCTACTTGTTTAATTGCCATTGGCATATCTCTATATCCTTCTTTTCAAGAAAATCCCTATCGACCAGCATATACATACATATGTTTTTTAATTAAATCAAATAAATAAACAAAGACCTTCAGTTTCAAATGTACATTAATTCTGTTTAAAATTGTTTCTCATAATTATATCAATGTAATAAATTAAACTTAATTATTTTTAATAGATCTTATCTTTTTTATTTCAAAAATAAATGGATATATAATCTAGATAACTATATAATTACAGTGTTCGAGACCTTTTCGTTTGCTTGCAAATTGCTTTCTGCTCTTTGTAGCAACTTAGCTGTGTTATTATTTTCGACGGTATTGGCCTATATTTAAAGACTCAGTCGAAAGTCGGCACAGGGTCCACGGGGCGGGTACTTACAGTTATTTAAACCTTCCCCCTCTAATGTTTTACAAAAAATAATAAAATCACAAGTTTTGGCCATAAGAAACGCAACAAAATTTAATTATAACATATAATATACTTTATATTTATCAAGCATAACGTATACGCAAGTTCAGCACATTTGCTTGTTAAGGTGGTAAATGGTTCAATTCCCGGTCCAAAACGCGTCATAACTAAAGCCATAAAAGATTGCTTCTATTTTTGCCATGAGAAAAGGGTTGGTTGCCTTAAATACTTGGAATGTTTTTGACCGACTTCAAAAGTTATACTAGTTGTTATCGACAATCAACAGAGATTTAAGATTTATTCTAAAAAAAAAATATTTTCTTGGTGAAGCATTTTAAGAGGCATTTTAAAAGATGGCATTTAGCGCAAGCAGGCATCTATTTTGTGGTGTATACATCATAAAATGCATTAAAGTGAATAATTGAATATAATTGCATACTTATACAAGCATTGCCTAGGTTTTTCTAAGAGCAAAGCTTCTTTATGTAAAGCAAATAGTCAATAGCCAGGTTTTTTTTATTCTGAAGCTAAAGATCTCAGAAAATAATGGACCTAATTGGTTATACTTTAAGGGTAGCTTTATAAATGTTTTGGTGTGATTTTAGGCTATTTTCCAGATCTTCCCTACCCTCCCCTAAGGGTAAGGGGTGAAGCAATTAGTTCATAAAAAAACGATTTTAATATCATATGCACATAAATCCCAGAATTACACAAGCACATAAATTTTATCTTCCAAGCCAATATCATTGAAAAGACGTATTTAAAGATCTTGCGTTGCATATATTTGTCCTTGTTTCAAGCACATATTCAAGAATGACACACAAAAGGATGAAATAAACATGCATAAATGTTTAAGAAAGCTGCTAGCAACTTTACATGTCATGAACAATGAGCCATTAGCAATAATGTCTTAATAAGGAAGCCATCCCTTCGTTCGCCAGTCATCGCACCGCGGTTTGGGCGCAATGAAAATTTACTTTTAAAGGAAACTCATATACCTAGTTTTTTTTATATAATGAAAAAGCCTTTAAAATTAAACAGTGTTTTGCATATTTAAGGCTATTTTATTTATAAATTAAGTCTGGTTGATTTTGTGCCACTGCACTGCCTAGAGTCTAAGAGTGTAGCCGCTAGTAAATACTAAATTAGAAAGACTACTAAACTATAGTATGGTACAGTTTATGGCAAGGACACAAGGACTATAAACTTAGTTTATGTGTGTGTGTGTGTGTGTGTGTGTGTGTGTGTATGGGTGGAACCTATGCATATCAACAACATTTTGTCACACAAATACACAAAAATGGCTATTTTAGGGAGCGTAGCAACTTTTAAGGTTTAATTAGTCTGTCTGTTAGTAATGCATATTAAAGAAGAGAGAAACGATCCATAAATAATACAGAGAATATACACAGGAATAAGGGATAAAACAATGGCAGATAAATTGATGAACATCCCCAACAAAAATAAAACAAAATTACCCCCCCCCCCTCTTACTTAAAATTAGTGAAACGTTTTGACACTCAACTTATTGAACCAATCAATAATAGTTCAATAAAAGTCCCAAAAGTTGTTAAGCCAACGAATAAGAAAACGTTACTATAAAATTTGGGGGGACTGCCCATTGTCCCCTTCCTTGCTGGGAAATACACCCACCTATGAATGCATCAATACGGGTGGTTTTATGAGAACACTTATCAAAATGATTTTGGGAATATGAGGTGGGGGCTGGGGGGGGGGGGGCTATCTTGCAATTGAGCCATCAAACCATTTCATTGGGAATATAAACTATGCCTATACTAAGGATTAATTTTCAAAGGTTTAAAAATAAACATTCTTTACATTTAATTGAAACATAAAATTAAAGAAGAAAAATCAGTTCTCTTATCATATGAACAAGGATGATAACATCCATAAAAGCGAAGCTTAGAAATTAAAAGCAAGACAAACGAGTATAGATTAACAACTTATTTAATAATCAACATTAGTTGGAATGTCTTAAAAAGATTCAATAAAGAAACGAAGGAAGAATTAAATTTGGCAATTATCAAAAATTAAATAATGTAACATGTTTTATTTTCAATAGCCTTCCGTGATAGTAAATTTTGTTTTTCAACCTTATACTGGCAAGTCCTTGAAGATTAGCTGGTATAGTCTTTAACTCCATAAAAGGACTAAATGAAGTATCTGATGTGTGAGATAAACATTCTCATCAACTCATTCTTATGTCTAAACTCAAAATAATGCATTTTAGTAATCTTTGTAAATGCTAGTAAGCATTTTTGCTAAAAGCTTTGTTACTAAAATTAGCTATCTTTAGCTTAGTCTTTTACTTTTGATAAGCCAAAATATTTAAAGGATACTTAGAATTGTTAAAAAAAACAGCAATCAACAGCGTGCACAGGGTTTTGCCATATGGGGTGTGGAGTGGACCTTTAGGGAGTGGAAAAAGGTCTTCCATATTTCCAGTTTTAATATCAATAATATGATACAAACATGTAGCCATGATGATTAGTACTATACTAGCAAATGTGCCCTTAGCATCTGGGGGATCTGTCTTCAAAAGGGTAAGGAAGAGGGCAGTAAAAATAGCCTAAAATATCTAAAAAACTTCCTTAGGCCTATGTCAATATTCTCTAAAAAGGAGACCTCAGTAGTTATGGAAATCTTATGCTTTAGACAAAAAAAACCCTACTACTTACTTTATATATTAGGATAATAAAAAAAAATTTTAGTAGCACCCTAAGACACTTCCTTTATTTCTGTAGCACCCTGCAAAGAAGTAGGTAGTCAGTGCTAGATTTGAGCAGGTGAAAAGATCAAGTTCTAAGGATAACATATTGTCTCTGAATTTATATACGCACAAAAGCGTACATGCACATTTACGCATCAGGGATAAAGGAAACGTAGTTAAGTAAAACAAATGAAATAAAGAAAATGGTAAACACTATTATTAAAAGACAAAAATAATCTGTTACAAGCGGTATCACTCCTAGCATAAAAGCGAATTGAAATAGTCTAAAACCAATTGGGAACCTTAATGAAACACCTGTCCTCAAATTGATAACTCAATCATTTAATGGTTAGAAAATTAAGACAAAGAAATACTATTTACTTTATGTAATAGGATTGAATACAGTTTTGGAGCTGCGATTAGCTATTGTATAAGAGATGTAATTGTAATCTTAGCTCATACATATATCCCTTCTTCCCTGAAAAGTACGTACAACATACGCATTACAATTCTTGGTTTTGTTCTGTGGTTTTTAAAGCAGTAGCTATAAGGAAGTGTTGCTACAAAATAACAGAAAATATTCATTTTTAAGCTAAAATCAACTAAAATATCAGTTCATTTATTTCATTTAAACCTAAGAAGCCCAAAGCACTTAAAACATATGTAAACATATGATTTTTTTTTAGTAAATTACTAAATATTCTACCATATTTGCTAATTTGCCATAATGGTATATTGTATAGAACGAATAAACACCGGTTGTATCATATAGGACTATCTTTAACCATCTACATTTGTAAGGAGAACATGAACAATATTTTTAAACCCCATACATATTTTAAAGGACATTAATATTTCATTTTTTAAATTGTTATGATTAAAAATACAAAGAAAGAGTAAGATGTTTATAATATCATTAATTAAGACGTATTTTGTGTAAGACAAAATATTTTTAAAAATAAGTTTAATTAAGTTAAAGTGTAAATATTTTGTAAAATTATCCTCAACCCAAATATTTACGTCTTACAAGAAGGAATAGACTTTCTAGAATAGACTGATTAACTTAATTTTTAAGTTTTTACATTTGAAGCTAATAAACAAAAAGACCCCCAAAATATTTCTTTTCTCGTATGCATTATATTTTTACTTCAAATGGTTGAGATTATTATGAGTATTGAAACACTTTTTTTTAAATAAAATAAAACTTGTGTATAAATCTATATTAAAAATCTTATATAAGAAGAGAGCAGGTGGAAATATATAATGTATCTTTACGTACAGTAATTTAAAACTTGTGTTATGTAGGTAGTAAAGGAAAATTTAAATCAAAATAATAAAAATTAGATTAAAAATTTTATTGTTTTTTTTCCAAATACTTAAATATCAAAATATAAAAGAATCCTATTTGTTAAAATGTTTATGAAAGGTTTCTGTTAATTTTATGAATTATATATTTTATGCATGAAGGGCTAGGTAGCTATTTTTTTTAGAACATGTCTACGTTTGTCGTAATTACATAATAATAATAAGCAATTATTTTAGCTAAAAGTTCCTTGTTTTGCAAATGTTTTGCATATAATTTTGCATTGAAACATAAGCTGTATTGTTTGAATGAGAGTAAAGAATTCAATCTCAAAGATCGGCGAATGAAAAATCATTGAAAAAGAATTGATATCATTAATCCTATCTTTCATCTGGAGCGGGTTCCTTGACTATCATATTATATTGATGTAACAGTTGAATATCAGCTTCATTACCACTATTAGAGTACTGTTATAACTCTTCAAAAATGTTACTACAAAATCCGCGAACTAAATGATAATGAAAAGGCGCCAACATTGAAATAGGATTGATCAATGTAAACAGACAAGAGTAAGATAATAAATAATTGAATAAGGATGACAACATCCATAAAAGCGAAGCTCTGAAATGGAAGAACATAAACACTAGTAGAGTGTCAGAACTGTATAAACTGAATATTAATGGATAAGATTATATGTACAAAATTTTAAGTAAATCTGTTGCAAAACTTAAATACATGATACTGTTAAAGGACATACTGACGTTTTTAGGAACTGATTATAGTGATGCTTCGCTTATCACATTGTACCTTGTTGAATTAGGAATCAGTATTCAAAGAATCAGATGAATTGGATAATCTTAACATACAAAAATTTGTTGTCAAAAAAGTAAAAAAATCAGCTTGCTTTAAATGGACGTACTGACTTTCTGGTAGAAATTATAGTGTTGCTTCGCTTTCGAAGTCTTACCTAACTGTTATAGGAATCAGCATACAAAGTTTGAAATCGATAGGACGATTCTAACCTGTTTAAATTAACGAAAAGAGGTAACTGTAACGGACGGACCAACACTAATTATTAAAAAGCTTCGCTTTAAAAAGGTTAAAATAACACAATATATCATTATTGCTAACTTTATCTATATTTGGGACACCTGTCATAATTGGTGAGTGTAAGTTAAGAACAAGAAGCTACATTTAGAAAGCGAGTCAAGGCATATTGTTATGAACATAAAGACTGAATAAGATGGCCATGGAGGCTATACTTAAATACTTTAGTACATACATGTAGGTAATTCAATCAAAAGCAGCAAACTTTAAATTAGGAACCTGGATTTTAAGTTGACAACCCTGTTGTTCAATATTTAAATAAAGTTGGTAACCCAGTTGTAAGGTGTTGAGTGTATTACTGAGGCTAATTATACACCAGATTAGTGGTGAATGTGCCAAACTTGAACTCGAAATAAAAACTGTGAGGGTATGTGCTAAGAGGTGAAGCCTATCTATCAAGCACAGCATAATTATTTTTGTGTCCTGTGCATTAAAGGTGCAACCACGACAAAAGAGATTAACTAGAGCTACAATATGTAGATACAGAAGTCATTATAATCAGAAGAGTAGCATGTCTATTATATTTTTTTTATTGAAGCAAACTATCTCCCAAACAGATTGTGCTTTTCAGTAAAGATTCTTATATGCTATAAGTAAGTCGAAGGCTATTTTTTTTAAATTGAGACTAGCAGGGAACTTTATCATTCTACATTATTTGTCATTTGTTTGGTATAAATGCATCTTGATTTGACAAGGCTAGGCGAATGGAAAGAGATTTGCCATGTGTCATTTCATTTCAACAACCTTTAACATTTCATTCAATGTCTACTTTTATCTTCGTTTTGCTTTACTAAAAATAGTTGATTTTCATCCTAATATATTAAGTAATGTTTATAAAGCGACTTAATGATCTGCAGGGTAATAATACAATTACACACCCCCAAAATTGCAGATTCATCTAATTGGTTGAAAAGTTATTACACTAAAGGTTTTAAATTAAGATTATAACAAAATCACTAACCCTTGCCAACAAGTAAAAAAAGTTGATTTGGACAACAAGATTAAGTGATGTTTATTCAAACTTTGTCCATGATAATCTAATTATAAAAAATACCTACTAATATACAAATCGTTCATGTTCACTTGATCCTGTAAAAATCTACTAAAAATGCAAAATTCAGCATCCTTTCTAATATGGTTATAATATTATAGTGTCTGTTGATATTTGATGAAAACAAGAATGATAACATCCTTGAAGAAAACATCAACATTTTTCATTTTTATATAGAACACATTAGTAAGACAAATATAAGCAACATTCGATGATATTTCAATGTAAAATTAAAATTTTATTTTTAAGATTTTTCTTGTGATTCGTGGAAAGTTGTCTGTAATACAATGCTATTCATGATTTTTCAGGATAGCTGAAAACCGGTTCTAATCCAGCGGATTCATACTGTAAATAAATTTCTAGAGTAGCCTTGCTGAAAAATTGTTCAGTACGCCAACAACTAATAACAAATGTTAATTTGAATTTTAATTATACACATTGATTACAATTTTGTATACCATGTGAATGTTCTGTATGTAATAAGACAACAACAAGGATGGTTATAAACATAAGTAGCGCAACATTAACAAGTTTACACCATTAAAATAAGCTTTCATTGCATATATGATATATCTACAGGGAGGAAGGGACATTGGGCTGTTTATTACACAAGTCAACAAAGTTTTACAAAAACCTTTTCTTATTCGTTGACATAACAACTTTTGGGACTTTTATTGATGTTTAGTTGGTTGGTTCATTAAGTTGAGTGTCACTGTCCAAACATTAGAAGCGATAATTTTGTTTATCATCATTGGAGATTTAAATCAATTTATCATCGGCAATTGTCTTATTCCTAAAGAACCCTAACTTAACTATCTTTATAATAACTGTGCTGTAATCCTCATCTAATATAAACTTTTCTTTTAAAAGCTAATTTTAATTAAAACTTTGATCAATACTTTTGTAAAATTGTATGTTTCGAGCAAGTTTCATTTGAATACTGTTTTCCTTCAGGATTTTTAGGGAACTATTTTATAATATATTTACGTATATTTGGAATTTTTAAAGCCTATCTTTTATTAAAGTTGACAAAAAATCTCACACATAACTAAAGATCCCTTATTCCTGTTTCATGCAAGTTTATCTGTGTGTTATGCTTTGCAGTGGTTCAAAAACTAGAGGGATAGGGCAACAATGAAAAAAATCAGTAAACTTTTTAATAAAATTTTAGTACTATATAAAAAATCATGTGGCTTAGCTTCAAATCATAAAATATAAAGTAGTAAGATTTAAGTCAGTTGCTGGTCCATATTTGGTGACTTTTTAAGGAAGATCCAAAAATTAAAATTTATCTGGGTTTTAGGCTGACTTTTCTCTCCTTACTTAAAGACTAGGGTCGAAGCACCAAGTAGTAGCATAGTTTGATGTATAATCTCAGTTAATATATCTTACAAATACAAAGAATCTCTGTAAGTTTACAAAAAATTTCAAGTCGAAAAAAACCCTTCCTTCCATCCCTGAGAATCCCTATGTGGGTCAGAAGGGATTATAAAAAAAACTAGCGAATCAAATTTGAAATGGCTTGCATTTGTATGAAATCATACCTACCCACCTAAGGTCGGGTCAAAGTATTGTGGGTTTAAACGCTATTTGACAATTTCCCTCATAGAGCCATGTCGAACACATAACCCCCCCCCCCCCCCCCACCTTACTTCAAAATGGTAACTGGGTAGCCCTGCTTGGTTTGAGCCCTCCTCAGGGATTATGTATAGAAAAACAGAGCGAGGGGGGGGGGGTCAGTGCTTGATAGGCACTTTGAGGGAAAGCACCCGCTATTTTGACCAGGTTGATTGATAAGTATTCAATATTATTAATAAGTCATGTTTCTTGAGATGAAAAGGCTACTAAACAAATTGGGTTACTTAATTAACACTACCATTAAATAAATCAAAATAAGTAAAATTCAAGAATATTCATATCTTTCCTAGATTTTGATAGGGATACATAACATGTACTAAGTATTATTTAGACAATAATATTTACATGAAAGTAACAGGATGTTTATATGCCTGTTTGTGTGTACCATAGGTTCTATATGTTTGCTGAACCAAAAAGTTTCTCCTTTAATATGTAGCTTCTAATAGGTACTGTATGGTTTATAACTATTTTAGGAGAGGGTACCAACAATATCCAATGCCCCCCATTTTTTCCTTCTTTTTCATTTTAAAAGGAAAATGGAGGGGTTGGTCGACTTCTCCCACCCCACCTCAGGTGCTTAAATCTAGGAGGGTTGTTTACAATAAGAAATAGAGGATTCATTAAGACATTTTTCATATCTAAGCATGTGTATAACCATCTTAAAAAAGTAGTTTTTTCATCCTTGAATAATAATTTCCTGCGAAGAAATTTTTATTTGACATTATCAAATCTGAAATATTTTAGCTATTTATCCATATTATCAGTATTTGAAATATTTATATTTAAGTGAAAGATTCTAAATATGATTAAAATCAAATATTTGCTTATTTGCTATTCAATATCAATAATATGCTAAACCCCACTTAAAAGTCATGATATAAGGGGGGGGTTTTTAATGCAACCATCTCGTAATCAATGTATAAATGGCACTTAGAATTCGAATTTCGATCTCAAATTTTGCATGAGTAATCCTTAGTAGGTCTATTTTCCCTAAATCGTACAAAAAGTTGGAAAAGTAACGGCTGGCAGTTGGCGGCTCAGCCGTTTAGCCGTTTTTTGCCTATTTTCAGGGCAAATTCATCATTAATTTCGTAGGAATCAACTTTTAAAAACAGATTTTTGGTGTAATTCATGTTAAATGATAGCAATAACCATTTTTTAAATTTCTAGTACCAGCTGCTAAACGGCTAGAACCGGCTGAAAACGGCTGGGAGCTGCCAAGAGTATGAATAGTTGATAGGGCATGTGACATGTCTAGGGGTAGGTTTTTATGGTTGCTGAGCTCAAAAATGCTACCAAAAATAGTGGCAGCCCATCCATATGGCAGCTGGGTTACAGCTGCAGCTCAGCTGGTAGTGGCCAAGAGTAGAATGAGTAGATAGGGCTTGTAACATGTCTAATGGTAGGTTTTTATGGGTGCTGAGCTCAAAAATACTACCAAAAATAGTGGCAGCTCAATCATATGGCAGCTGGGTAACGGCCGCTGCTGAGCTGGGAGCTGCCAAGAGTTGAATGTGTAGATAGGGCTTGTGACGTGTCTAGGGGTAGGTTTTTAGGGGTGCTAAGCTCAAAAAAACTACCAAAAATAGTGGCCGCCCATCCATATGGCAGCTGGGTAACAGCTGCAGCTCACCTTGGAGCGGCCAAGAGTAGAATGAGTACATAGGGCTTGTGACATGTCTAGGGGTAGGTTTCTAGGGGTGCTAAACTCAAAAATGCTGCCAAAAGTAGTGGCAGCCCATCCATATGGCAGCTGGGTAACAGCTAAAGCTCAGCTGGGAGCGGACAAGATTAGAATGAGTAGATAGGGCTTGTGACATGTCAAGGGATAGGTTTTTATGGGTGCTGAGCTCAATACTACTACCAAAAATAGTGGCCGCCCATCCATTTGGCAGCTGGGTAACGGCCACAGCTCACCTTGGAGCGGCCAAGAGTAGATTAAGTAGATAGGACTTGTGACGTGTCTAGGGGTAGGTTTTCGGAATGCTGAGCTCAAAAATACTACCAAAAATAGTGGCCGCCCATCCACATGGCAGCTGGGTAACAGCTACAGCTCAGCTAGAAGGGGCCAATAGTAGAATGAGTAGATGGGGCTTGTGACGTGTCTAGGGGTAGGCTTTTATGGTTGCTTAGCTCAAAAATACTACCAAAAATAGTGGCCGCCCATCCATATGACAGCTGGGTAACAGCTGCAGCTCAGCTGGGAGCGGCCAAAAGTAGATGAGTAGATAGGGCTTCTGATGTGTCTAGGGGTAGGTATTATTGGACGCTGAGCACAAAAATTTGTGCCGTCCCTTCTATAAGGCAGCTGGGTAATGGCCACAGCTCAGCTGTTTTTTGAGGCTTAAAAAATTGATTATTTCAGTGGAATTAAACTTCTCCCTATTAACATTTTACCTTTTTTTCATGGATATAATACTAATAACTCTTTTTAATTACTAGATTTCACTGTTTCAAGAGCTGAGAACTACCAAAAAACGGCTGAGTAAAGCTAACAATAGCCAAAAGTACATAGCATGTGACGTGTCTAGGGGTAGGTTTTTATGGGTGTTGAGCTCTAAAATACTACCAATAAAAGTTCGGGCCTGTCTATATGGCAGCTGGGTAACAGCTACAGCTGAGCAGCAGCCCTTACCATGCTGCCATTTGGATGGGCTTTTCTATTTTTTGGGAGTATTGATGAGCTTGGCACCTATAAAAACTTACACCTCTTTGACACATCACAAGCTATGTCTTACTTGTTTACTTTTATCTCTTGGTAACTGTTCTCAGCCAATTTCAGCCGTTTAACAACTAAATCAATACATTGATCAATGATAAGGTGTTGTTATTAATAATATAAAATGACAATAGTGTATTTATACTGAAATATTCAATATTTGGTTATCCTTCAATAGTCCCAATAATCAATGAGTCTTAAATAACGGCTTTCTGCTAAGCTTAGCTGTTACCCAGCTGCAATATAGATGGGCGGCCACTTTTTTTAGTAGTATTTTTGAGCTCAGCACCCATGAAAACCTACCCCTAAACACGTCACAAGCCCTATGAACTCATTCTACTCTTGGCTGCTCCCAGCTGAGCTGTAGCTTTTACCCAGCTGCCATGTGAATGGGCCGCCACTATTTTTTATAGCATTTTTGAGCTCAGCACCCATAAAAACCTACCCCTAGACATGTCACAAGCCCTATCTACCCATTCTACTCTTGGCCGCTACCAGCTGAGCTGCAGCTGTTACCCAGCTGCCATATTGATAGGCGGCCACTATTTTTGGTAGTATTTTTGAGCTCAGCACCCAATAAAACCTATCCCTAGACACCTCACAGGCGCTATGTACTCATTCTACTCTTGGCTGCTCCCAGCTGAGCAGCGGCCGTTACCCAGCTGCCACATGGATGAGCTGCCACTATTTTTAATAGTATTTATGAGCTCAGCACCCCTAAAAACCTACCCCTAGACACGTCAAAAGCCCTATCTACTCATTCTACTCTTGGCTGCTCCCAGCTGAGCAGCGGCCGTTACCCAGCTGCCATATGGATGAGCTGCCACTATTTTTGATAGCATTTTTGAGCTCAGCACCCATAAAAACCTACCCCTAGACATGTCACAAGCCCTATCTACCCATTCTACTCTTGGCCGCTACCAGCTGAGCTGCAGCCGTTACCCAGCTGCCATATTGATGGGCTGCCACTATTTTTGGTAGCATTTTTGAGCTCAGCAACCATAAAAACCTACCCCTAGACATGTCACAAGCCCTATCTACACATTCAACTCTTGGCAGCTCCCAGCTCAGCAGCGGCCGTTACCCAGCTGCCATATGATTGAGCTGCCACTATTTTTGGTAGTATTTTTGAGCTCAGCAACCATAAAAACCTACCCCTAGACATGTCACATGCCCTATCAACTATTCATACTCTTGGCAGCTCCCAGCCGTTTTCAGCCGGTTCTAGCAGTTTAGCAGCTGGTACAAGAAATTTTAAAAATGGTTATTGCTATCATTTAACATGAATTAAACCAAAAATATGTTTTAAAAAATTGATTCCTACGTAATTGATGATGAATTTGCCCTGAAATTAGGCAAAAAACGGCTAAACGGCTGAGCCGCCAGCTGCCAGCCGTTACTTTTCCAACTTTTTGTTCGATTTAGGGAAAATAGACCTACCAAGGATTACTCATGCAAAATTTGAGGTCGAAATTCGAATTCTAAGTGCCATTTATACATTGATTACGAGATGGTTGCATTAAAACCCCCCCCCCCTTATAGGGACAGGTTTTCAGCTATTTTAATCTATTTGAGTTTGATCATAAAGACCCGTTTGAGAGAGAAATAACGTAAGCCCCCACACCCCAAAAAATCGATTTCTGTATGTCCTTTTACAAGATAAAATGATAAATATCTCCTCTATTATAAAAAAAAAATTAATATCGCTAGATATAATAATCAATTTCCAATGTATGAAGAAAATAATTTCTAGCAAATTGATATAATCTATCGAAAATAAAAATTACGTGTGCTATACCAAAAATATGAGAGATAAAAATAATTTTTATCTGATTTATTTTAATTTCTGATAGCATATCCCCCTGTTTATGAAATTTACGAGAATAAGGAACTAACCATTATTTTCTTTAATATATCTTTTAAATTCCAAAATAAATCTTTTATCGCGCTACAGTATCAAATTAATATTAAACCAATATATCAATATTTGGATCATGGAAAGAAAAGTAGCGGGTTTCGTCGTGCTTTCACAGTAGCTGTTTTCTATTTCTATCCCCTGCGGGGGCTCTAACCCTCCGCGGCCAGTTTCCTAACCCCGAGGGGCAATTATTAACATTTACCTAACCTAACCTAAAATAAAGTATCAAAAGTTATTGTGAAAATACGACGACACCCGCTACTTCGTTTTCTTTCCTTGATCATCATATATAGAGGATTTATTAAAGCAAAAAAAAGAAATTGACTGCAAAAAATATCTATGTTGAAAAAAATGTCTAGGTATGTTAAAAAAGACCTCCAAAGATTATTGAATTGATTTTAAACAATACATTTTATCATCGCGAAAATCATTATTATTATCCCATTTAAAATCCGTAATATCATTTCATACTAAATCAATTAAATACAATATTTAAAAACAAATTTGAAGTATTTAACAGAATTTCAATTAAAACGAAAAAGGTCAAATTTAACATCTTCAGTAGGTATTTGTAATGAACGTTCTATTACTTAAAAGTTATCAAATGTATTGTACCTAAAAATGCCAATTTTTAGATTATCTTTGCTAGCAAATTTATTAGGAACTGTAAATTATACTGGTACCCAAAGTTTTATAAACATGTTATCTTATTCGTTGAATCGTTGCGCACTATATTAAATTTTATTGGTTGGTTTCAAATAATAAGTGTCCAAACATTTCAACTAATAAATCTAGGTATCTACACAAAGGTAAATTTTGTTTATTATCATTAAGGTTGTAAATCAATTAATCAACCATTGCCTTATCCCTTGAACATTTTAGTAGAAACTCTATGGAAACCAAAATTAATTTAAAAATATTAATTTATTTCAAGTGTCCGGAACGAAACAGAAAATCAATCATGTTCAAACTTAATCATCCAATTTTCACATCAGCAAAAGCAATTATCAAAAATATTTCCCTTGTTTTACTTGTTATTAATGCAATATTTGATAAAACACGGATTTTATCAGAGATTGAAAGGGATGAGACAAGGGCCAACCCTTACGATGATAGACAATTACCCATTCTGTATATTACAATTTACAAATAGTGGTTGGAACGTTTGGACACTCAACCAACCAATCAAAATTCTATTAAAGTCAACAAAAACTGCGCATATTTTATTTAAGCTATTTATTTATATTATCTAATAAAACAACAGTTATAAAAAAAACTTTCCTTTTCTTCCTAATATAAAAAAAAATAACCTAATTAGGCGATAATAGGCCAATTAAGTAATTGTCTTTGGTAAGAGGAAAAACCATTTAAAGTGAAATCTGAATAAAGCCACATTATAAAATCTGCGTAACATGTGATCTCATCTTGTGAATAAATGTTAAGTATATAAGCGCGCATTACCGCGCGACAAGGCACACATACAGACGAGAAGAACAGACAGATGGACAGAGTCCTGAAAAACCTGTAACACGGCGGCGATGATACCATCTTTATTCTGTGTATCTCTAGCCTCATATAAACCATCTTCTATGCAAGTTTGAGTGTAATTTTGTCTGTTCCACACCCCGTCATTATCAAGTTCAGATAGGACAAGTAAGTCGCTTCAATAGCTAAAATAACCGAAAAAATTTGAAGATTTAGCTAATATACTAAACCTAACCATAATTTCAAAAACTTGTTTCAAGCCCATGTGGGGAACTATTTTCACCTTACTGAACAAAATTTATCCGAAATAGGAAAAATAACGAATATTTAAAAATGACGATATTGCCTGTACACTAATCTAAAACAATATATGAAATGGATCTCCTTTACAGTGTAGCTTTATATAGGTCACCCAATTGAACAACCCCCTCCAGGCGCCCCTTGAGGCCTTTAGGGGACGGCTCCGCTAGTCTTACCTAAACTAAGGAGTAGTGTGTTATGGAATGTGTGTGTTTGGTGTAAACCACAGCCATGTAACACCAAACTTTTACACATATCAGGGTTTTTAGCTTTAAAAGATGGAAATCAATATTATCTTTTGATAGTTCCAAAAGAACACAAATAAAAAGACCTAGAAGATAAAGTCTAGCCATAAATAAAAACGAGATGAGAAAAAGAACCAATCATTCCTGTGTCATTACTTTTCTAACTTTAGTTGGACCATCCTTACTAACCACATACACACTTTCACCCTCAGGCACAATTCTAAAATGGATGGACATTCTTTATTCATCTGTTTTTTTGTTTTCCATTCATCCTAATTGTTTTATATTCAGAACTTCAGAAATCCTGATAATAAAGTCACAGAATGTTTGTTTGTCTGTATCTCGCTAACCGCTGAACCGATATGGTTATCTTTTGCACGGTAGCTTCTCATAATTCCTGGGAAGGTTTATAACTATATTGGGTGGGGAGGGTACTATCACACTTCAAAGAAAAATCGCCCCTTGAGGCCTCTAGTACCTATTAATAGTACGATCAGTCAGGAATCTCAAGGGATAAGACACAGAGCAATTGATTGATGTTTAAACCCAATGATAAAAAACAAAATTACACCTTTATTTTCTACTTTTCATCTAGATTAGATTAAAAATATTTGAGTAAGGGATTAAATTCTCAATCCAATTTTGATCTAACAAACAATTTTAAACTATGATTTTATAAAGTTTCAGGATTAGAATCATTATCAGTCGATTGTCCCAGTCTTTATATAATTTTTTTAGTAAACAACACTATTTGAAATACTAATTGTAATGCCTTTTAAGTAAAATCTAAAATAATTTCCAAAAGAAGAAAATTTTGGGCTTATTTGATAGATAATGAATTAAATGGACTGTAAGACTAATATATATTGACAGGCTTTTAAAAATCTTTGTTTGGCTTTTAGGGATGAGTTTTGCTTTTATAAATGTAAAAAATTGCGTTTAAAACTAATTTTAAACGCCTATTTGCTTTTAAGAAAAAAGAGCGTACAGTAATTTTGATTTAAAAATGAAGGGCAACAGATACATCATACCAAATTTAATTAAAAGAGGACAACTAACATCTTTGGTATTGATTTGTAGATATCTGAAGCTTGACAGCCATTATTTAAATAAGGGGGGGGTTTTTAATGCAACCATCTCGTAATCAGTGAGCAAATGGCACTTAGAATTCGAATTTCCATCTATAATTTTGCATCAGTAATCCTTGGTAGGTCTATTTTCCCTAAATCGAACAAAAAGTTGGAAAAGTAACGGCTAACGGCTGGCGGCTCAGCTATTTTGCCATTTTCTTGATATTTATACTGCAAATTAGTCACGAAACCTCTCTCAACATAATACTCTTTTCTACTCCAAAACGCTATCAAACGGTTCTAGACGGTAGCTGTTGGTACTAGAAGTTTTAAAATTGGTTATTGCTATCATTTAACATGAATTAAACCAAAAATATGTTTTAAAAAGTCGATTCCTACGTAATTGATGATGGATTTACCCTGAAAATAGGCAAAAAAACGGCTGAACGGCTGAGCCGCTAGCCGTTACTTTTCCAACTTTTTGTTCGATTTAGGGAAAATAGACCTACCAAGGATTACTCATGCAAAAGTTCAGATCGAAATTCGAATTCTAAGTGTCATTTGCTCACTGATTACGAGATGGTTGCATTAAAAACCCCCCCCTTATAGATCTGTTTCTGGAAAAAGGATTCCATATGGTTCAATTTATGTTTTAAGAAGCGTAGTTGTTATTTAATTTGATCTAAATATTGTTTCTTCTTATAATCATCCATTAAGGGGGAGGTAGGTTGTGCTAAAATTCCGTAAAAGCGTGAGTTTTAAGGCTTAAAAAAAGTAGCAGAACGATAGTATTCACTAAACATTTTTCACTAATATTTTAGTCTATAGTTCTTTTCAATAAGGAATACACATATTTAGTGAATATTATCTTTCTAATACTGTTTTTAAGCCTTATTTACCAGAATCCTATGTTCTGGATTTAATTAAACTGTGTTTTTTTTTAGAAACTAAAATGTCCTTGTTTTTTTGTAGCTGTTGACAAGAAACAACTTATCACATTATCATTATCAATGTTCTATAAAGCACAACAAGGTTTGATTACAGGATTTGTACAGAAATATTTTTTAAAGTTACACGTGGTTTCGTCTATCCAAACAAAATAAGACAGATAACTAAGCTGAAGATAATATTCCATATGAATTGAGAAATAGTACATATCCCAAACCAAATATACATAACCATCATTATAAAAAAGACAAACTGTACACATCCCAAACAAAATATTTACAATCAAATAATTTTTATCAATTGTCCTTGATATGAACTAGTGCAGTTGGTTTATTAAGATAGAATCTTGTCATATTAACCTCTAAACTAAATGTAGTTTTTATCAGAACTTCTATTTACTTTTAATGGTTTTATCTATATGTTCTTCTAACAAATGTGCGAATTTAACTTAAGGCCAAGGGATAGATCCATGAAAGATATTTGAAAAGTTTGACTTCTTGGATTTACTTCATGTGTCCTAAATGTTACCATTAAATGTGATAATTTTCTAAAACTACGTGAACGAAATCGGGGAGAGGGGACATTTGGCTGTTTATGACACAAGTCTCCAAAGGTTTAAAACCTATTTTTATTAGTTGATATAACTTTGAAGACTTTCATTTACTTTGATTAGTTGGTTTAATAAATTGAGTATCAAAATGTTTCAATCACTAATAATAATCTACAGAAGGCAAATTTAGTATTTCATAATTGGGGATGTCAATCAATCATTGTCTTATCCCTTTAGATCCCTAGCAAAATACTGATTCTTACTTTTAATTAAATCTTTTCTTTGTATAACAATCACTTTCCATAGTTTGCACCAATATAACAAGTGCTAATTTCTTGAATTTATTTTACTGCATTTTTGACCTTGCATAGATAGACGCGTTAAAATAGCTTATTTTAACAACATAAAAATTAATTAGGTAAAAATTCTGATTTCTAAATTACCTCACAAGTTCACACGTTTGGTTAATTAGTTTAAATTGGCTATTAAGTGGCAAGCATCAAGTTTAAGAAAATATTTTTTTTTATAAAAAGGTAGAGGAAAAGAAAGAAGTTAATCAATCGAGAAAAGTTTCATTATAATTTTCTCGTATTCATTCGAATCCGGTGGATAGGAACCGGTTCTCATCCATACGAAAAAACTATGTCTAGCATCGTATTATATCCAGTTTTCTACGAATATAGAAATGTACAATCATAAGATTAAAACCAGTTTTTTTAGCCGGTGCCTCCGGCACCTCGGGGCTAAAAATAATAGTTTTAATCTTATAATTGTACATTCTATATCCGCGGAAAGCCATTTATAATACGATACGAGAAATAACTATTATCATATTCTTATCTTATGCTACTAGACGCTGCGCCACTTTCAATTAGGTGCTCTTTGTTAAAAGGGAAGGAAGAGGTTTGAAAAATAGCCCAAAACCTTCCCTAAACCTCTGTAAATAAAATGAAAAACTTAATTGGTTCAGTACTTCAGAAATCTTAAGCATCGACAAAAAAAGGATATATCTAGGATTTGTAGCTTAAAAGTGAATAAAAAGAACATTGACAATTAAAAACTTAGGTAATATTCATCAAACCCCCCACTTTGAATCAAAGGAAAGTCAGTGTACTAGTATTGCTAGTTGTAGAAATGGCATCATACCAAAATTGAAAACTACAGGCTTGGATTAAATATTTTTGTACGAAATTTCCACATGACATAAGTGTAATCTTTTTAAGTGTCTTTGACCTATGAAAATTGACATTTCTCTATCTTATAATCCCTGAATAAGTTAAGGTTTTGGTTTTGACTGGGAAAAATTTGGATGATTTTTGTGTTAACTAATTTTTTACATGTGGCGCTATATCATTTATTATGTATTGGTCAAACATTCACTTTCAAACATTTATTATTATAGTTGAATAATAGATACTAATTGAAAAAGCAGGGAAAAGGAATTCATCATTTACAACAATATTGAAATGATTTCTTAAAAGTAGTTAGGAGTACGTACGTCCCCTAAAAATAGTTAGGTCTTATAGAACAAAATATATTTTTATTACTGACACGATGTAATAAACATATCCTATTATATAAAGCAGCAATTTTTTTTGTCTGAAACTTAAAATTTTAAAAATTACAGAACCAATTGAGTTCTCCTTTTAAGGAAAGCTTCACATAGGTCCTGGGATGGTTTTAGGCTATCTTTACTCCTTTGATAATAGAGCTTCAAGATGCTCGGGGTGCAACCGCTAGAGGTACTTAAATGACAAGATAATTGTAAAGTTGCTACGCGAAAAATACGCATATACGTGCGTGCAACAACCATAAATATTGTCAGCTTAATATCAAAAGCAATCAGATAATGTTGCATACGAATTTATTTCATTTCCCCACTAAACAGCCAAAAGACAAAATAAGTCTTTAAATTCAATAAGAAGTTTATCCTTATAATAAGGTAACAGGATATCTGTCTGTTTTTTTTTTGTTCTCCTTTACAGTGTAGCTTCTTATAGGTCGTAAGAACCACTAGGTAACACTACCCTCCCAAGAGATAACTTCCCCCCCCCCCTCAAGTGCCAATAGAAGCATCTAAGGGGCGTATCCACTAGTTAATTAATATAGCCAATAAATTAGAATCCTTGTTTTATAGCTTTAAGTATTTAATACAAGACGCTGTGTATTTTTGTAAATTGCAGAAACACTAATTTATTTGTTTTGATTGTCTTCCAATCAGAATTTAAGTCCCTATTCTTATCCTTTTTTTAGTAGCGAAGCTACTTTATAATTTGAAATGTCCGTCTTTCCAGAATTTACACAGCGCCTATTCAAGATGGACGACTAAAAGTTCCAAGGAATAAAAAAAATCACACTTTATATAATTTCACAGAAAATCATTAGGTATTGTTTATTAATTGTGGTGCTAGATCGACTCCTAAATTTTAAGTTTTTGTGATAGAAGGCTGAAATGTTCAGGAATTGAATAAGTTCACATTCTACACATTTCCACCAAGTTTTATCAAGATATGCTAATTTTTGGGGTGCAGGACCGATTCCTAGATTTTTACGTTATTATACAATTCTAAATACTTTTTTTAGTTTTGTTACTTATGGATGTTGTTATCCTTGTTTATACTGATTAACAAATGTTTTTTGGCCTTGCAACGGATAAGCAAAATAAGCATCTAATCAATTAAATAGGTATCTTTATCTCATTAGTTACATATTGTATTCAAAATTTTCTTTTTGTGTTTGTAAATAATTCTTCCTTTATGCCTATAGTAGTCAAAAATATTTAAAATGGGAAAAAAAACTATGAATGGTACACAATTTTATTATGATGGTTAAAATATTCACAAAATCAGCCAATTTCATTAATTTGATTAAATCAAAAATTCAAAATTTGTTTTCTATTCCGCAATGAACTACCTATAGTCAATAAAGAAAAATAAGGATATAATTTTGAATATTTTAATGAATATTCAGAAAATCGCATGTCCAAAACTTGTACTTTTTATGAAAATTTCTAATGTGAAATATGTAAAACAATAGTGAGAGAATATTAATGAAATACTAAATCAACGTTTTTAACGTTTTATGTGTGTGTTAGAAATGTATAATAAAGGGATAAGAAAAAAAGCCCACAAATTTTATTTCAAAACAAGTATAGCAAACTGAATGTAGAAAATAAATAGGTAAATCTTTTTTTAAAATTTAAGACCCAAATGTTAGTGTTCTGAACCAGTGGCGTGAACAGGGTTTTGTTTGGGGGATACATTTTTAGAATGGGTGAAAAAACTGTTCTTAATTTCAATTTTAAGGAGGACATCTATCTACACCCCCATTCCCAACGCTCATGTTTTAAACTAATGTTTATCCTAAAAGTCTTTTGTCTGTAGCTTGATATTTTTATTGAACCAATTGAGTTTTCCATTTTAGGGAAACTTACCATAAATTTCGTGATGGTTTTAAGCTATTTGATTTATGAATTAAAGTCTTACGATGGTTTTGTAATAAACAAATTTGAGTACCATTAAAGAGAAAAATTTGATGATTATTAAATGAATAACTTAATACTTTCATCCTGTAAAGTTATTAGGTCACGCAACATTGGAATTTTGAAAACAATTCAACAAAATTGATAAAATCATGAAAAATACACTAATTAGTTTCTCTTTTTAATCATCATTAGTCTGATGGTAAAATTCCGTCATTACAATTTATTTCTATTACGTTATTTTTCCCCTTCTAAATTTTAAAAAATTGGGAAGAGTTTTAAAAATATTTTAATAGAGGTGTAATGTAATGTTGAAATATCAAATTAACAAAATACCAAAAATATAAGTATACACAAATAAACGATTTGAATTGATAAAACATATAATTTTAATACTTAACTACCAATACTGTATTATTACTATTTCAATGAAATATCTCATTCATTAAAATAAGTCAGAGATTTTATGTATTTTTGACAACAGCAACATTTTTGGAAAAAGCAACTGCTTCTAGGAAGATGTTTATGAAATAATATATGCCATAAAATTACTATCAGTAATATTGGCCAGAGCCTTCGTCCCATCGAGGCCAACAAAGCTATAAATTTACATTTTACTATCCGCAGAAAGTTGTATATAAACCGATGCGAAAAAAAAACTATTTTTACTCACCATTATATTCAGGAAAGCAGATGGAGAGGGGAGAGTGACGGATCTTCTCTTCAAACAGATCCTTAACAAAAAGATTCACAATTTTGCTGACCCTGTCCTTAATGTTTATCTACATTCTGGCGATTCCTATGGTGATTTGGAAGCTGATTTGCAAAATATTAACGTCGAAATTTGTAAGATTAAAGCCCTTGATTGTCTTACTGTATGATTTGTGAGCTTCAATTAATGGATGTTGTCTTACTTTTTTACTCTCAAAACTAGTAATGCGTTTTATTTTCAATAATACCGCATAAAATTCTTATGTTTAACAATTATAATATTTTCACAAAATAATTTGATGAGAGAGAGAATATAAAATAATGCGGCGTTATATTTCATAAATCATTCAATAAGTCAAATTTTGATTTCCTAATTAATCTATTTTTCAAGATATATTTGATGATATTTTGCCAAAAATAGTGGTCATTAGGTATATCATTTAAAAATATTTAATATCTAAATATTTAGATATCTAATTTAGTTTTTAATTCTACAGAAATAACATGAGAAACCTTATATAGAACCGTGTAGGGTCTTCTCAAAATGTTCTGTTACGCAAATATACAAAAACATGTTCTATTTTTAAATAACATCAAAAGGTAAGATCCCAAAGTTAGCATGTGGATCCTTATTAACCCTACCCCTTATATCAAATTAAAGTTTATTACTGTTCTTTTTGAGGGATACTTTTGACCCACATTGATTAAATGGGGGGAGGGGATGTATGGCACCTTTTGCTAAATAAGGAACCCCTTCCATTTAATGCATACATGTTATTCATATTTAACAACCCCCAAGAAAAAATTTCCCCTAAGAGTACAGAAAGTTTTAAGGTTTCAATAATGAAGAAGCTCCAGAAATCATTTTCAGTTTCTCAAGGAATACAAGAAAAGGGCAAAGGATAATAAATTAATCTTCTCCCCACTTAGAAAACAAAATTACCCCTTTAATCAAATAATTTATCGAAAAGTTTAGAACCTACTACTTTGTACAATTCAATCTTATTTCACCCAGAACAATTCCCCTTTGCTCTAAGCATATTCCAAAACAGTAATATTAAAACAATAGGTATCAATGTTTGGTCGACGGTCGGTAATGCAAAAATGAAATAAATTACCTTTTTGTTAAGGAAAAGTATGATTGATGTTTCCACAAACCATTTGTTGTTACAAATACTGTCAAACAGCTTCATACTTTCCATCATTCTAAATCAAAATTATTATTAGAACAGATTTTTAACAAATATACCTATCCTATCTGCTAATTTAACAAAATAATGTATTTTTCATAATGGCCTCGAAACCGATTTTATTACTGAAAATCACAATAATACCAGTTTTGTTAGCCCGTGCACTCGGCATCTCGGGTCTAACAAAACTAGTTTAAATCTTAAAATTGTACATTTTTATATCTGCGGAAAGCTGATTAAATTACGATGCGATTTATAACTATTATGTTACAGTTTACAAAATCTGTTTATAAGACTATCTTTTATTCAATTTAGAAACAATCTATTGATAATTCTAAAAAAACTTTTATTTGACAAAACAACTCCTTTCATATATTTAGAAGCAAGACTACTCTATAATTCACTTTGTCTAGCCGTCAGTTAGTCCCTCCGTAACGCTATGAGGGCAAAGTCATATAATCTGAGGCTATTCAAGAAAAACAGTTGAAATTTTTAGTGAAGATTCCCTGTACCAATGAGCGTGCAGTACATAATTTACTTGATCAAGCTGCAAAAGACACAAATGCTTATTTTCGTAATTTCTTATTATGATTTATCGCATATTCTCTATCTTTACTTTTAATGACAACTGGACATCTGCTATATAACCCACTTAGTCCGTTTGACCAACCATGATTTTTGTGCTTCGCTCTTATGGATGTTGTCATCCTTTTTTTGATGTAAATAGAATATTTCTTACGCTACGCAATTCCTTTAAAACGACGTATTTCTCTTTCAACAAAGTCGAAGAAAAGTTTATTTAATAGATTTGTTGAGTGACTGAAAATTGAATATTTACTTAATTTTTTTTTATATAAACACAATTTTATTTTTAACGAGATAATTATGATGCTTTAGAATAATGGGAAAATAAAGATCTAAAGAAAAAAAATTTCTAACAATTTTGGATGAAATCTTTCATTGACGTAAAAATGATTATGTTATTAAGTAATTATGAGCTAAAAATCCGAGGAAAAAATTAAAATAACATTTGCTAGTATGTTTAAATATTCTTCAAATACGTCAATAAACAGAGTTCATGGCGCTATTTCGGAAAAAAATCAAGTGTCGCAGAGAGAAAAGGAATAATTGGCTGTTTATTACACTAGTCCCCAATGTTTATAAAAGCATTTTCTCATTTGTTGGCTTAAAAACTTTGGGGACTTAAGTGAATTCTGATTGTTTCAACCATTAAATGTAATCTACAGAAGGAATAATTTTATGTACCATTATTGGGGATGTACATAAATTTATCGGACATTGTCTTATCCCTTTAGATCCCTGCAAGTGTCGGCTATTTCGATTGTGTTTTATAACGGCAAGTAGATGCAGATTGTTAAAAACTGAATTCAAAACAATCTTTGAGAGAAAGTTTGAAGGACGAATAAGAACTTTAGGTTATATTTCGGATTTTAGTAACTTTTTAAAGAGCATAATAATTCCCTTTATCCTGGCAACAATATGACGATGTTCCGGGTAAAAAATGTGGTTATTTCTATTACTTTTTCCTTCCTAATAATAATCATATCCTATAACATATGCTAACAAATACTTAAGCTATAATAACAATAGAAATATGTAATATGCGCGGTTAACATCTTTAACATACTTTATTTCTGCGAATTTTCAAAAAGCGAAGCTTTTCTACAATAAGGGTCAATCTGTCAGTCAGTCCGTCCGTCACGGTTAGCTCTTTTCGTTAATTTATGCATGTTAGAATTATCCTATCGATTTCAAATTTTGCATGGTGATTCCTGTAGTAGTTAGGTACTATTTAGAAAGCGTAGCAACTCAAGTCATTACCAAAATGTATATTTTAAACATTTTTTTTTCCTTTTTTGACATCAAACTTTTGTATGTTAGAATTATCCGATTCATCTGATTTTTTAAATACTGATTCTAAGGGGGGGGGAAGTTTGTACAGTTATAGGAAATGAAATTCAGTACCAAATTTTGCCCTGGCCGTTTGGGCTTGTTTTTATAGTTATCAACCTAATTCTTTTTGTAAGCGCTCTTATATGATTGGATCTACCTGTAAAACTTTAAAAATTGAATTTTGGGACTTTGCCTTAAAGGGGCTAGTGGAGCAAAAGACCCCCAAACACTAAAATTTTAAGTTCTGAGTCTATTTTCTGAGATATTGAGACGATTTTTTTTATGATAACTTTTTACACAAAACCAAACTAAGTAGCCATTACAAATTTCATTTTGGGACTTTCCCTTAAAGGGGCTAGTGGAGCAAAAGACCCCCCAAACACTAAAATTTTAAGTTCTGAGCCTATTTTCAGAGATATTGAGACGAATTTTTTAATGAAAATACTTTTTAACAAAACCGAACTAAATAATCTTAAACCAATACAAATTTCATTTTGGGACTTTCCTTCTAGGGACTAGTGGAGCAAAAGGCCCCCCAAACACTAAAATTTTAAGTTCTGAGCCTATTTTCAGAGATATTGAGATGATTTTTTTTATGAAAACTTTTTACACAAAACCAAACTAAGTAGCCATTACAAATTTCATTTTGGGACTTTCCCTTAAAGGGGCTAGTGGAGCAAAAGACCCCCCCAAACACTAAAATTTTAAATTCTGAGCCTATTTTCAGAGATATTGAGACGATTTTTTTAATGAAAACACTTTTTAACAAAACCGAACTAAGTAGCCAATACAAATTTCATTTTGGGACTTTCCTTCTAGGGGCTAGTGGAACAAAAGGCCCCCCAAACACTAAAATTTTAAGTTCTGAGCCTATTTTTAGAGATATTGAGATGATTTTCTAAAATGAAAATATTTTTAACAAAACCGAACTAAGTAGCCATTACAAATTTCATTTTGGGACTTTCCTTCTAGGGTTTAGTTGAGCAAAAGACCCCCCAAACACTAAAATTTTAAGTTCTGAGCCTATTTTTGAGATATGAGATGATTTTTTTAATGAAAACATTTTTAACAAAACCGAATTAAGGAACCATTACAGATTTTATTTTGGGACTTTCCTTCTAGGGACTAGTGTAGCAAAAGGCCCCCCAAACACTGAAATTTTAAGTTCCGAGCCTATTTTTAGAGATATGAGATGATTTTTTTAATGAAAACATTTTAACAAAACCGAATTAAGGAACCATTACAGATTTTATTTTGGGACTTTCCTTCTAGGGACTAGTGGAGCAAAAGGCCCCCCAAACACTGAAATTTTAAGTTCTGAGCCTATTTTTAGAGATATTGAGACGATTTTTTTAAATAAAAATATTTTTAAAGAAACCAAACTAAGTAGCCATTACAAATTTCATTTTGGGACTTTCCTTCTAGGGACTAGTGGAGCAAAAGGCCCCCAAACACTAAAATTTTAAGTTCTGAGCCTATTTTCAGAGATATTGAGATGGTTTTTTTAAATGAAAATATTTTTAACAAAACCGAACTAAGTAGCCATTGCAAATTTTATTTTGGGACTTTCCTTCTAGGGACTAGTGGAGCAAAAGACCCCCAAACACTAAAATTTTAATTTCTGAGATTATTTTTGAAGATATTATGGCTGATTTTTTTAATGAAAATTTTTTTCAAATAACTGAAATAAATAATCAGAAGATAAAATTTTAGTGTTTGGGGGTCTTTTGCTCCACTAGTCCCTGGAAGGAAAGTTCCAAAATGAAATTTGTATTGGCTACTTAGTTCGGTTGGTTTTGTTAAAAATGTTTTCATTAAAAAAATCATCTCAATATCTCTGAAAATAGGCTCAGAACTTAAAATTTTAGTGTTTTGGGGTCTTTTGCTCTACTATTCCCTAGAAGGAAAGTCCCAAAATGAAATTTGTAATAACGACTTAGTTCTGTTTTGTTAAAAATGCTCTTATTAAAAAAATCATCTCAATATCTCTAAAAATAGGCTCAGAACTTAAAATTTCAGTGTTTGGGGGGCCTTTTGCTCCACTAGCCCATAGAAGGAAAGTCCCAAAATGAAATTTGTATTGGCTACTTAGTTCGGTTTTGTTAAAAATGTTTTCATTAAAAAAATCGTCTCAATATCTCTGAAAATAGGCTCAGAACTTAAAATTTAAGTGTTTGGGGGTCTTTTGCTCAACTAGCCCCTAGAAGGAAAGTCCCAAAATGAAATTTGTAATGGCTACTTATTTCGGTTTGGTTAAAAATATTTGCATATTAAAATATCATCTCAATATCTCTGAAAATAGGCTCAGAACTTAAAATTTTAGTGTTTGGGGGTCTTTTGCTCAACTAGCCCCTAGAAGGAAAGTCCCAAAATGAAATTTGTAATGGCTACTTAGTTCGGTTTTGTTAAAAATATTTTCATTTTAAAAAATCATCTCAATATCTCTAAAAATAGGCTCAGAACTTAAAATTTTAGTGTTTGGGGGGCCTTTTGTTTCACTAGCCCCTAGAAGGAAAGTCCCAAAATGAAATTTGTATTGGCTACTTAGTTCGGTTTTGTTAAAAAGTGTTTTCATTAAAAAAATCGTCTCAATATCTCAGAAAATAGACTCAGAACTTAAACAAAATTCAATTTTTAAAGTTTATGAAATTTGTATTGGCTACTTAGTTCGGTTTTGTTAAAAAGTGTTTTCATTAAAAAAATCATCTCAATATCTCTGAAAATAGGCTCATAACTTAAGATTTTAGTGTTTGGGGGGTCTTTTGCTCCACTAGCCCCTTTAAGGGAAAGTCCCAAAATGAAATTTGTAATGGCTACTTAGTTCGGTTTTGTGAAAAAAGTTTTCATAAAAAAAATCATCTCAATATCTTTGAAAATAGGCTCAGAACTTAAAATTTTAGTGTTTGGGGGGTCTTTTGCTCCACTAGCCCCTTTAAGGGAAAGTCCCAAAATGAAATTTGTAATGGCTATTTAGTTCGGTTTTGTGAAAAAAGTTTGCACTAAAAAAATCGTCTCAATATCTCTGAAAATAGGCTCAGAACTTAAAATTTTAGTGTTTGGGGGTCCTTTTGCTCCACTAGTCCCTAGAAGGAAAGTCCCAAAATGAAATTTGTATTGGCTATTTAGTTCGGTTTTGTTAAAAAGTGTTTTCATTAAAAAAATCGTCTCAATATCTCAGAAAATAGACTCAGAACTTAAAATTTTAGTGTTTGGGGGTCTTTTGCTCCACTAGCCCCTTTAAGGCAAAGTCACAAAATTCAATTTTTAAAGTTTTACAGGTAGATCCAATCATATAAGAGCGCTTACAAAAAGAATTAGGTTGATAACTATAAAAACAAGCCCAAACGGCCAGGGCAAAATTTGGTACTGACTTTCATTTCCTATAACTGTACAAACTTCCCCCCCCCTTACAACAAGGTACAATGTAATAAGCGAAGTATCTCTATGATAAGTCTTAAAAATGTAAGTATGTCCTTAAATAGCATTATGTATTTATGCAGTTTTGCAACAAATTTACTTACAATTTTGTTTATACTTATGCAATAATAATCTGCTTATTCAGTTCTGACACTCTAGAAGTATCAATGTTCGTTTGTCCTTCAATTTCAGAGCTTCGCTTTTATGGATGTTATCATCCTTGTTAGGGAAAAAATGATCTATCTTAGTATATAAAGTAGTAAGGTTTTTTATGTTTCGATAACTACTAAACATATTTATTTCTTCATTTTATGCAAGCTTCACATAGGTCCTAAGATGGTTTAGGGCTATCTTTTTATTTTTAATTTCAGGAATGGTTTCAAGCTATTTTTTTCTTTCCTTATTCCTAAATGCAGAGCTCCTAGATGATAAAGCGCAACTGGTAGTATCATACAATTTCTAGTTCTAAAATATTGCTGAAAATCTTGTTTAAAAAAAATATTCTGTTAATTTTTAATCCATTTAGCCATGAGATTTAAAATATGCTTGGTAAAAATAATAGTTTGAAACATTAATATTAATGTTTATTGTGCAAGAGTTTAAACCACTCTGTTAAAAACGGAATGTTAAAACCTAAATGTTTTTATTTGAGAATAGTTATTTCTCGCATCGTATCATAAACAGCCTTCCGCGGATATCAAATGTACAATTATAAGATTAAAACCAGTTTTGTTGACCCCGAGTTGCCAATTACACGGGCTAATAAAACTGGTTTTAATATTATGATTGTACATTTTTATATTCGTAGAAAACTGGCTGTATTACGATACGATACATGATCAGTATTGCTTAGAACCGGTTCTTTTCCTGCGGATATTGATCGGTTTCGAAGACCTACACTTAACAAATTTTGCCCTGAAAACAAAATGATCTAAAAGAATAGGTAATATGTAATGAAATGCTCATTATTTAAGAATATTCATAAAGTTTTATATAATCTACACATATGTTCTACATAAAATTCAATGTAACAAAAAAGACTAATTCTAATGTAGAATTCTAGGATAAGAGGGAAGGGTCAATGAAAGTGTACGTTATCATTATTCAATTATTGAGTAAAATTAACAAACTATGTAAGTAACAAACATTGGGCTTTGCTCCAAAAGACCTAAATTACATCAGGCCTAACCCTACAAAAAGACCTATTTAATAAGGTCTTTTTGTGTAGGACTAGGTCTTATGCAAAATTAGTTCTTTTGTAATTTAGGTATTAATGCTATGTAGCAACGCATTAAATAAGAAGCTAATTCAAAAAAGTTATCGAATGGAATACCGAAAAAATCAAAGTTCTAACTTCTTACCTCAACAATTATAAATGGTGTTAAAACTGGAATTATATTAATATTTTGAAGAAAAATCATTAAGTTATTTACCAATCCCTTCAACACTTGTATAAAACGGGCAACACAAGGAAGCGACCCGAAAACGGCACTAAATATATTCAAATATTTTGAGCAAAAACACTGATTACCCATTAAAATTACCCTCAGAGGAAGGTAGGTGGGCCTTTTGGTATACAATATTTCTATATTTCTTTATGGAGCATTTGTGAACCTCCCTCTCCCAGACAAGTGTAGTGTAGCTTTTAGGAAATTGGTAGTACTTTTTTTTCTCAATATCCAAACATTATTTTAATCAACAGCTGATGGCATCTTCGCCCCTATCAAATAGGGGTTCTGTATTCAAAGGGGCTAGAAATAGAGCTTAAACCCATTCCTAGACTCAAACCATCATGAGACCTATTCGAAGTTTCCTTAAATTAGTTATTGAAAGCTTTAGACAAAAAAGGCTTACTACTCTATATAATAAGAAAAGACAGTGTGTATTTGTGTGAGGGTGGGGGATTACTTATGGCCCTTTTCAAAATTTCTCGGATACTGCCGCCTGTTTTGTATGTATCGAGGGTGGACCTCAATGTTAATAATCCGACATACTTCATTTACGCATATTTTATACTTGTAAACTACAACAATGTTTTTCTTATACTAAAATTATAAAATTTAACCCTCTAATGACGATGCTATCAAAAACAAATGCTGTAAACTTTCAAAATGATGCGCTAATAACCTCTATTTAATCGCTTTAATTAATGGGATTAAAAATAAATATTTTTATATTTACCTTAGAAAATCGTCTGTAAAGGGGAAAATCTAGGCTTGAAATTCTCATTTTTAAGGCATATATATGTACGCAAGACAAAATGTGTAAGTCCTAAAACGGCCTGAATCACCGTAATGTTGTCGAGATAGCGTATTTCTAGCAAAAATATGGACGAGATACATTGGGGGTTGGTTTATGGTTTTGGGGGAAAGAAAAAACAAGGGGGCAATACATGTGTATGAATTGCATCTTAAAGGGACATTTAGCAGTATGTATGTATGCTTTAAAATACCTTTGACCAAAAGTTTGTGACAAAATTTGAGTAAAGACATAGAATTTTATAACCATTTATTTTTTTAGTTTAAATTTCTAAGATTGCGTTAAGAGTGGCTTTGCCTAAAAATAGCATTTTAATTAAGAAATTGAACAATGGACAACAAATAATTTCATCTTTAATTAGAAATAATGAATTACTTCTTTTCCATTAAAATGTTAAACCCACAATGACAGAAAAAATTCCTCAATTTCGGAATGAAGATTCATTAAAAGTACACTGTCCCTACTCTCTGTATGAAGGGAGAGGTGGCAATGAACGCTGACCCTACCAGGTTTGCTGACATCCTGTGCCCACCAAAAGGAGGATTCTATATTTAACATTCCATTCAGTTACAGCCCTCTGTCTTTCACACACAGAAAATGAGATAGAAAAAAACGAAGTGGTAAAATAAACGAATCCTATGTAATTTCTCTTTATCTCAAAGCATGGGCGAACAGATAGATATTACACCAAAAATTACGAGAGCGAATTGTCCGCCTTCAAACCAAGATCATTTATTACCAGGGAAAAAGGGACATATATTTGGGGATTAAAAACGACGAATTTATTTTCCTGTATATTTCTGGATTCTTGCCGATTTATCTTGGAAGGGTATAGCTATAAACCATCCCATGACCATGACCTATGAAAAGCTACACTATAAAGGAGAACTATGTCGGTTCAGAGGTTGGCGAGATCCTTCGGCACATACACACACATATATGGATAAAATTTGTACTTAAGGAAAATTTCCAACTGAACATAACGTTTAGCATGAAATATGGTGATATGCACTGAAATCTAGGACGCATGTGTATGCGTGTATGGATGTACGGACATAATTGACCTAATTATAGGTCAGCATTCTTATGAATAAATCCATATTTATGTAAGTGCACTTGGCGCAAGCAATCACATTCTCTATTTCGATTGGCGTCCTTTCAAAACAGTATAATGAAATATATTTAAAACAGCAACTTTAATTTTAGACATTGATTGCCTTAATCCTATTACATAAAGTAGTAAGATTTGTCTGTAGTGAAGGATCTCGATAGTCGCTAAACAGATATGGGTCTAATTTACAATGAAGATATTTAGAGGTCCAGGGAATTTTGAAACTTTTTTTGTGAGGGTAATTACAACCCTCCAAAGAGAAATCGCCCCCCCCCCCCACCTCAAGTGCCCATATAGGCCTCTAAATAGTGAATAAAAAATATAAATATTGTAAGTGATTAAATGCTAAAAGGCAGTTTTATTAAAACGCCAAATCAAACGTTTATATGCACATATTTATGGCTATGAAATGACAGAATTTCGATGATTATTTTGCTGTAAATGTTTAATTTTCATGATAATGTGTTCCTAATCGATTTCATTTAACACGTCATTTCTATGTAATATTTTTTATATTTTCTTTTTTGATTAAATTTGAATGACGTAAATTACTATTATACATCATATTTTTATATGTAAAAACAGCTGCAATTTTTTTAAAAATGTAAATACTAAGGCCAGTAACTAATGAGCAAATTTATTTAACTTGTGTACTGATTAGAGTAAAACAATAAAGGGGGAAGGGGTTAAATAAATATATGTCCCCATTCCGAAGACCGTTGGTCGACTTTCAATTAAGTCTTTGGAAATCAACTAATGTCGGGAATATTAACACAGCCAAGTAGCTACAAAAGAGTAAAAAGTAATTTGCTAGCATACGAAAGAGGTCAAAAACTGGAGGATCCAGGTGATTGTCAGGTTATATATTTACGCAATTATTGTGAACTGTACATCAAAATCAGAATAGTGACATTATATATTGGGATGAACTTGAATAAAACCGCGAACATATTTAAATGGTCATCAACCTAGCTAAACCATAAATACACATCTGATAAAACCCCCATGGCCTACGATAATTTCAGGCAATTGATGACGTTCAATCAAAACCATCAAAATTTCAATCACTTAGCAAAAATGCAAAGAAAAAACAGATCACAGTAAGAAAACAAAGTAGCGGGGGAATCATAAACATTTACCTAACATAACAAAAATAACACCAATTAAAAGCTATTGTGAAAATACGACGAAACCCGCTACTTCGTTTTCTTTCCATGATCAGAAAAAACATAGGTATGTTCCTAAATTAAGAACTTGTTGAATATGCAAACAACTTTAAAATACTTTTTAAAAATTTGGAATCGTGGAAGCACCCTTGAGAGTGAATGGCAAGAAGATTTGTGAAAACACAGGCTCACGACTCTCATTTGCTGACAGAGTTAGGTAGGGTGTGCAAACAAAACCGTGGGGGTCACAGTTTCGAGTAAACACATAAATATTTTTCTACGTTACACTTCACGATTAGAAAGAAATAAGATAGATGCTTTCTTTCACAAGATAATATATAACAAAATTTTAAAAGCATGGCGTGTTTTTTTTTCATTATGCAGGAACTCCTATTTAAAATGTGCCACGGGCTACACAAAAATTGTGACTCCCATTACCAAAGGACATGATGATATAATAGCTCTTCTTAACTTTAAACTAGAATCACATTAAAATGATTGAACAGGAGTTTAGATATTCATTTCCACTTCCTTTGTATAAATGAATATAGAATACGATGATAATGTGCAGTGTAATTTTTGTCATCAATAGGTTGCCTATATAGTCCTCAATATTGGTCAAAAGGGGGGGGGAGTATCTCAATATTAGCCAGCTGGGAGAAACATTTCATCAGGGTATACGAGAATCTCTCACATTATCCACGTATTCTATATCTATATTAGTATGATTTTCACATTAAATTGCAAATATGACTTTTTGTATTTTTCTTAATTTCGTTCTAAAACCCTTCACAAAGACTAAATGAGACAAATGCTAAAGAATACGTTTTTATCTGAAGTGTTTGGTGTCTTTAAATAACATCGTTACATGGTGAGAAATGCCATAAAACCATCTCATAATATTCTTATGAGCTATACGGTAAAGTAAAGACATGAGGGTTATAGGAATTCTAAAGAAATCTAGTATTTTATACCCACCCCTGTCCGCAAAATAATCTTCTTCCTAGTTCATAGCAAGGCTTATCTACAATTTTGGGGTTGGGTATTTAAGAATTTAATCTTAATTATAAAATAAAAAGTAGTAAAGTTTAATAGAAGCTCAACATATCTTCTATGTTGGTTTTATGCTAATTTCTTTAGAGTCCCTCTCACTACAAATACAATTTCCCTAAATGCTAAGTGCGAAGCAACTAGTTACCTACTTAATCCTTATTTGCTCTTAATATTACATTATTTCTTTTGCAAATATATATATACATTATTTTCTACAATTAGTTTTGTTTTGGAAATAATTGTAAATATAAAAGGAAGAGGATCCGTACCGTGTGATCTCGCTAACCGATAAACCGATATGGTTCTCCTTTACAAATTAGATTTTCATAGGTGGCGGGGTGGCTTATAACAAACTATTTTTTGGTACCACCCCATCAAAAAATTTAGTTTCACCTCTTCTTTTAAAAACTGAAAATGGGGAGGGGGTCGACTCACCCCTTTCCCACTCAATTACCCCTAAAACCCTGTAGAGGCGTACTGCTAGTATTATCATAAAATAAAATATTATTTAAAATGTTGGTTAACTGTTGGTTATAAAATCTAAATAAAGAAAGGGTGCAACATATGAGGTTGAATACAGGGATCTAAAGGGGGAAGACAATTGCCGATAAATTGATGTACATCCCCAATGATTTTACATAAAATTACCCCTTCTGTAGGTTAAAATTGAAAAGTTTGAACACTCAACTTAATAAACAAACCAATTAAAATTCACAGAATTCCCCACAGAAAACCAATAAGAACGTGTATTATAAAACTTTGGGGATTCGTGTATAAATAAACAGGCCATTGTCCCCTCCCTCTGGGTTGAATATTAAACCTTGCTACGCTACCCTACTTAGCGATTGCTAACGTTATTCCAGCCATTTAAATTGGTCAAACATAAGTTTTATTGGGTATAGTCCCTTTCGTGACATTGCACCTTAAGGGGCGATTCTTCGTATTTTTCACAGTAGGTTTTCTCCTATTTCTAGCCCCTGCGGGGGGCTATAACCCTGTGGGGCAATCACCTGACCCAATATAACCGAACCCAACCTAAAATAACCTATAAAAAGCAATTTTAAAAATACGACAAATCGCTCCTTAAGGTTCGATGTCACGAAAGGGACTATTCCCGTTTTATTTTATATATTTAATATAATAAAAACAAAATAAAAATTTCTGCATTTAAATAACTATTTGTTAAATCCCATAGCATAGTTGTATAAAATGATAGTCTAGGTGCGTCAATAAAATGATTAATTACGGTCAAATAATGGCAAATAATATCTGCTAAAATATATAGGAAACCATGAAAGAGAAACTTTTATATATCATGGTTTGTCTGTGGGCGCATAACTGACATTTTAAACATGCTACTTTAATTCCTATTGTTTCAAGCCTTTGCAGGGGGTGGATGGGAGGCTATTAATTCAACTAACCTGAATATGTTTTGAGCGAAAGTATACAATGCGTAATAAGCATAAAACTACTTAAAAAAAATAGGTAATAGAATTAGTTGGCAATTATGTCAATGTTCTGCCCTATCCGTTTTTAATATTATCGTTCTTGTTTTGTAGACCTTGTCTCCCCGACAAATAAAGGCAACTAGTCCCAGCTGACACTTTAACGAGATTAATTAATCAAGATATATATGTAACAAGAACAATTATCAAAGTAGCGCAGCTAGGAAATATAAAGAATAAAATTTTATACATAGTAGGGTAGTTTCAGATGATCAGGGTATTCCCAGAGATCTAAAGGGACAAGACAATGGCCAATAAATTTATGTACATCTACAATGATGATAAAAAATCTAACCCTTTTGTAAATTATAATTGGTAGTTGAAACGTTTGAACGCTTTACTTAATCAACCAACCAATCAAAAATTCACTATAGTCCCCAGAGTTGTTAAGTCCCGTCTCTCTCTGCAAAATTCTCTAAAATACCCTGTCAATAATCTTTACCTATAGAGCTGCTGTGCTTACAAAAGTAATGAAGAAAACAAGGGGGAAGATTGTTTTTATATAAATTAAATGTTTTTAGTCCAATTTTATTTTTGTTTATCAGGGATATAATAATGGAAATGTGATTTTTCTCGGTTGCTATTGAAGATAGAGGGCTGATTGTATGTTTGTTAAGAAGCCTCTTTCAAAAATGCATTGATTATTCAACCTATTAGTTCGTCGATTATGCAAAAAAAAAAAAAAAAAGGCATATAAATATTTTTTATAAATTCTTATATCCTTTTTTATGTGCGAATTAACATTTGCTCTATAATTCACTTTTTCCGTTTGTCAATCCATGAGGTATTTAAGCAAACAAAATTTAGCATAAATGGATATTTAATACCGTATCATTTAAATTACAATGTTTGAAAAAAAGTTAAACCAAATATCGCCTTTTTTGCAATGGAATGATTTTTGTGTTATGCTGTTTCTTTCTTGGACAATAAAATCAATTTAGCATATGTTAGTCTCAATATAATATATAAATACTAACTAGTAGATAAAATTAGATAAGAAATCCACGAAAAAAACCGAGAGAGTTAATAGTGCAATTATCAAGTTCACATAAAAACTCTAATTGGCCAAAGACAAGTAAATTCAGAAACAAACGAATTGTCAAATTATACAAAAGAGACACTGAAAAGTAAAAATCATGAATGGATTTAAGTATTATTTAATACTATTGTCCGATAAAATATCTTAAACGGCTAAAGAAAAAAGGCAAGCTTTATTTTAAGGATTAGTTTTTTTACTGATCACTTATTGCGAGGGAGAATGTAACCATATGAAACTTATCTGATAGTTATAAACCACTGCTTTTTTGAGATCTAAAGGGAGAGACAGACATACTCCTACTTTTTTTAGCAATGTCATTGTTTATTGTTGAATTGCCTATTCCTAAATTCCTGACGAAAATACAATTCCATTCCATGAGAAAATGAAAATAGATTTGTGACAGAAAATTTTCACATACTTAGGAAGTTCAGAAAGTAAATTAGTTGATTACCAACACGAAAACAAGGATAACAAATAGCAATTAGCAGACATATAGTGTTAAATTCAAAAGGATTATTAAGCATATATTAAGGCACTAAAATAGCTTTGATGCAAAGACGCATTTATTATCCATTTTATCTATGTTTACTTATGTTTTTTCCTTCAGCCAATATGAAGTTATTTTAAACATTATGAATCTTTAACCTATTTTTAAACCAAAATCTACAAAATAAATCATTTGAAAACCCTAACGGGTAAATTTGATTTCAAAATGACTTGGCAAAAACCAGATAATAGTAACATCATATGATTTTAGCCTTTTTGGTTAGATGAAATCATTAAGATGAGGCAGATTTTTTTATTAAATCATCTTATGTAACTTTCCCCAAACCTCTTTGCTTGTTTGGTAAAAAACAACATATAGTCAATTGTACATTTTTTTGTAGGGCAGCTTATCTAAATCTAACTTATCTAATCTAAATCTAAAATAAAAATCTTACAATTTTTCAGCAATTTTAAAAAGGGGGGGGGGGGGCGAAAGTGACACTTTTTGAAACCAAAACTAAGAGTCAACAAAGGAACTGAACTAAAAAAAGGGTTACAGGTCTGAGATTTTGCATGGCAGTTGCTTTATAGGGGTACAATATGGAACTGTGAAGAAACGGCGGCGCAACCGCCGAAAACCGCCGTTTCCCGCCGTAATTTTTGTTGCCTTTTCTCGGCGGTTTTCGGCGGTTGCGCCGCCGTTTTTTCACAGTTCCTTTGACTTTTAGTTTTGGTTTCAAAAAGTGTCACTTTCGCCCCCCCCCCCTTTGCTTTAATGCAGCTCTTAATAATAAAATAATGTGAAATATGCACCACATTAACAATTAAAAATTCTTTCAATTTTATGCCATATAAAATGCAGATCAAAGAAGATTTCGTAGAACTACCACGTTATGAACAACGTTAGCATGATTTTAACACCCTTCTCTAACTACAGGGTGGAGGATAAAACTTGAAACTAACCAACCTGTTCATTTCTTCATCTTCAGCTAAAACCAAATCATAACCAGACAAAGCAACGCAGAATATGATAGCAGTCACACCCTGTAATACAAATATTAGTAATTTTAAAAAATTAAGATTAAAATCTTTCATGAAAGAGTTAGGATGCCTTTCTCTCTGTGTATCTATTCAAGGATATTAAAGGATAAGACAATGGCCGACAATTTTATGTACATACCTAATGATGTTGCACAACATTCCCTTTTCTGTAGATAACAATTAGGGGTTGAAAAGATTAGACATTAAACTTAATGAACCAACCAATCAAAATTCAATAAAAGTCCCCTAAGTTATAAGTTAACAAATAAGAAAACGTTAATATAAAACTTCGGGAACTAGTGATTAAACAGCTCATTGTCCCCTCTCTCTCTGAAATCCAACATAGTACATGTAAAATTGTTAGTAAATAGTACCAACTTACCATATTCTTAGAAAACAAACTTCTTAACGTAATTAGATCAATACGTTTTTTTCCTATGAATAACTACGAGTTCCAACTTAAAACTTGTTTTGCTAATTACATTTTATCCATGCTATTTTTAGACTCATTTTCTTTCAGTCTTAACATAAAATAAGGTCCAGGTAAGTTACTGTTTTATGGAGAAAAAAAAATGACACCATAATTTTTTTTAAAGACTAACATTTATAATGATAAATTCGACCCAACACATGTGTCTCTTTAAGTTACCCTAGAGGCTTCTAGAGGGAATACCCGTTAATCCTTAAATAAAGTAACAGGATTTCTTTCTGTCTATTTGTCTTTAACGAAGGATCTCGCTAACTGCTGAACAGATATGGTTCTCATTTACAGCTTCTCATAGGTCCTGGGAAGATTTATATCTATTTTGGAGGAGGGTAACATCACCATACCAAGAAAATAGAGGCCTCAAGGGGCGTAGCCGCTAGTGATTAATAATGTATGAAGAGTATCTGAAGGACAAAGTTATAAACCTACATAGAGTAGCTGCGCTACTTTAAAAACAATGAGCACTCACCTCAAAGCAATGAATCCATTTCTTCCTTTCTGATCTCTGGCCACCGACATCAAACATTCTAAAAATTTAAATATTTGAAATTTTCTGGCTACTTCAAAAGAAATTACAACTTATGTTTATAATAACCAGGGGGATAGCGGGATGATACAACATGTCAAAAAACACATTTTTGATCTATTGTTGGTATTTTATTATAAATTAGTACTATATAAAGTACTATAACTGTAGTTATTTCTTCAGTCACTTTTCCTGATACCACAATTTTATTTTAATTTATATATATCATTGGCTGCACCCCTAGCATATAGAAGCTATGAATAAGATTAAAAAATAGCCTAAAACCATTCCAAGAAAAATGAAAGGTTAACAAGACCTATGTAAAGATTCTCTAAAATGTATAACTCAATCGGTTCAGTAGTTAAAATCTTAGGCTACAAACAAAAAACCTTACTGCTGTATATGATAGGATTGCTTTAGCATAACAAAACACTTAATAAGAGAAGCGGAATATGCAATGTATTAAGATAATAAAGTAAAAAAAATTGCTTTTATCTTCAAGAAAACTAATATTTTTTTAATAGGTATATGAAATACACTCAATTTGAATTTAAAATATGAAATAAAGTATAAACTTATAAATTCATTTTGTAACAAAGTGATACAACTTTGTATTTAGGACAAAATATGAATTATCTTAACGACTTTATAAAGAAAACACATTTTCTAAATTCCCTAAAAAATGTTGGGCTTATCTGCTGCATAAAAACATCATTATATTGCAATGTTCACCCCTTTCAACTTCTTTAGAGAAAATATTTAGGAGAAAAGGATAAGTAAATTGGGTGTTATTATAACGAAAAATAATGTACAAAGTTTTATAATAGGCTGTTTTTAAGTTTCCTTTTACAAAAACTAACCTACCAACATGTTAGATATCCTATTAGGTATATAAAGTAGTAAGGATTTTTCTGAAGCATTAGATTTCGAAATCTGTAGTTTTGCCTTATTTTTGGCTCCAGGATAGCTTTATGCTATCTATCTGCCCACTTACTCCTTTGGGGGGAGTCCCTAGATGCAAGGGGAGAGGCCACTAGTTTCATTTAATAAGTGTTAATCAGTGTTACTGAGCTGCAGGTACAATTTAAGAGTAGCGTTTCAGCACTAATGAAAATCCTTTTATCTCTACATTTCTCCTTTTCCCCTTTATCCATGATAGTGCATTTCCTTTTATTCGTGATAATGCATTTCACATTTTTCTCTTTCTCCTGTAAGATTATATCATTTATTCTTGTCCTCAATCTTTTTAGTAGCGGGGCTATTATTAAAAATTGGTTTGTCCGTCGGTTCAGTTATGGCTTTAAAATCTATGTGTAGTGAGGGTAAGTTAATTATATTGGTACTAACAAAACTGGTATTAATTTTATTATTTTTATATTTGTGAAAAATTGTCTGTAGTACGATGCTATACGTAATTTTTTAGTATGGCTGCGGATATTAATCGTTTTCGAAGCCATACTGGAAAATGTATCAAATGTCTAATAACTATTTTAGCCTCGTTCCCCATGGATAAATTTTTTCTTTATAACCCACTGCGCTTTGATAGTTCAATTTATGGTTGTAATGTCTTTCTAAATATAAAATTGATGACAATATCTATCACACAAAATCTTTCGAACAAAAAAAAACATTTTTCACAATAACTTTATTGCTTTTTCGTTTTTTTGAAATGACTGGATTTGGTTTTTAGTTCCATTGAAGGTTTTAAAATGTATTTTATATGTCCTTTATGAACATTTATATGATATTTTTGGCTGACATTACGTACTTGTTGGTAATCATTATCATCAAATAACATAGAGAAATTAAACAACACCAAACCCCAAATTATGAAATATTTGAAGGGCAAATTAAATATGTTCTGAATTAAATAATAGATGGTGACCTTTATTAAATAATTTTCTTGCGTATTTGGCCCCTGGGACAAATCCGAATCCAACATATGGGGGACTCATTAGGTGGCCCAAACTTGTAATCCAAAACAGGGACAAATATTTCCCCCGATTTTAATTAATTTGGTTCTTGTATTATTTGTATTCTAAATCGTTTTTTGCGTCTAACTTCTTTCATTTCCTCTTTATGTTAACCTCTAACTTTCTTAGTACCTCTAAAAATAACTTAAGGCGCAACAAATACAATATTTATACAAAATAAAATGATTAATATTTACCCCTGTCTACTAATACAATATAAAGTTTCACCAAGAATTTCTTAAACCCCTTTTAAATCCCGGAAATGGGGTGTAGTAATCATAAAACTTATTTAGCACAGGACAAATATTAAATTTGTTAAACGTTTTACCTACTTATTTTCATAACACTTTTAAGGATGAAATGAGAAAAAAAAAACAGTTATTAATAACTCTAAATGTTAAAATCCAAAGTTAATTCTCCAAAAACATTCCCAATCTCTTTTATTAGTAAAACTACCCCCTTTATTTTCCATTTTCTCCCCGTCTCTCTGTAAATTTCTATTAATCTCAGTTTACAAATAATGTAGGGTATATAAGATGTTAAGAATATATGTCCTATCAATTCAACTAATAACACCAATTTTTAAAGATTTTATTAAGTGTCTGGTGATTAATTATGGTAGCGATCTCGCAATAAAGGTCAATAGGTAAATTGAAAACACGTAAGTAATGGACATCAATTTTTATTGCGTCTATTAGGATCTAAACTTTTTTAGAAAAGGTTACAGTATTTTAGAAACACTTTGTTCTATATTCGTTGATATATTTCCCTATTCCCATGTACAAATAACGCATATGTATATATTTTGTAGTTACAGGGGGAGGAAATAGGGGATAAATTGAAGAAAAGGGCTTCATCTTTTATTTCTGATGTTTTTAATTTAAAGTTGTGATAATAAAGCTGCTAATTTATGGCTTTCTTTGATAAAAACTAGGGATCTAAAAAAATAAGACAAAGGCTGAAAAATGAGGTACATTCCTAATGATGAAACACAAAAATAATACTCTTTTGTAGATGACAATTAATGGCTAAAACGTTAGGACAATAAACTTAATTAACCAACCAATCAAAATTCAATTAATTTCCCTCAAGTTGTTGAGTCAGCGAATAAAAAAACGTTATAATAAAACTTTGAGGACTAGTGTAATAAACAGCCTGATGTCTCCTCCCTCCCTGTTTAAAAACAATAAATAGCACAAAAATAAATTCACTAACTAGATGGGGCCATACAAAAGAGAAAAGTGCTTGTGTTTAGAATCCAATCCTCAAATATTTTGTTAATTTTCAGTTTATTTAAATCTACTGTTTCTTAGGAACACTTAATGTTCACACGTCTGTTAAAGATTCCTTTTGAGTTTTGATATTACCCTTTCTATTCTGAGCAGATCTTATTTCTAAAGACAAAACAACAGAGATGGAGGGGGACTTTGGGCAGTTTATTACACTACCTAGTCCCTTAAGTCTTATTATAACGTTTTCTTATTCGTAGGTTTGACAACCTTGGGGACTTTTCATTGGTTAATTTAGTTGAGTGTCCAAACGTTTCAACCACTAATTGTAATATACAGAAGGGTAATGTCGTACTATAAATTGAAAAGTTACATTAGTTTTTTAGTTCCCTAAAGATCTTTTCATAAAAACAACTCTAAAATATTTTTTTAAACGTACATACATAAAAACTTCATTTTATTTATATTTATACTATTTCCTCTACTACCCGTTATGCAAACTGTCATCCTTGTTTATAACAAGACAAGACACAAAAGAGAAATTTCAAAATATTTTGCGAGAATGTTTTGAACGCAGATTTATATAAAATTATTATGTAGTACTTAAGTATAAGCTATTTTGTATCATATTCTATAGTATTTAGTAGAAAGGTAGGAGTATTTTGTTGTTCAGTTCAGATTCTATTCTTAATTTCAATTAACTTATGGAGCTTTATACAGGCCTTACAGCCCCCTTAACACACCTACAGAGCCCGAATGAGATAATCGAACTAATTTGTTAATGTTAAGTTAAAACCTTACAATACGACTACTTTAACTGTCTTAAAAATTAAAGTTAATATAGTATAAAAGTAAAGCAGTATCATGAATTTGAGAGGAAAATAAGTATTAAAGTTATTTACTATATTGTTTAAGTAAGTATTGTAGTGATAAATAAATTGGTAAATGTTACTAATAAAAAAATTCGTTGGTAAAATGAAGATTTTAATTGAAAAAACACAAAAAATATTAAAAATATAACACAGAATATATTATTAGTGTTTCAGAAAAATCGGGTGCTGCATAAAAAATTAACCTAACCCTTTACGCACGAGAAAGACAGGAATTGTTTACTTACTGCACCAGAAAAATAACACCAGAAAAAAACATGATAAGTTTGTGTAATTGCATGTTTATAACTTAGCCAACGTGAGAGACACTTATAGAATAAATCTATTCCTGTGATTTATTTGAATTATCTAATTTTATCCTTGTATATGCCGTAACAGATTAAGAAAAAAATTTACAGATTGAGTTCTCCATTCTATGAATCTTTATACAAGTACCTGATTTATATTTCGATAAATCTTGGGATGGTTTTAGGCCATTATTCTGCTTATCCTATTACTTCGAATACAAAACTTCTTGATGCTAAGAGCGCAGCCGCTGGTAAAAAAAACCAGTTGATATTTCCAATCCCATTCTAACCTTTTTTAGCTAGTGGTGGTGGTCCGTCCGTCTGCAACTGCAGGTATGTCAGAAAGTTCATAAAAAAATTTCGAGGTTATCATAGATAGAGGTCTGCATTTTAATGTGTAGATTACCCTAACTTAAGACATGTAAATATTCTATAACATGGACTGATAGACCGCTCCTTAACTGCTTTATAGCCGCTTTCACAGAATCTTCATCCAAGATATTATTGCGCATAAGTAGAAAAAACAACTAAAAAGATTTACTATTTTTCCCTATAAAAAAAAATACTTTCCAATAATGATATAATAAGAAACAAGAACGTATCACCCAAAATCGTAGCAAAGCTGTTTTAAGATGTTAAATTAAAGATAAAAAGAGTAGAGAAAAATTGTCATCTTGATCTTGCCTCCCTTTCTGCGTTGAGTTGAATAACAAAGAGACAGCAGAAATGTAAATTTCTGAAAAGAAGGGTAAAAATAAGTCTAAAAAATGGCTTGTATCTAAACCTGATACCATTGGGACCAAAAAAGTATCTAAAACTCATAAAAATATAATGAATAAAATATACATTTTTACTTATATGCCAAATTTAGGAGCAAAACAGTAAAAAAGGCTTTCAAACATTGATACCCACCCCCCCCCCCCCCCAAATAAAAAGTATTTCAGGAATTCAATTTAATTAACAAAAAGATAAAATTTTTTTATTACAGTTGCATCTCTATAGGAAACAAATTAATTCTAAAAGTCCTAACAAGATTTTATTTAAAAAATCAACGTAAATTGTGTATAGGGAAGAATGATGTTAAATTGAATCAGTTGCCAAACTTAACAGCAGATTATTTAGAATTAAAAATAACTAACATTTAACCATATTTAAAGTTTTTCTTTATCTACAACTACGTTTGGTTAGGTTAAAGGGAAATAAAAACATGTCCCACAGGGTTCCACCCCCCTTACTATACTGTAATTGCTAAAAAAAAGACATTTTCGGTTCTTTATCAAATTGTCTAAAAAATAGATCCGATTCCTCTAAAACTAATTCGAATTCCAGATAAATTCGAGACAAAAGTTTATTTGAAAGGTGTAACAAAAGAGTAAATCTTAATTTTTATGCTACATTGAGAATACACCAATTGAATGGCGGCCCTAGGAATAAATGATTTTCCACTTGATTGATCCTTAATATCAAAACCTACTGACCAGTTGCAATCATAAGTTTATACAAAGTAACATTTCTTCCAGTATCGCTTCGAAAACGATCAATATCAAGTGGACTAGAACCGGTTCTAAGCCACACCGAAAAAATTATGTATAGCATCGCATAATATCCTACGAATAAAAAATGTACAATTATAAGATTAAAAACCAGAACTTTTGGCCTGCGTCTTTGGCATCTCGGGGCTAAAAAACTGTTTTTAATCTTATAATTGTACAATTTTATACCTGCAGAAAGCTGTTTATCATACGATGCGATAAATAACTATTAAATTGCCAATTTTTTTTTATCAACTTTTTACTTGTAACCAACTTATTTTTTCCAAATACAAGATTGTCAGTTAAACTCTTCATATCATTTATAATAATAGAATTATTACTTAGATCTTACACCAGATTATCGTGTACTCTAATAAATTAAAGCTTGTAGCAGGCTAACCCCCCCACCCTTAACCCCATCCCCTCACATCCTTCTGGATGAACGAACTGACTAATAAATAATGTCCATGTTAGCAACCTAAAGGGGTAGTTTCACGAAATGCATTTGAACTTAATTTAGTGAACCGCATATTTTTTGCTAGTTAATGGGTTAAACTATATTTATATGGCATATATTTGAAAGAATTTCATTTTTTTACCACGTAGTTTTGAAAATATCAAGACTTGAAAATCGTCTTTTTGTGATATATGCAATTTAAAAGGACGATTTTCAAGTCTTGATATTTTAAAAACTACGTGGTAGAAAATTGAAATTCTTTCAAATATATGCCATATAAATGTAGATTAACCAATTAACCAGGAAAAAATATGCGGTTCACTAAATTAAGTTCAAATGCATTTCGTGAAACTACCCCTTTACATTTTTCCCCTGTCATAATATCCACGTTTATTCTATATCCATTCTATTGACAGCGAAGTTACTTTTTAAAATGGATTTCTCTTCATTGCAAAAACGTATTTATAGAGAAAACTATCTAAAGAATTTAATTGATTTAGCATCCAGAAAAATTTTTTAGTTTTTAAACTAAATAGAAGTATATGACAGGACATAAAGGTATAAAGTCAAATTAAACCAAGATATAATATTAGGTTTTTTTTTATTGATAATAGGTAAATGCCCTAAATTCCTGTAAACCATCAGCAATTATAGTATCTTATAAACATCACAAATCTTTAAATTTTAAAATATTTTTCTAATATGCAACCATGGATTTTTATCCTTCAACATAGTTTTAATCTATAAAATCTAATTTGATGTAATTTACCTATTTTCATAAATATTATAATCCTAATATTAAGAGCTATTAATTTGATATTTAGAGGGATTAATTCTGGTATTTTGTTAATATTTTAAAATGATTATTCCGATTAATTCAAGATTTAATTCAAGAAATAGGATGTCTGTCTGTGTATCATTTGTTGGTTTTAGCTTGATGAAACAACGACTGGGGGTTGGTGGAGAGGGATACTAAAGAAACCCTTCCTCAACTACTATCAAGAACCATATCGGTTTTGTTGTTAGTGTCTTGGAAAAGACAGACAGACAAATATGATATCTTATTACTTTTAATTAAAAATCAGAATACTTTTCCATATCCAAAAAAAAAACAGATGAAATCTAAGCCGCGAACTTCAGATGCCATTCATTATCAAGGCTGCGAAATCAACACAAAAAAAAACTTGAAAACAAATTGTTAAGTTTTTTTGTGTCCTTAACATTTTTAATTTTCAACGTCTCGCGTATCAATCCAGAAAAATGGCGATGTCTTATTTTCATTCTTATATGGAAAGATTAATATATTTAACAGGGATGAAGAAATAGTTAATTATCGCATCGTATTAAAGACAGGTTTCCGCGGATATAAAAGTAAAAAATATAAGATAAATTCCAGTTTTGTTAACCCCGAGGGGCCGAAGGCCCAGAATAATAAAATTGGTTTTAATTTTATGATTTTTATTTCAAAATTCGTGGAAAAATGTGTTATACGATGCTATACATGATTTTTTAGTATGGATGAGAACAGGTTTTAATACTGCGGAAATCATTCGGTTTCGAAGTTAACTGGAAACATTATTTGTTATGAAAAATGGATACAATATTGTGCATATTGCAACTTAACCGAACCTTACTACCCCTGAAATTTTATCATATTAATGTCTCGGATTAAAAAGCATGGAATGCCTCGCCACAAAATCCCAACCGGGGACAGTTATGGGAAATTCTAGCTAAACAAATTATTGAGGTTGTCAAGATTGTGTGTGTGTGTGCGTGCGCGCGCGATTGGTTAACGGATGGTTAAGTGGGTAATGAAAATGCAAGAATAGGACCTTTGTATGAATCAACTTTCTATTAAGTTTTTATTTTTACTTTTAATCTAAATTTAATAGCAACAAATACTTTAGTAAAGATGTTAGTTAATTTGTGCTGTTTTTATAAAAACAAAGAAAAAGGCGCATTAAGAGTGTCACGTAAAATGTCTTTAATCAAATGCAAAAAAAATTAAAATGAAGGCAAAAATTTCCTTTTTCATAAAAAAAAAATATTTATTTATCCGGATATCTCTGATAAGATTGATAAAATATCTATGTTATGATAATTTGTTATAAAAATTATGGCTAAACAATAGAAAATTTGTATTATACACACATGTCCAGAACACCCCCCCCCCACACACACATGCAATAAAAAAGTACATTGATAGTTTGTCACTAAATAATATCAGAGTCAATATTTTTCTCTAAAATTCTTGTTAGGTCAACCAATTCTTATAACTCATAAAGCAATGCATGTTAGCTCATCAATTTATTAAGCTGATTTCACTGGAAAGTTCGTTGAAAAATGGCCAAGACACGCAAAATTGTATAAAACAGACAAATATACATCCTACTCTTTTTGGCAGATAGACATCCAATTGCTACACCGTTTTGGAAACATAGATTAGTCTAGAGGACAATACATATGACAATAACCATTATGAAAAATATAAGTGGGTAGAAAAGTTAAAAAGTATTACATTTTTTTCTTTTCAAAAAGGCATAAACATGAGAAAAAAATAAGTACTGAAAATGATCAAGTGATCTAGGAAGTATAAAGAATTACAATATCTAATCCTGCCTAATATTGATATATGTGCCATAATATCCTAACACGCGAGTACAACCTAGTTGCGCATGATGTAATGCAAATGTGTCAACCTGCAAATGCAATCACCCATCGACAACTATAGATATTTAAGCAGGTAGCTTATTTAGACCACTTCCTATATATGTCTATATATATATACAACATGACCCTCGAAAAAGTATTTTTAAGCATCTGCAGCCCTTATTTCTCAATGAATTATAAAAAAATGCATATGTCCTTGTTCTCCATAGTATTCCACATAAGTAGATATAAAAATATTTTTTTTACCTCCATTAACACCGGAGATTTTTAGAGCTAAAGTTTTGAAAAAGTGACTGAGGAAAAAGTAACTTTTAACATGAAACGACTTTTTTAGCAAAATTAAGGTAGAAATCCTTTTATTTTTGTTACTAGCAGTAACTTTATACAAAAATGAAATAAAAAATTTAGTTTTTGAGTAAAAAGCATTTTTTTACACATATTTTTTGAGTCTTTTTAGTTTAATGATATTTTGAAAAACTTACTTATTAGGCAACATTGTTTAAGATTAAAAAACCAAATAAATCTTTATGAATATAGCAGGAAAAAAGTTTTTGTTTCACAATCCTAACTTTAATAACAAAAAAGTTATAAAGAAAATAAAATTAAAACATAATGATTTTTTTGTCTAAAAAGCTTAATTAACCCCCTATTAAATTATTGAGATGTCAGAAAAGTAGGCGGAGCAACTGTCATAATTAATCCTTTTCTCAAATAAGGGTTAATAAATAACCTAAAATTTGCAAATAATCAATTCATTCAGTACCTAGTATTTTTTGCCATTAAAAATTTATATTTTTTGGTGGAATAAAAAAGAAATAATTAGTTAACTTGTTTTTCTTTGTGTATCATTATTCAGTTGCTAGAAAAACATAATATAACCATCCAAAAAATAAGAGAAACAAAAAAAAATTCTTTTTCTTTGTCACTTTTTCAAAACTTTAGCTCTAAAAATCTCCGGTGTTAATGGAGGTAAAAAAAATATTTTTATATCTACTTATGTGGAATACTATGGAGAACAAGGACATAAGCATTTTTTTATAATTCATTGAGAAATAAGGGCTGCAGATGCTTAAAAATACTTTTTCGAGGGTCATGCTGTACTAATTTAAGTGTATTTTTTCCATGATATAAGGATATATATTTACCTATTCTCATAATATAAATTGAGGGAAAGAAATAGAGGGATTGGAGAGAAAAGAAATTAAACTTAATAAGTAGTAAGATTTTTTGTCAGGTAGATTAAGATTTCGATAACTACTCAACCGATTGAGTTCTTCAAATTAGGTAAGCTTCACATAGGTCCCAGGATGGTTTTTTACTATTTATCTGCCCTTTGAATACAGAGGCACTTGATGCTAGAGGCGCAATCGTTTATATGTACAAAATATAAAGTACTAGCTATCTTTATTTTCGACGTTTGTTATACGTGTCTTGTTTGCTAAATGTTTCTATGGAGCAGCCACACATGATCAGATCATATAATACACTCTTAAAAATATTTTTATATTAACTTAATCAATGTATTTGAAAGAAATTCAAGATGCATTTAGGTTTTACGTTTTATGTTATTCTTATGGTTTCTATTTTAAAGAACTTAATTTCCACTATTAAATAAACCGATCACTTAGATTTTTTTGCTCGTAATAAGCAAAAACTTACTTGAAATGAAGATTTTTGAACTTGAATTGTGTTTCGATGATTCCAGTTGTCTTTACTCTTGTTCGCAAAACATCCTTAAATATTAAAATATTTAGAAAAATTAAGAACAAATACTTGACTTAAGCCGCATTATGATATAAATGTTTACCTTAATTTAGTGCTGTCTAATCTATTTGTTATTTTTATTAAAACTAAAGGCTACGGGAAAATTTCAATATTTTTTATAATTTCGGCAATTTCTCTTTGGAGGGTGTTGGTACCCTCCCACAAATCAGTCATAGCCTCCCCAGTACCTATGAAAAGCTACCCTGTCAAGGAGAACTATATCGGTTCTGGGGTTAGCGAACTCCTTCGTTAAAGACATCCTGTTGTTACTTTTTTATCAGGATACTATTGATTTTTTATATTTACTTTATACTTTAGAATTACACAATTCTGTAAACAAGCAACATAGGACATTTCACTAATAAAAATGTAACTGTTAAATGCAGAGCAGCTTTGGTCCTTTGAATGACATGTGTACCTTGTGATCTGTAGTTCGGTGCGAAGAATCAATCTAGTGAGTCTCTCCACAAAAGAACCCCCCCCCCCCCAAAAAAAAAAAAAATTCACCCACCCACCACTAATTTCAAGTACCCCAAGAGGCCTTAAGGGGCGTGCTCTTCTAAATGACATGTGTACCTGTTGTGTTGGTCTGTAGTTGGGTGCTGAGATTCTATCTAGTGAGTTCAGATAATAGGCAGCGCTGTCGTTCAACTGATACTCCCTAAAAATACAAAAACTAAGTTGTGAAAAAGCATTTGATGCCGGTTGCGTACTGATAAATCTCAGCCTCCTCTCCGCTTACTTTTAAATAATAAGTGGTGGTTTTTTTTCTATGCATAAACCATCCTACAAGATCTATACTTGTAGTGTCCTGGTTCTAAGGGGTTACCCAGTATCGAATATAACCTAACCTAGCCCAAACGAAAAATATCCCTTTCCCTTTAATCTGTAAGAAAATTTTGGGGTGGGGCCGGGGGGTTATCAGGAAATTGAAAGGCATTATATGTATTAGGTGCCTTTGAACGTTTTTTTAAAATTAAGATAGCAAGAATCAAAATCAAAATAGTACATCAAAACAAAATTTTATCTTATAGTCAAATATACACTAATGAATTGACCTGTAAATCTAATTTTATGTTAGAAATAAAATTAATTCTTCTTATACCCATTAGTAATTTCCTAGATTTTTTTCAATGTGCTTCCTGAATTTTCCAGTAAAAATAATAGTAGGTACCTACATTATTTATTTTCATAAAATACTAATTAAATAATCTCTTCTTGTAAATTGATTATTATAACCGTAGAAGGTTTGCTATTTTAATCACGTTTAAAATCATAATATTGAACGGCTTCGCCCTAGGTAATACAAGGATTTTATGACGGGAAAATTTGTCGTCAATTTAGATTGCTAACATGGAAATCATTTATTGGTTAGTTTGTTCATCCAGTAAGAAGAGAGGGGAAGAGATAAATGGTATGAAAGGTGGGAAAGTTACTTAAGCCAGCTACAAGTTTCAGTTTATTAGAGTATATGATAATCTGGTGTAAGATCCAAGTAAATCCATCTAATCAAAGAAAGAAAGAAGATTAAAATAGTCTGACGACATCCATTAACAAATAGAATAGAAGGTTAATTGAAATAATGTCCATAATAGGAATCATTTTTATATTTGTACTATTTTCTATTACTCCCCAGAAGTTATTTAAATAAGAATAAGATAAATTCTAAAGAAATAGTAATAATGTAAGTTCATGTAAACAACTTAGTTTGATGTCAACCAGGAATATAGAAATAGGGATATAAAATAGTTAAAAAAAAACTCTTTTTCTTGTGATAAGAAATTGTTCTATTATATAAAGTAGTAAGAGATTTTTGTCTGAAGCTTAAGATAAATACTGAACCGATTGGGTTCTCTATTTTAAGATATCTTCCCATAGATCTGGGGATGGGTTTAGGCTAAGTTATTTTAGATTTATGTCTTGGGATGGTTTTAAGCTATTTTTCTGCTAACTTTATACCTTTTGAGACATTAAATGTTAGGGCCGCAGTCGCTAGTAACAAATAATACAGCATTAAAAACTGTTGCTCCGCCATTGATCTATCCCAGTTTCAAAGAGGGTAATATTTTTTTTTTTGGGGGGGGGGGGGGGAACTGTGAGTAATGAAAACAAATTGTCAGGTTCCAATAACATGGTTGACACTTCCATAATTAACTTTAACGTTTGTAGGATAAGAGAAATAATAACTAGAATAGTTATTTATTGCATAGTAATATAGACAGCTTTCTGTGAATATAAAAATAAAAAATTATAAGATTAAAACCAGTTTTGTCATACCCGACGGAACGACCCAGGATAACAAAACTGGTAATAATTTCAAGATTTTTAGGTGCTTGCTTACATGTGAAGACCGGAGCACCGAAAACCCCCCCCCCCGCTTAGTTTTGACAAAAATCAAAAATAAGGGGGGGGTAGTTTTTTAATGTCTGGAAAACGGCAAGGAGGAAAAAAGCACCGCAAGGCAAAGAATTAACCCCCCCCCCCTTAATTTTGAAGAAAATCAAAAATAAGGGGGGGGGTAGTTTTTTCACGCCAGAAAGTTGAGTGAGGTAAATCAAGAAAATCCAGTATACCAGAGGGGAAACCTTATTACAGGGATATTCATGTTTTGGGGCATAATTTCCTTATTTATTGACTTTGGCCAGTAAAAGGTTTTAATTTTGCGCAAAATTAAAACCTTTTACTGGCCAAAGTCAATAAATAAGGAAATTACGCCCCAAAACATGAATATCTCGTAATAAGGTTTCCCCTCTGGTATACTGGATTTACTTGATTTACCTCACTCAACTTTCTGGCATGTTGTACAGTGAAAAAACTACCCCCCCCTTATTTTTGATTTTCTTCAAAATTAAGGGGGGGGTTAATTCTTTGCCTTGCGGTGCTTTTTGCCTCCTTGCCGTTTTCCAGACATTAAAAAACTACCCCCCCCTTATTTTTGATTTTTGTCAAAACTAAGCGGGGGGGGGGGGGTTTTCGGTGCTCAAGTCTACCACATGTAAGCAAGTACCGATTTTTATCTTAATATTCGTGGAAAATTCGACTCAATACATAATTATTCGGTGTGGCTGATAACCGGTTCTAATCCACCGGACATTAATCGAAGCCATACTAAAAAATGTTAGGCAGAGTTATGGTTAGATATTTTTCACAAAAGTGAGTTTTTGTATTTATCATTGTTTTAAATCTTTTTTTAAACACTTTCCCAAGATGTCACAAGAATCACTTTTAGAAAATCAACACTGAAAAACTCAGCTTTCTATGAGTTACAGAAATGTTATTGAAAATGCATGACAGTTGCTTTACAAGCAAACATATAACGGAAGAAAAAGCGGTTTCACCATACTTTCTTTGAAAATACAATTGCTTAACAAAATTTTAAAATTGTTATCCATTTTAGCATAGCTCATTTCTAATCCCACTTTGTTATTCAGAATATCTTTCCCTACCCAAGCCACATATGTATATTCCACATACCAATAAAGAAATGTATGAAAAAAGTCAGGGATCTAAAGGGATAAGGCAATGGCCGATAAATTGATGTCAATCTCCTATGATGATACATAAAACTACCCCATCTGTTGATTACTATTTGTGGTTGAAACGTTTGGATATTCAACTATATGAACAACCAATTAAAATTAAGTAATAGTCCTCAAAGTTGACAACCAATGAGAAAACTTTGGGGACTTGTAAATTAAAAAGCCCAATGTCCCTGATAATAAATACACAACACAAACATATTCATTGCAGTCAGTTTGTATGAGTTGTTCACATTCATTGAGTGTTGTACAAATAGTTTTCTTTTTATTATTTTACTAATTGACATTGATAGCATAAGCTTATTCATGATAGGTATTGTTTTTAATACCTAGAAATATATTTTTACAATTACCCCCCTAAACTCAAAAAAATCAGGGGAAATTTAACCTTATCGTTCGTTATAAACGGTATAACAGATATTTTTAAGCAACTTTACGTTAACGTTATTTTAGAGGATTTTTTTGTTGATATCTTTTTAAGAACATCATCCCTGAAATAAAACATCCTAATCTTGCAATTATCATTTATTTTTTTTTATTGCACGATTATTTTATGGTTTACGGATTTGAGTTTGCAAAAAAGCTTTAACGGGTTTCCTTTTTATGTAAGTTGTACTACATATTACATAAGTTAAGCCTTAACTGTTAAGGGAAGACATAAAAATCAATATTTTCTGAAATTACAATATGTACGTTACATTGAGTACTAAAATAAAAGTAAACTAAAATCGTACCAGCCAGTATCTTAAAATCAAGCCATACATCATTGTGTTCAAAATAATATCTTATGATATGAAAACGTTATGATAAAACATTGGGGACAAGTGTAATAAAAAGCCCAATGTCCCCTCCCCTTCCTGACTATTAGGGTCTGTCAACAAATACGTATCTTACCTGGATCTATGGAAACAAGCCTGTACGCCAGCATCCGCCCACAATCTCTTCATGATCATGCCCAGCTCGTAGGAGAGCTTGCCATCCTCGCCAGGTGCTGCGGCCAGGGAAAAGAACTGTCTGGCGTCATCCTGAAATAGATAAAAGTTTAGGTTAGGATTCCAACTTCATTTAAATTACCCTTATATTTTGTTAAAAAAAATTTAACATTAAGACTAAATAAACATGTGCCTTTTTTCTTCAAAAATTAAAAATTTCTCCTTTACGTTATTAAAAACTAGCGCCCCTAGCATCTAGAAGCTTTGTATTTGAAAGGTTTGGAATTTGAGAAGGCACAAAATAGCCTAAAACCATACAAAAACTAAAATCTATAATTCCAATGGCCTAATAACATCCCGTGACCTATGTGAAGCTTCCATAAAATGAAGGACTCAATTGGTTATGTAGTTTGGGCAACAAACAAACAAAAAACCTTACTACTTTATATAATAGGATAGTCTAATAATCTCACTAAAAACTAGATCTTAAATTGAAAAATAGATTTTAAATACAAAAAGCTTTTCAATGGAAAAGAAACTGTTAGACCAAAAATTCATAGGTATTACACAAGCATAAATCAATAAATATATTAAATAGAAATTGACAAAATGTTCCATATTTCAGAGAACCACAAAACTGAACCAAAATGAGGCTAACTAAATTACAGTATCAATTACAACACTATATTATTTTTAACCAATGATGACCTTTAAATAGTTTATTGTTTAAATTGATTTCAAAATGGTATTATAATATCTATTTTTAATTGATTCCCAGTGTACTAATTGCAAAAAAAGGCCGGATAAAACAAAGATTTCTCTAAATAATTGAAAAACAAGGATGGTATTATCCAATTACAGCGTTCTCAATATTAATTTTAAGATTTAATGCTAACTACGTTTTCCTATCTCAAAAATTTCAGTTGCTTCGACCCAGAGCCTCCAAAGGGAGGGTGAAGGATGTCATAAAATAGCCTAAAACCACTCAAAGACATTTTTAAAGCTTCTCTGAAAAGTAAAATCAATTCGGACAAGCAGTTTCCAAGATCTTTAGCTTCAGACAACAAAAATTATTACTTTATAATATAGGATGACGGTTTGGTAAGAGGGTTTTATTATATTTGAACGGGTGTTATATACGTTAAAATCCACTGATATACCATAATGCCGACTGGCGTAATTATAGAGTATCCATGCCTAATAAAAATTGTAACATTTGGTGGTATAACTCTGTGCAGAGCATTATGGAGCATAACGGCCTCCTGGTGGGTAAAACTATGAAAGAAATGGCAGAACACTGTCACAGACTTCTATAATCATACAAACCAGCTTCCAAATATCTTCATTACAATTATATTTAAAATAGAGCGATTTCCTGTATAAAAAAATCTTTTATTCAAATATTGAAGATCATAAAATTTTGTATTATGGAAAGAAAACGAAGTAGTGGGGTTTGTCGTATTTTTAACAGTAGCTTTTGATAGATAAATTTATGTTAAGTTAGGTTTTATAAATGTTAAAGATTGCCCCGCAGGATTAAGAAATTAGCCCAGCAGGGGCTAGAAATAGGAGAAAAGCTACTGAGAAACTACGACGAAACCCGCTACTTCGTTTTCTTTCCATGATCCAGATATTATTATGTATTGACAACAATAAAAGTCTTTAATCCTCGAGAAAAAAAACAGAAATTAAGGATAGTTTTCCAGGATATTTATTTTTAGAAATAATATTATACTTGACCTTAATTAAATCATATTTATATTTTAATACCCCATTAAATGATTACCTATTGCATTGATTATCTATCATTTTTTATTATTTTCTAAAAATAATTTTGAAAAAATGAAACGTTTAGCTTGAAAACTTTTCATGCTACCAAATATAACGAAGTTGATCATAAAATAAATGGATTAACATCCCCAATGATTCTAAACAAAATAACCAAATGTGTAGAATAAAATTATTGGTAGAAAAGTTTGGATACTACTGGTTTAAAAACAACCAATCAAAATTTAAAATAAAAGTATCCAAAATGTTTAAAGCCCACAAATAAAATAATGTGCTTATAAAACTTTGGGTACTGGTGTAATTTACAGTCCTATGTTCCCTCCTCTCTACAATTCCTTACATATATTTATCTAGCAACGCTAGAGAAGGACAAACGGCATCAAACACCTATTAAACAGCTTCGCTACTAAAAGGTGAAAATAAGAAATGCATGTTCAAGTAAGACAAGTAAATAATACAATGAATTAATGTCGCTATGAAATAATTACTGAGAATGAATCTGTTATGAAATGTTAATTGCCAGAACAGTTTTCTTGAGATTATACCAACATTTTAGAAAACCATTTTACGTATCAGGGTTTCCCTAAAAACTTACATGTTTTATCCTAAAAATATATAGGTTCTAGCAGTGCTCTAAATTCGAAGGGATATGGAGGGGCAGAAAACAGCCTAAAACCATACCCAGACTTATTCATAATAACAAAATAGCCTAAAACCTTCTCGGGAAATATTTTGCAACTATATTTTCTTTACAAATTTGTGTCAGTAAATCAATTTTCTTATTCCTCATAAAAAAAATGAAAGGCCGGACACGTGAAATTAAGTGCACTGCCATTATAGTAAAATTAAGTACAAGTTACATTTCCAAAATATGTACATCACACATAATACCTAATGTGTTTTGTTATTGGACTAAAAAGCTAAAAGTGAAAATCCATACCTAGGTAATAATTTATGATAAATATGTATACTAGAGCAAGTAAATAGATTAATCATAAACAGACAGAGTGGAAAATATATGTGGACTGATTTTTTTTAATAGGGGAGAAAGAGAACATTTCATCACCAAATATATCATAAGTCTTTCAGCTAAGCAGTGAACGAGTCTAAGTAATCTTATAGGTATAATAAATTACATACAAAACAATGATCTTGGCGATCCTTTGACAAATGTTATTGCACTAATTTAACTAGTGTACATTTCTTGAAAATAAAACTTGAATATCTTATGATTGATATATGTAATATGTAAGTTAATATATTGAAAATGTGAACCACTTATGATCAACATTTCCATAACATTCCTTGTAAATAAATCTTGGCGATCCTTTAACTTCATCCAGAGTACATTTCTTGAAAATAAAACTTGGATATCTTATGATTAATATATGTAATATGTAAGAGTTATTACATAAAAGAAAGAAAGTGTACCTATTAATCAATGTGGTCCGCTAAAACTCCTTTTATTACATTCATAAAATAAGCTTTAAAAGAAAGTTTTCTTTGAGAACAGTTATAATTAGAAAGGGCAATTTTTAAGGATCACAAAATACGCCTAAAACCTAAAACCAGGCATCCAGTTTATATCAGTTTCAATTAAAACACAAGATTAGCAAGTATTTAAAGTATCCTTATTTTATTATATAAAGTAGTAAGCTCTTATTGTCTGTGATCTCGCTAACCGATAAGGTTCTCCTTTATAGTGAAGCTTCTTAAAGGTCCTGGAATAGTCTTAAGACTACATTTTTTTTTCATAAAAAGTATAGGTATGGTTTTATGCTTTTTTTCTGCCCTTACAAACTCTCTTTGAATATGAAACCCATAGATGTTTTATAGTTTTATTTATAATACAATAAGAATGTAACGAGAGTGATATCAAAAAAGCGCACTTAAAAGCTTACTGTAAAAAATTAAAAGGCAAATAATGAATCACTTTATTATCGTTTTTAATGCTTAAATGCGCCATCTGCCACTGGTTTACCTACTTAATTGATTGATCAAAACTTCACTTTCTGTTTGACACAATAGGCGTACACAGGGATTTGTATTCGGAAAATTTAAACTCTTAATAATTTATACAATGAGTGCAATTTTGTACAAAGAATAGTTATTTCTCGCATCGTATTGTTGACATCTTTCTGTGGATGACAAAACTGGTATTAATTTTCTGAATTTTATTTTAATATTCGTAGACTTGTCTTTAATACGGTGCTATACATGAATTTCCAGTATGGCCGAGACCCGTCCAGCAGATAATAATCGAAATTCAGTAGTGTTTTAGCTATGTTGAATTTTATTACAAGTAATATTGTGCACTCATAGTCAAAATATTAACAAATGTATCCATAATATTTAATAAAAATGAAAAAGTACATGGCAAAATAGTTTTTTGGGCTTTCCCTCTTGATACAAAAAATTTCAATTCTTAATATTTTAAAGTCCTTTTAATTCTTTATATTCTCATATTTTTCAAAATTCTTGTCCAAATCCGTGGACAATAAATGTACGAGACATTTGTGCACTTGACTTTTTAAATGTTGATGTGCGACAGTAGCATAATGGTTAAACTTTCATTTTTTGTGGATTTTGATTTTGAGTTGATTTCATTTAGTCGATTTCCAAAATTCAATAAAGTAACTGGATGTCTGCATGTAAGAGTGTGTCTAATAAAATATCGACAATCTGGGCCGATTGTTAGGTAATTTTAGGAAAGCTCTGCATTGGTCCTGCTAAAATTTTGAGGCTAAATGTGATTTGGGAAGGTGGATGTTATTTGTGCGTTTCTACAGGGATTTAAAGGGATAAGATATTAGCGATAATTTGATGTAAACTCCTTCTGTAGATTAAACTCATTGTTTGAAAATTGAGGATTAGTGTAAAAACATTTATAATATGCTTTATCTTATGTCTTGAGAATAATATATATTAGTATTAACTAAGAGAAAACCTTAATATTATGAAAAGTGAAATTCTAGTCATTTAACAAACAAAAGTAAAACTTTTAAAAACAATTAAAATCTTTTTTTTAACGTTATACGTCATATTGTAAAATGTAATGGTTTTTGCACTTAATAGTTTATTAATTACATAATAGAAGAGTTATTTTAATGATTCTCTTAATTGTTTGGACAGAACTTTACTTTCCATAGGGTTCAGGGATACAGGGACTAGTTAATGATTAATAATTTTTCATTAAAGTAGTAAAATGTCCCCATTAAATATTTCAAATAAGATGAAGTGTCAACTTTAATCATTTTCATGTCCCATGTGATTTTATAATGACCCTTTAGATGCCTAATTTTAACATTATCTTAATTTTTATTCTAACTTTTTAATGATCATTTTCTAAACCACCCTGACTGAAATTTTGTTCATGAAGTAATTTTGTTGATTTCAAGGGTAATTATCTTAATAATAAGTAAACCTGTATAAAAAGTAAATATTGTAATTAAGTATTACTAATGATTATTTTCTTTTCTTGCACAATGCACATTAAATTACTATCAAATAACTATAAAAAGAAGTCTTTAATTTTTATAAATAAATTGCCTTAGTAAATCAAATATAAATAATATATTGGAAATTATTACGGACATTAATAATAAAGGGAAAGTGGTCAAAATATTATTATAGTTGTCTATAGATTATCAATGCTTATTTTTACATTTCATAGTTATACGCATCCGAACCTAAATAAGAAAGTTCGCCTTCAGGTCCTTGTCGCGACATTACCAAAGAGGTTTCTACAGCTGCCCTATCAGGCAGTTGACGCTAAACATAAAGATCATGGCTGTACTAGTGAGTTAACAGGAGCATTATCATATCATTCACAATTAGGACTTCAAGATAAAAGTCGTGCAATCAGAGAACAAAGTAGTTGTATTAGGATGTGGCCGAAATGACCGTAACAACAATAAATAAAACTTCAAAAACAATTAGATAATGTGTTTTAATAACCATCCTTTAAGTGATTAGGTAAATAGTTTGTTTATGTAATTAAAAAAAATAATCTAAATACAAAATGTTATTACTTACCGCTCTAGAAGGATCCCTGAAGTCTATCCTGAGCTGTCCCATGGCCCTGATGATGGCCATCAGTGACTGGATGGTGTTGGAGTAGACCACTGGCTGGTACTGCAGGCATTCCTCCCCGCTGTATCCAATATCATGGATGATCTTCATTTGTTTTACTAGAACACACAGTCACACATCATGTTTTATTCTTGTGAGTAGTATTTCTAGTGGCGTAATCGAATAAATTGTGGATCTTACGGTTTAAGACAAAGAACACTAAACGTATCCCTAAGAATGATAAACTAAACTAAAATAATTATTGAATGAAAAGTTTGGAAAGTTTAAATCCATCCAATCAAAATTCAATTTAAGTACCCAAAATTTGTTTAGATAACGTGGTTATAAGATTTCTGGTTCCTGAGTAGTTTACAGTCATGTGTCCCCTCCCTCCCTGGATTAAAGAAAAAAAAACTCTTTTACAGATTACATTGGAAAATACATTAGGATTACATTTGTCACTTGATGATTACTTTTACTTCGATCTCAAAAACTTAAAACAATATAATCTACTATTTAGCTGTAAATCTCGTATTTGACAATTTTAGGTAAAAACGATTTAATAAGATATTCAAAAATTTATCCTTTGTATTAATTCTTGTGTTTTAAAAATGTATGCAAAACAAACCTCAAAATTCAATCCAAGAATCCAGGAAATTAAAATTCTAAAATGCACTTTACCTACCTACCAAGAAAAGAAAAAGTAAAAAATGTTAAATACATTTGGTCAGAATGAATATTGGTTTGTAGGATTTAAGAATAGTTGTGCAAGTAGAGGATTTTTGTTTGTTTTCTACTCAACGCCACCTCACGAATCCTATGCAATTTCAGCAAAGACTAGATATAAACATGGATTGGATGTTTTATTTTAAAATACGCAATTTAGAGCAATTTTAATCAGTGATCACTAAACAAAAGTTTAAGACAATCTACAAATAATATAAAAAACAAAACAAATTGGCTATCAAACTTAACATAAGTTAAGGTTTTAGGACCATTTTTGTTACAAAAAATACTGATCTAGTGATTCTTAGTCTTGGGCGTAACCTTTAACGGAAATGAGGAATGAATGGGCAATTTTGTAACGCGACGCATTTTCCCTGACAAAGTTTATGTGTACAACATTGTACAATACATGACAAGAAATGTCACATTTTTCAACTTCAAAATATAGACTCGTACATTTGGTAGATTTTAGTTTAATAATAATTAAAATATCATTCATAGCTAAAAATAGCATCTTCCATACCATAAATAAAAACTAAAGATATCCGAGATTTTAAATAATGTCCCCTTTAATTACAAAAATTGACTATATACCTAAGCACACTATATAAAAATATGTATTTCTTTAAGTTGATAAAATATAATTATAACCATAAACCTACATTTTAGCTAGGTACTTCCTTATTTTTTTTAAGTGTAAATATTAATAGGTACTTTTTTGAAAAAAAATTAAACGTAGGTAATAATGGCTTATTTACGTAAAATTTAATGCGTTTAATTAAAAAGCATTTAAACATGCTCACGTTAATTATAATTTTTTTTCACTTTTATGACCTATACAGATGTTTTATAATAACTTTCACAAGGAAAAGTTGATGAAATTTCAGCTTAAGCTTACTTGTTAGATTATCATTCATATTTTTAAAAAGTTGTCTGATATTATTTGTCTATTCGAAATAATATCAATAAATATGTAGGTAAGTATGATAGGTAGATATTAAAGCTTACTATGTTAAAGGCACAATAATCAACAATAAATAATCTTTTACAATAAGAGATCAAGACAAACCAAGATTTTTAATCAATTCTAATTTTTTCTCGAGTCTTAGAAGGCTAAAAACGGAGATTCTTTCCTTTACGTGAATAACTAAATATTTTTGGAAAGCGTTTTAATTAGTGATGGCAATCCGTCAAATTTTTGGACCGGATTCGGATTTTTACAAAAATCCCTCCAAAAAATGGTGGATTCCGGATTCTTATTTTTTGCGGATTCCGGATGCGGATTCCGGATGCGGATGCCGGATTCGGATTCCGGAATCTAGCAATATTTAAAAGGCTTTTTTTGAAATTAAGTGCTACATATGTCCTAAAAATTAATGTTCTTGGTGTTCTCTATAATTCACTTCCGAGAATCGAACCAGATTTTAAAAGATTTTATGTGTAATGATGATAATCTTTGCCTTCAAAAAGGGGGAGTTGAAAGAAAAACTCAAGACGCTAATTTTAGCCTAATAATTAAGAATCCGAATCCGCTATTAAAAAACGGATTTAAATTCCAAAATTTACCAAAAATTGGGCGGATTCCGGATACGGATTGCCAACCCTAGTTTTAATGCTATAAATTTTTACTGAAATCAATTCAGGGGTGTATATTCTGCAAATTTGACCCTACTAAGGGGGGGGGGGAATATGTGGTTGGGAGAAAAAATATAGAAATTAAGAAAAAAACTTAACACTGATAACATTTTTTCCATTTTTCGCTTTTCCTTAGTGAAAAAAAAACTAAAAGAATATGTGGAAGGGGGGATAATGTGAATAAAATAAAGAGTTCTGAAAATATTTTTTATTTTCCCCCTTCCTTGCTGGAAAAAAAAACTAGGAGGGGAAAAAAATTGCAGCAGTGGAAAAAAATTAATCTTGTGCAGAATATACATACACCCCTGAATCAATTCGAATAGTTTTATCTAGTTTTGTAATTTTTAGTTAATCAAATAGAAAAAATACACCAACGGTTATGACCATAAAAACCTATTAAATGTTTTGTTTTTCTTAAAATAAACATAAATAAATACCTACAGGATTTTGTAAGAAATAGGTTCAAGTGTCCTTAAATGGCTATATTAGAACCTTTAATGAAATGAGAAAATATGATGTGTGCCATGCCTATGGTAGATTTTCCGGATTCGCCGGCACCGAGAAGCAGCAATTTCACCTCTCTGGATGCCTTTTCACCGTCCATAGCCAGTTCCCGGTCAATTTTACGTGACCGTTCGGCCGCCTCCTTCTCCATGCTACTTACTGCGCACCCCATCTTGTTTTTTTAATTAGCTACTAAGGTTTATTATCAATCACTAGTATTTAAATAATTATAACTTATTATCAATTTTGCAGGGTTATTTTAATATCACTTTAAATCATTGTAGTATCATCAACAACTTTTTTTATTGTTGATTTGATTTTCGGTTGAAAAATTTGGCGGTTTTTTACTCCTTATCTTTCTATTTAGCTTTCTTTTTATATGTTGATTATGTTAAGTTTCACACACCAAAATAAAACATTTTTATTTGTAGGTTTCACTAAAAAGTGATTTATTCACTTTGATTTCTACCTGAAAAAAAAGGAATTATTTGTAAACTTATTTAGTTATTAGGTACTTTATTGATTGAAAAAAGGAGTATCCAATAGTAGAAAGTAATAAAAGATTCTTATTTCCTAGTTTTATTTCCATTATAATGATCTTACTGACTAACTGAACCGAATTATTTCTCCTTTTTAGGGAAGCTTCACATAAATCCCAGAGTTGTTTTTGGCTATTAAATTTTAAAATTTAAGTCTTGTGATTGTTTTAAGCAATTCTATCTTCGTTTACATAGCCATAGGGACGCAGATATATATTATCTTTTTTAACCTGGGGATGGTTATTTAAAGACACCATATCTGTTCTATTACTAGAGTAGAGTTAGCGCGCAGATTATTATATATTATGATCTGTAAAGATCTCACTGACCACTTAACCAATTGAGTTTTGAAATTTAGTTAAGCATCAATTGAAGATTAAAGTCTATCCTATCTTTAAAGGGGGGGGGTAAAATGTGGTGACTCGTCACACGACATACCAGCAATTTTATTTTGGGTGCTACTCCCTTAGTTTTAGAGATAATTGGATGAAATCTTTTGGGCTGGGTCACTAATTACCCCAACTATTGGTATCTTTCAAAAAAAACGGAGGCGGGACCGCCGCTCCCGCCGTCCGCCGCCGTTTTCCGCCGTCACCAAAAAAAAATTTTTTATTGCATTTCTCGCCGAATTAGGCCATTTGGAATCATTTGAGACCATGTTATTTTTTTCAAAAATTTTTCCCCTTTGAAGCAACCCTGCGGGGGGACTTAGTCATTTTTTTCAAATTCTCATTTATCAAGGTATATCTTAAATACAGTGCTACTCCTGTGCTTTTAAAGATATTGAAACAAAATCTTTTTAGGTTGGTAAGTAAAAAATATTTGAATTAAGAAAACGGTAGCGGGACCACCGCTCCCGCCGTCCGCCGCCGTTTTCCGCCGCAACCAAAAAAAAATTTTTTATTGCATTTCTCGCTGAATTAGGCAATTTGGAATCATTTGAGACCATGTTATTTTTTTCAAAAATTTTTCCCCTTACAAGCAACCCTGCGGGGGGACTTAGTCATTTTTTTCAAATTCTCGTTTATCAAGGTATATTTAAATACAGTAATTTTCCTGTGATTTTAAAGATATTGAAACAAAATCTTTTTAGGTTGGTAAGTAAAAAATATTTGAATTAAGAAAACGGCGGCGGGACCGCTGCTCCCGCCGTCCCCCCGCAGGGTTGCTTGTAAGGGGAAAAATTTTTGAAAAAAATAACATGGTCCCAAATGATTTCAAATTGCCTAATTCGGCGAGAAATGCAATAAAAAATTTTTTTTGGTGGCGGCGGAAAACGGCGGCGGACGGCGGGAGCGGCGGTCCCGCCGCCGTTTTCTTAATTCAAATATTTTTTACTTACCAACCTAAAAAGATTTTGTTTCAATATCTTTAAAATCACTGTATTTAAGATATACCTTGATAAACGAGAATTTGAAAAAAATGATCAAGTCCCCCCGCAGGGTTGCTTGTAGGGGGAAAAATTTTTGAAAAAAATAACATGGTCTCAAATGATTCCAAATTGCCTAATTCGGCGAGAAATGCAATAAAAAAATTTTTTTTGGTGGCGGCGGAAAACGGCGGCGGACGGCGGGAGCGGCGGTCCCGCCACCGTTTTCTTAATTCAAATATTTTTTACTTACCAACCTAAAAAGATTTTGTTTCAATATCTTTAAAAGCACAGGAGTAGCACTGTATTTAAGATATACCTTGATAAACGAGAATTTGAAAAAAATGACTAAGTCCCCCCGCAGGGTTGCTTCAAAGGGGAAAAATTTTTGAAAAAAATAACATGGTCTCAAATGATTCCAAATTGCCTAATTCGGCGAGAAATGCAATAAAAAAAAATTTTTTGGTGGCGGCGGAAAACGGCGGCGGGCGGCGGGAGCGGCGGTCCCGCCGCCGTTTTTTTTGAAAGATACCAATAGTTGGGGTAATTAGTGACCCAGCCCAAAAGATTTCATCCAATTATCTCTAAAACTAAGGGAGTAGCACCCAAAATAAAATTGCTGGTATGTCGTGTGACGAGTCACCACATTTTACCCCCCCCCCCTTTATAACTATTTTTATGCCCCATCCCTAGCCGGCCCTTCGAATACAAACTCACCCAAAGCCACTCTTAAATCAAAAGTTAATCATTTTAAATTATAAAATCAAAAATATCCTTTTTATAAACTGAATATATTTTAAATGTCAAATAACTTAAAATAAAGCTTTTATTCAAATGCAATTCAGCTTATCAAAATTTAAACATAAAACTAACATATTAGCTAAATTAATCAATAATTTCGCAGTAAAAAGTACGAAATTCCGCATGATATCAATAAATAATTAAGCAAATAAAATAAATAAATAAACAGAACTAAGTACTTTTACCAAAAATTACAAAATTACTTGAGATTTCACTATTCAAAATTAAAACTTAACATCCATATTTATAACGTTCTGTTTCACTTTTAGTAATTCAAAAATTGGCGGGTTTTTTACTATTTGTTATTTTAAACATGTTTAGTAAATGTAATCAATAATATCTAATTATAACAAATCACTGACAAAAATAATTGGGAATCACACATGTGTATGTTCGATGAAGTGCCGAAATCCAAGGTAGAATTAAAACTAGGGGCATCTATAACCGTTACCGACTAAAACTTACACCACCACCCTCCCCACCCCTTCATCTCACATATCATCACCCCAATTTATTACCCTTATCTGTCATTCCCCCACTATGAGTGCTTTAAATAGAGAGGAAGAGAGATGGTTGAAAAGGGAAAGGAACGACACAGGTAAATTTTTGAATCTCACTTTCGCTCTCTCTCTCCTTCTCCTAAGTCCATAGCTCCCAACTAAAAAAAGTAAAATGTTTTTTAAAAATAAATTTAAGTTTAAGTTTAAAAGCATTTATTTCTGCATTAGATATTGAAACTTTTAAATAATTTTTTTTGAAAAATGTATACATTTTTTAAATTTTATTCGGCTACACTGTTTGTAGTGGGTATGTTGAGCGGAGTGATGGGATGTTGAAATTCAGCGCGGTTGGTCTTCACTACTCTCTCCCTTTTTTCTCTCTCTGCATTACCGCTCTTTTTCTACTCTTTTTCCTTTTTGGTTGTATAAATAATGAAAACTATTTTTATAGATCTCTAAAAATTCCTTTATTCAAAATGACGTTTTTATTTGAAAGCTATAATTTTCGGACTAGTATGCGATAAATATCAATAGAAATATTTGTTATCTATTTACTAAATTTTTTTCTCAAGAAAAAAACACTTATGAAAATATACCTTATAAATAAAATATTCAGAAATAATTTTAAAAAATTAGCTAAAGGGACACTCTTAAACACTTAAAACCACCTGGGAAAATTGAAAGACAATGATTTTTAATATTTTTATGTTAATAATTTAAAATCTTTAGATAAGTATTTGTTTACGCGGCATTGCGCAATTTCAACACTTCCCGCGTATTTTTCTAGCAGACATTAGTTTTATTTTTATTTTGTCAAATTCGGATCAAAACATGTTTAAAATTAATTATATTATTGTGTATCTTATCAATTATTAAATTATTTTAATGAAATAATAAGCCAACAATACATTGATTATCCTTTTATAAAGTATACATAGTAAGGTTTTTTTTTAGATCTTGCTATTTAGCATCTGAACAGAATTAGTTTTTCATTTTTCCCTGGATGGTTTCAGGCTAGCTAATTAATCAACCCTCTCGTGTTTTAGAATTGTTATCATGGATGAATTAAGGAATTGGCTGGTTTCTGAGATGCATTATCCTGGACCTATTCCTACCAATGAACAGGTTCCTTTTAAAGCCCTCTAACAAATAAATAAGAATCAAAAAGCGATACAAATATACCATTTTTGATTTATGAAAAAAACTACCTTACTAAAAGATTAATGTATACATCCAACTTGACCGCTAATTTAATTACATGAAGGAATCTTTCGTCTGAACTAAGATTGATAATGGCAATAAACATTAGTTTAAATGATCGAATCCTGTTTTTTTTTAAATCCACCCCGAAGACCTCATTAGCCCCATTTGAATTAAGTAGGTAATAACCTTATAAATATTATTATTTAAGTTAGAAGAATTGTCGACAGGATCAATGAAGCAAGTTTGGGGACATCTGATCAAACAATGTAAATCGGAAGAAAAAACGAGAATTGTCCGGTAAATTTTTATCTTTTATGGGTAGAAGGTTTTTTTATGATTTAATTTCATTACTTTATATCAGTAAAGTAGTTAAAAAACAAAGCGAAAATCCGAAAATATTCTATATTTATTTTTCTGATTTACCAGCCTTTCAAACGTTTGATGTGTTAATAAACGTTTAAAAATGTTGACAAAAAAGATGAAAATTTGAGTACTAGCTATTTCAGGAATTGTTAGGTAGCTTTCAAGAACTTTCAAGAACTTCAAATGTACCTATAAAACTTTGTAGAATGGATACATAGTGGTTCCTCTCCCACTTATTGAATGCTTTACCTACTAATTATTTTTTTCAGGTCTAACATTCTTATTGCAAATAGAAAACACAATTCTTGGAAAACTTCTTTGAGGTAATTTCACTTGACTTGACATCTCCACTTCATTAGACATCTTTTTAATCAAATATTAATCAAGTTTGAAGGATTCTCATAGTTACTTTAAAAAATGCATAAAGAAAAATTTAATACCTAGTCACTAATTCTTTTTTAATATTTTAGTATCACAACAAGCCAACTGTCACAGGGGGATGACGGAGGGGAACGTGACGATCTGATGTCGGAGCGTAGCAGACTAACCAACCAGCTGCACACCACAATGGCCAAGATTGAACGACTCAGAAAAGACATTCACACCGCCGAGGAATACAAACTAAACACGTTGCAGACAAAATCTGCAAAAGAGGAGGAAATTCGCAAGTTGCGACAGTCATATGCATTACTAAATCTGTATAGAAAGCAAGTACAGAATGTTAAGGTTAAAATTGACAGTCTAACTGAAAAGCTGTCTAAATGTTGTGATGATCTTAAAGAGAAAGAAAAACTAGCCAAGGCTGAAAGTAGCTTTTCTGAAGATTTTAACATGGAAACTCCAGTAGACAGAAAGGTATTCTTATTTTTTCTTCTTCAAAATCTGGTCTAGCACGTCAAAAAATAAATATATGACTAAAAAGTGATGTATTCTTTTCAATATATTGATAAACAACTAAACGTTTATATTTATTATGTGTTTTTTAAGTAATTTTCCCTTGAATTAACCAGAAGAATGTGTTCATACGTTTTCTTTAGGTAAGACAGGCGCTAGATGTAACCAGTAATCATTTGCAGTTGGCTCTTCTTGGATCTAATAGCAGTGCGAGGTAATTCTTAAAGTTTTTCTGATTTATCTTAGTTTCATATTATTTTTGTTTGTTTTAAATTTTCCTATGTTTCAGAAAACAAATACGAGAAGAATTACAGAAGATCCTCACAAACATTCCCGGTGTTGCCCTACAGAACTCAATCATAAAAACAATCCAACTTCAAATAGACAAAGTTACAGACCAGCTCAAAAATTTTGACATGAAAAAAGAGGCGGAGGCCTTAAAAATGGAAACCGAACAATCCCAATCTGGTGCCCTTGTCTCCTTTGTCAGAGATGAGGTTTATCAAGTTACACAGAAATTTTTACAGTCCCATAAAGAGTTGACAACGGCAAGGTATGTTTTTAAAAGCGAAGCTTTTCTATATTTAGGGTCGGCCCATCCGTAACTGATAGCTTTTTTCGTTAATTTAGGCATGTTAGAATTGTCCTATCGATTTCAAACTTTGCATGGTGATTCCTGTAGTAGTTAGGTACGATATAGAAAGCGTAGCAACTCTATAATCATTACCAGAATGTCCGTACGTACATTTTAAACATGATGATTTTTTAACTTTCTTAACAACGAATTTTTATGTTATCTAATAATCCGATTGATCTGATTTTTGGTATATTGATTCCTGAGACAACAAAGTATAATGTTATATGCGAAGTAACTCTATAATCAAGTCCTAAAAATGTAAGTCATTAAACATTATCCTGTATCAAGCGGTTTTTTAACAAATTTACTTACAATTTTGCTTCGACTCTTATACATCTTTATTCTGATTATTCAGTACTGACACTATACAAGTGTTAATGTCCGTTTGTCCTACCGTTTCAGTGCTTCGCTTTTATGGATGTTGTCATCCTTGTTTTTATTATATTTTATTTTTTACAATTGTAGTTGAGCAAAACTATTGGCTTGTCATTAATATTTTTGTAATCATATATAAAAAGACTGCCTAAACCTTGAAAAATATACCTAGGTATTTTTCTTGTTAATTTTATTGTTCTTTTCTTATAAATAAGTTGCACTTTTCGTGCTAAGGTATTTCTACTACTCTTCCTATTATGTAGCGCATCTTACATAGTAGCAGACAGAAGAGCACTTTTAAACGTATTTAACCAAAAAAAATTAAAATCTAAATTACCAATTTCTTTAGGAAGATTAGTAAAGAAAGAGAGACTGAGTTAGAAAAACTATTCACGGATAATCTAGAGAATATTTTGGATTTACAGGAATTGAAAAGTTCTCTGAGTAAAAGTTATGAGGTAAACTATAGTTCGGAGGAAAATAAGATAAAAGATGTCTTGTGAAAGATTATATTTTTTTCTCAAAAATTTTATTTTCTGTATAAGGTGAAGCTTGAACAAATAAAAACTAAACGTGGATGAAAGTTATTAAGCACTAGTTTTCCTAAAGATTTATATGCTTCTGATTAATTTATTTGAAGGTTGTGCAAAAAAAAGTTTTAAGTCAGTTGGGACGTTAAAACACGTAGTTCCTAAAATATGCGCAGCATAGGAATGGTCCTCATATTTCCAAAAACTAAAGCTTATAGCGGTTAAATTGTTATGCATAACTTTTTCCTACTACTAACACAAGCCGTGCAATTTGAATTTTTAAAATCTCTTAATTCTTTTTGCACACCCTTTAATTTCTTTTACAAATAGAATGGTGCAGCTGCTGAAAAAATCCGCGAAACATCCAAGCTTGAGGTCTTGTTGCATGACCTCGAGGTCGCGAAGGAAAATCAGGACGAAGTTGTCACTTGGACCAGAAATTCTGAAGCCAATGTCCAGGGATTTATTGTTTATTTTTATTAACAAACGGTTGCGTGCGCCCCTAGACTCTAGAGATGTCTTATACGGGAGATGTTCTTGGGTAGATAAACTATTCTTAGAAGGCCCAATTAGTTCTCCAGTTTGCGAGATAGTTTGGTATATTCATACATTCTTCCTCTTTTATGGAGGGATCTCAAAAATAAACAAAATTATGCTAAAGGGGGGGGGGGGGAGATAAAAAATAAGTGATCAGAGTGAAAAATAAAGAGTACTGAAATTTTTTTTCCATTTCCCTCTTCGGGGAAAAAACTAAAAAAATATGTGAGAGGGGGGGGGGGGGGATTAATAAAATAAAGGGTATTCCCCCCGAAATTATGTAAAAAATCTAGGAGTATTTGTATAAGAATTTAAAATATATTTTATCAAATATTAAAGCTTAATAAATCAAATATGAGTTTTACATATTTATTAATAAACTAAATAAGAACTTAAAGCAGGCTCCCGTAATCAATAGAAAAATTAAAGCAATAAATAACTGAGTAGGAGATGTTAAATCTTATTTCTGTTTTGATTGAATCCAAATCTGCTGGTTACAAAAAGTTAGCTTTAAGAAAGGTGAGTTAATTAAATCGGATTTAAGAATGATAGTTTCTATGTGGCGAATCGCGAAGCTCCATGTACATTGTACAGGATGATCATATGAAACAGACGTTGAATGAAATAAGAATAATGTATTTTTTAATTCATGGATAGAATATGCCACAAAAGAATAACAAGGGGCTTTTCAGGGTGGTGGGTTTGAATTCTACAACCAAGTTTTTGATATTAGTTTGAAAAAGTAAAAATAACCATCGACCCCACCCCCGGCCCCCCATTTTTAATTTAAGTTAAAAAAATAAACATGGGGGAGGGGAGAATTTTATTTTAGGGGTGATTTCTTTTGGGAGGGGGTGATATCCTCCCTTAAAACAGTTATAAACCTTCCCAGGGCCTATGTGAAGCTACAATGTTAAGGAGAATCATATCGTTTTAGCGGTCAGCGAGATCCTTCGGTACGTATACAGATCCTGTTACTTTATTATAAGCAGGGTGTCGGAGCCGTTTAATTTTGATGCGGCTCCGCGGAGCCGTATCTGGAAATACGGCTCCGGCTCCTACCTTAAAATTAATATATCAACTTTTGTTCATTATTGAAATTGATAAAATAAAATAAATAATATAAAATATTTTGCTTTTATTTGAATAAAGCTATATAAAAGTAGAAGGATGTGTGTCTATTTGTTAAGTAACAATAGTTTTTCAGTTTATTATATGGAAATAAACCGTTGCCAAATTATATTATTACTTTAAAAAATCACTTTTTGCTAATCTGGAGCCGGAGCCGTTTTTAACGAAAAATACGGCTCCGGATCCGGCTCCACCAAAAATGTTGCTGCTCCCGGCTCCGGAACACTGATTATAAGGATTAAAATGTTTTTAAGGGAGTTACAGAGGAGCTTGTGAAAGGTTTACCCAAGACATGTTCATCCTTGAGTCTGTCTGTTAACAAATCTATCAATGAACCAGAAGAAATGATAAAAACATTCATCAAAGTTCCAGGTATAAATTTGGATCTTCATTTCAGGTCTAAAATGAAAAAATAAATCGTTGCATTGGGGAAAAAACACGAGGGAGGGGTAACAAACGGATCTTGGACAAAGTAGCCTCCGGACAAAGTAGCTCTCTAAGGAAAGTAGCCTTCACAGTTAATAAAGGTCATGGCCGCAACGCTCGGCCCCCTGACCAGACTAGCCGCGGGCGCTCGGCCCCCTAGCCTATAACCTAACCTAAAAATTGTAAAAAAAAATATTAAAAATTGTAGAAATCTATCAACCACATTTTGTAAAATCCACGAAATTCTAAACCACCCATGTATTAACATTTGAGGATATTTTTATTATATAAATGTCCTGAGGCTAACATAGGTTAGGTTATAGGCTAGGGGCCGAGCGCTGCGGCCATGACCTTTATTATTTATGGAGGCTACTTTTCTTAAGTAAATGTCCGCAGGCTACTTTGTCCTAGAGGCTACTTTGTCCGGAGGCTACTTTGTCCAAGATCCTAACAAACAGCCGAGGGAAAAAAGAATCTTGTACACCCCAATGCGAGGGATTTGCATTTTTAATTCATTATCTAAACAAATTCACGTGACAAGTGAATTAATAACTCAGAAATCAGTCAATGTTTTGAATTATATTTTTATTAAGTTATCAAAAATATTTTTGTTCATGTTATTTAAGAGAAGAAGAAAAAAATGTTTGTTCTGAACTATATTTCTTGTTAATCAGTGACGCGCTACACTAGTACAACTGTGCAGGATAGATCTGGATTCAGTCTGGTTCCTACCCAGGATTTAGCCATCAATAGACTTAGGTTGGTGCTTTTTACAGTTCTGTTTAACGTAGTATGTCCAATTTTGAGCATAGTATACCTTTTAAATTTTTGAAAATAATATTAGATTAGTGGGGTAACCCTTTTATGGCTGAATCCCTGACAGACGAGGGGCGAAGCCCTACAATATTTAATAACAAACGCAATGTTTAACGAATTGCGACAAAAATATTGTAGCATAATAATAGAATATATTATATAGAGTATATTATAGATAAATCATATAAAATCTTTTAGGGAGAATAAAAACTTTACCTTGACAACCATTTTGGATGAAATAATAGTTATTTCTCGCATCGTATTATAAACGGCTTTTCGCTGATATAGAATGGTTTTACTGGTTTTAATCTTATGATTGTACATTTTTATATTCATAGAAAGCTGGATATAATACGATGCCAGACATAGTTTTTTTTGTATGGATGAGAACCGGTTCCTATCCACCGAATTCGAATGAGAACGAGAAAGACTTTTTATGTAAATTTTAAAAAAAACAAGGAAGACAACATCCATGAAAGCGAAGATAAAAAACGTTAGGACAAACGAACATCAATGATTGTAGAGTGTCAGAGCTGAAAAAGCAGAATATGTATAAACTAAACACAAAAGATTGTTTTTAAAAGGGTAAAAATGAAACACGTTTTAAATGGACATACGGACTTTCTGGTAACGTTTATAGAGTTGCTATGCTTCTTAAATCGTTCATATCTGTTAAAGGAAATTTCATGAAAAGTGAAAAAGTTGAAAATCAATAGGACAATTCTAACATGTCTAAATGAATTAAAAGAATAAACCGTTACGGACGGACCGATCCTAATAATTAAATTGAAAGGCTTAAGTTTTAAAAAAAATCTTTTGTATTTAGAAATACTGTGCAATATCCTGGAAAGAGATCAATTAAAGGAGATGAATATGGACTCATAAATTCCGTTAATTCAACTCCAAATCTTACTTCAAAGGTAATAAAACAAGAACATCAAAAGGATACTGGGTTACAACAATGGAAGATGAATTGATGTACCACCAGATAAAAAGTAACAAAAAATTGTTTTGGTCACTGTTACATCAAAGTTTCTCTCCTAACAAATAGCAGAACGAGTTTTTAAACTATTGTCCCCTCTTTCTATCTGGACAATTTTTATACTTTGAAGATTTTATGTTTTTTTTTAATTTTGTGTGGAAAGTTATTTTTAATGTTCAATAATGTGTAGGCCTTCTCTATTGATTTTTTATTTAACCTCATATAGAATTCACGTTTTAAATTAACTTGCATTCTAAATATGTTATTACAATAGTTATATTTTTAGAATATGTATGAAATATATTCATATTGAAAATTTAAGAGGACAGTTAGTCATAAGTTCGTATGATTTATTAAAAAATACATTGAAAGTAAAGTTCTAAATTCAAAATAACTTACATTTTATTTCTAATTTAGGCTTTTGATCTTATGAACGTGATAGAAGATCTTGAAAATCAGAAAAAGGTAGAATTGTTTGAATTTAAAGTATAGTTGTAATATTTATCATAACCGATATGGTTCTGCTTTACAGTGAAGCCTCTCAAAGTTCCAGGGAAGGATACCTCTACCCTCCCAAGAGAAAATCGTTAACCCCGTCTCCCCTATTTTTTTTTTTTTATCAATTGAATTAGAAAGTCGAAGTATTTTGGGTTGTTTCTATTGGTCCCACTAAGGGATTGTTCATCTAGACTTTCTATATTTATTCTTAAATTTGATTTTATTCAGATTTGTGAGTCACAAGCTGAAGAGAAGAGATTACTTGATTCTGTGAAACAGATGCCTCAAGCTCTTCATGCTTCAAAACAGCAGCAGGTTTGATGCATCAGAATTTGGCAGTTTTCCTTTGAGTGCCGTGCGAGCAAAGATAACTCCCCCGATCATCTAGTTGAAGTAAATAGAAAAAAAAGGGGGGGGGATTTGTGTATTTGTATTTTGCATTAGGTCAGGTTTGATTATGTACAGCTCAGAGTAGCTCTGCAGGTTTAGGGCTCCCTACTCGGGCTAGGAATAGGCAATAAGCATAATAACCTCCTATTATCAATTTTGTGGGAAATGTCTTGGGAAATTATGGTTGTTAATTGTTGTTTGTTGAATCTCAAATGTTTAATTTTGACATGATTTACTGTTCCTTGTTATTAACGCGTCATTGCTAATATATATTATATAATATTGCTAATCAGGTCTAATTTTGCCTGCTGGTATGAAAAGCATTTATATCTTATTCTTGCTGCTCAAAGTTCTAATTCAAACTGCACTTTATACACAATTCTTTTACCAATCCAAATGAAAAATCATTCAACTGCTTTAAACTATTCAGGAAAGAGATTTTGTCCCCTTGATACTCAGCACTGGTGAGAAATGTGAGGAGGGAGTGGAGCTGTGTAAACATGTTGAGGTTGCTCTGGCGGAACATCATGCTCAGATTACTCAGGTATTTTTTTAGGGATGGCAATTTAAGACACTTCGCCAAATCTGAATCTGATTGTTTGAATAAGAAATTGGCAGTTTCATTCGCATTACAGAATCGAATTACAATAATTCTAAGTTATTGTCTTTTTATACTTTATACCTTAGGCTTCAGTAATTTCGCATATTAATATAAATGTAAGTTTTTTTCTTATTCAAAAATTACTTTGTTACAAATTGATGTCTGTTTTATCAGGAGGTTGTTGGAAAAGATTGTGATCTCCTGGTTGAAGGAAGAACTCTGACCCAGTGGCAAGAGGCTCTTAGAGTTGCTATTCTTAACACCTGATCAGAAAATTAAAGAATTCAATAATAGTGGAATGGGGGGGGGGGGGGGGGTTGTACCAAGAATGTATCTTCCAACGCCTTCTACAGAGCTAAATATCACACACAGTTTACTAGAAGCAGATTTTAAGAAAGCTAATCTAAGTGATGGAAAAAATTAGGGCTATTATGTTTTCGATATTTAATCAATATTTATTTGGATTACGTGATGAATGTTCCTGCTCTTAAAGATAATGTTTTATTTTGCATTTACATATATGTAAAAACTAACAAGTTGTTAATATTAATATTTGATATTATCATTTAAACATATTAGAAATAATATAAAATATACCTAACCTTCAAATTTTAAAATATGAAAATTACTAATGTTTCTTTCAGAATAAATAAAATGTTAGAATAGTACATAATTATTATGGATAGCTATGAAAATAAAAATCTGGTTCTAAGAAATAAAACTATAGTTGGTTGGAATATAAAGTTGAAGCAGAATGATGCAGTATCAACCTGGTTTAGACAGAGAAAATTAAATGGTGCTAGATTTAATACCAAGGTAAACCAATAGATATATGTAGAATTTATAGAGGGTAAATCTGAACCCATGATCCGTCAAACTCAAAAAGGGATTTCTAGCAGATGAACCCTTTTATTTATTTATAGTTAAATAAGATTTATTTATTATGATACGAGCGACAAAATAATGTTCCGAAAGCTTACTGTATTCTAAAAAATTCTACTATTCATAGCTTACTTTTATTGTAAGCGAGGAATACGCTGTAATTTACCTAAGTAAAGCTTTAACCTAAGAAATGCGACTATTTTTCGAAATTTCTACACTTTCTAACCAATAATATGGCAGGATTATTCCTCAACTGTTTTTATTAGTAGATTTGAGAGTATGTATATCTTCTATACTATATCCACTTGTAAACCCTTGAATAAAAACAGAAATTCTAAGGTGTTGGATAAGTGTACAATAGAGCCGTTGAAGTGTTTGCTAGAAGATGATTTGTTTGGAGTTGAGAGCAATTCCAACCTACCAGATCCTAACCCAGAACCGCCTATTTATGCCATGAGGTAATAACTACAATCACCTATCAATTACCTCATGGGCGAGACTGTTGTCCGTCCATGATACTCTAACGTCAGGTTCAACAACCCAGGACAACTAAGGGGAGCCCAAATCTCTTTTTTTCTGTCCAAAAACACTCGGAGGTTAAGTAACACCCATCAGACAACCAACTCTTTGATTGTACTACCTTTGCCAGGCAGACCTATCTGTGAATAGTAATGTATTGCGCCTGTTTTGAGCCCAGGCGTGCTACCCACTCTTTAACTATTAATGTCGTGCACCTGACATAGTAGCAGTAAAATCTATTTTTAATGTGTTTTAGTTTCGAACCTATCACCTTATCTACGACGAACGGTCGTTGGTAAAAACTATAGGCATTAGACTTTGATTCTGAGTGTGTGTGTAATTAAAGTAAAACTAGAGATCTCAAAGGAAAGCCATTGAGAATAAAATGTCATACATACCACTGATTTAAAAAATATCCGTTCCCTTTATTAAATTGATTGTAAAGTTTGTACACGATAGGTGCAGAACCAACCTGTTTCTATTTATTTAGATTTTGTCCAGTATCTGGATATGAGTCTATGTTAGCCATTGCAAATGAAGATGGACTAATAGGCTTGCAAAATATTCATTCGAAGGTATTTTTCACTAGAAATGACATGATTTGTATACGTTTTGGATTAATCCTCAATTTTTGCTCCTTAAATCACAATTGAAAAAGTTAATAAACTCTTGTGATTTTTACAGGTGCAGAAACGCTTGTGATTTTTACAGGTGCAGAGCAGAAGAAAGCTATCAACAATTTAGATATAAATTGTAAACATTACATCATTTGATAGATATCTCATATAACAACGTAAATTACTGTTACTAATGACGTTTAATTTGCAAATTACTTTACAGAATAATTATTGATATCTTGTCACGTTTTTTTCCACTTTGAAGAAAATCAAATACATATGTAGTTTTTACTTCATCATCCACTTAATTAACAATTTTTTAAAATGCTTTCTCGTTATTTGTAAAGCTCTTGGGACCTCCAAAACAGTAGTCTCCATATAAAGTTTGTAAGTGTTGTGCAGGTTCGTGCGTTTGTGCTTCTGTAAATGAAATTTCTTAACTGTTAGTTTTATAAAATATTTTGTAGCCGGGGGTTTTATGTCTGTACCAGTTTTAATGAGAAATAATCTTGTTAAATATTAAAATCAATGTTGACGAATCATTAAGGAAAAAGTGGAGGGCCCATTGAAGGGATGGAACGCGCATCACAATGCCATATTTGACCTGGCCTGGTGCACTGTAGATGCACACAAGTTAGTCACTGTTTCTGGGGATCAGTCTGCTAGATTGTTCAATATTAGCTATGATCAAGGATTAAAAGCGTAAGTAATCATTTCAATTTTATACAATCAGTAAATATGAGGGTCTTCTTAAAGAAAAAACAGCGCGGCGAGTAAATTTTGTAAGTAATATAAAGCGGCGGTAGTACTGAAATAAACAAACAAGCCACTATAGAAGCATATTTAACTAGGAGTGGGTGATAACTGAAATGTTGCCGTTCAACAATTTTAAAATCTAAAATCAGGATGCTATAAATATATAATCATAAAAATCAAATAGTTGGAATAGTTTCTGGTTATATTTCTTTCCCTCTCTAACTATAATAATGCAATAATAATTCTTATTTTTTTATTAGTACTCTTGAAACTACATTTACTGGTTATGATCGAAGTGTCAAGTGCTGTGAATGGAGGCCACTATCTCAACATGAATTTGCAACAGGCATAGAATCCTATCAGCAGATTCATGAGTTGGGGGGAGTAAATCCCTTCACTTTTTTATATTGTGTTTAAAAATGGAAACAGATCTTAGAGGGTCATTTTCTCTAGTGAGAGTAATGGTAGCTTTTCTCTAATATTGTTATAAAACTTTCCTAGATATATGCGAAGCTTCACTGAAAAGGAGAACCATATCGGTTCATTAGTTAGCGAGATCACTCGCTATACACACACTTACACAGTCAAACATCCTTTTACTTTTATATCTATCCTTATTGCTAAAGTTCTTCCAAAATGAGACACAAGTAAAATCAATCTATAATTTGTAACATTGAAAAAATTATGTCATGGTGTTATGTTTACCGACGACGATTAAGCTACCTGGCATTCATCTATAGTTTTCTATGGTGACAGGGGATAGAGCAAACACAATTCACATCTGGGATGCGAGATCTGCAAAATCTGGTACTTCTAACAGACCTGATAATTTTATCAAGTAAGATTGTTTCAACATAAATAGACCTTGAGTTCTAGGAATATCTAAAGATGATTTTAAAGCGAAAAAATGAATTTTGTAGGAATAAACTTTCTGTTATTAGCTACCTATTGTAAAACAGTCTTATTTTATTTCTCTTTTAAACTTTTAAAGTTTTCTGCTAGTTTTTGACAATAACATTAACCATCTATTAATATATTGTTTACCTTTACCAAAGTCATTAAGTCTTAGGTACTAGGATTGAATTTATTACATCAACAAATTTCCTTTAAAAGATTTCACACACAAATTTTTCATTTAGAAATGCCCATAATGAGGCTGGTGAAAGCCAGGTATCTGTAACCGGCCTGCTCTGGCTGGATCAAAACATCCTGGCAAGTGTTAGTGGCAATGATGGGACTGTTAAGGAATATAGTTGTTGTTTTTTTCCCTAATAGACAGCATACCTTTAAAAATATAAAAATAAAATCTAATAAGTTTCATTTTCAGGAATAGTATTAAACTTGAGTACAGGGGTATATGTTCTGCACAAGATTCATTATTTTCCCCACCTGCAAAATATTTCATTCAACCTCCCACACCCCCTCTTATTCATCCAAGGAGGGGCAAAAAAATGTGCAGTGCAGTGCTTTAGTTTTTAGCCTAAAGGGTTGAAGTTTATGGTAATATTTTTAACATTCACTTTCTCCTCCAAAGCATCTGAAGCTTCCAAATGCAGAAACTAAGTAGAAACAACAAAATATATATCTAAAAAGATGTGGGATCTGAGAAAGAATTATTCACTGTACAAAAAGAAACCAATTCCAGTGGAACAAATACAATACTCTGGCAATTCATTCACCCAGGTTGTACAATTGTTTCATTAACTAACTTTTTCTTATAATCGAATTAAAAACCATCCTTTTCTACACTTGGGATATATTTGTCCGGATGGTATAAGGATTCCTGTAACAACGACGATTGATTTTTTAGTCCCAGCAACTTTGTTTTTATTATCAGAATTCCGTACGCCTAAAGTCTGTTAGTTTTTTATATGTTCGATCATGTATTTGGCAATAACTCAAAAATACTGAATTAGTTCCTTTATAAGCCCAAGTAATCAGTTTTATAATATCTTTCTATTTCATGAAAAACTAATGAAAATATCTACAAAAATATGCAAATTTGGGTGTAAGTTTTTATATGTTTGGAAACCATAACATCCACAGCAAAATCTGCTTTTAAACTTTTCCCACAGACTTAATTTTTAACAACTTGCTTATTTAGCTTTTATACAGGGGTGTATATTCTGCACAAGATTTATTTTTTTTCCCCTGCTACAAAATTTTTTATTTTTTTCCCCCCTAGATTTTTCTTAAAAAGTCGGAAACAGAAAAATATTTAAAGAACTCGATATTTTATTTATTTTATCCCTCCTACCACACATTTTTTTAGTTTTTTAACCAAGGAGGGGGGCGAAATGGAAAAAATGTTTTCAGTTTTCTTGATTTTTACATTTTTTCCCCTCCAACCACTTATTTTTTATTTCCCCCCCCCCCCTGAGCCGGGGATCCCATGCAGAATATACACCCCTGCTTTTATATGAACTTTTTTTATAATTTTAATTTGTAGGGCGAAGTACCGTAATATAAGCGTACTTTCTCTTTGATTTTGTCTTGCAAAATATGGAATTCAATATAGCGCATCCTGGATTTTAATCAATTAGAATCTTAGCAATGCATAAAATATTTGCCGTCGAAAGGGATAGTTCTACGAAGTGTATTTAAAGAGTTAAGATACTTAGAGTAGTGAACTTTTATATGTCTTAGTAGAATATATTAGGCATTGGATAGATATGATTATATGTTAAAGAATTTTTAACATTGACCAGACCAAACTTTTTTTATTTGACAATATCTAAAAAAAGTTAAAGTGATTTGCCACATATATTACATGAGAATGGTCTATTTTTTTCCAATTATGTATAGCCAAAACACCAAAATCAGAGAATCTTTTTCCACATATTTCACAAATGTTATAAAAATTTTAACAGGGGTTCCCCTTAGGACGAGTTACTTAAAAAACATAAAAAATAACGTCCGATTCATTATAGGACAGGTTTTCTATAGATTCTTTTTAAAAAATAAAGAAAACCGTCCGGTTTACTTACAATACATATATTATCTCACGCGGAAATACCAACTAACCATACAACATATATATATATATAAAGACCATTCTCATGTAATATATGTTGCAAATCACTAACTTCTTTAGATATTGTCAAATAAAAAAAGTTCGGTCAGGTCAATGTTAAAATTATTTATAACAATCATATCTATCCAATGCCTAATATATTCTACTAAGACATATAAAAAGATCACTACTCTAAGTACTATACTAAATATTCTATTGGTCATTCTTTGTTGTTATGTGTATTTTGTTGTATAAAAAGTTTGAAGTTCTATTAACTAGTAAATGCTATGTAAAGTTGTATTTATGACAAAAAAGTTTTTGCCATATATAACATGCAACGAAGTTGAAAATAAAATAAAAACTTATTTTTTAAGGAAAATCCCTGGTCAAATCTTTTAATTTTAATCAATAACTTTATATTATGCACTACTACGTTATTTAAGACTAGCGGCTGCGCCCCTAGCATCTAGGGCTCTATATTCGAAAGAATACAAAAGAGCAGAAAAATAGCCTAAAACCATACCTTTCCAGACTTTATATAAAATAAAATAGCCTAAAACCCTCCCGAGACCTATAAGTAGCTTCACTGTAAAGGAGGACCAAATCGGTTCAGTGGTTAGCGAGATCCTTTGCTACAGACAAAAATGCTTACTATTTTATATATTAGGATTACTGCAGTTTTGTGCAAGGATCTAAAGGGAGAAGACCATGGCTGTATATCCCCAATGATGATAAACAAAATTACCCCTTCTGTAGATTTCAATTAGAGGTTTAGATGTTTGGACATTCAACTTATTGAACCAACCAATCTAAATTCAGTAAAAGTTCCCAAAGTTGTTAAGCCAACGAATAAGGAAACGTTATTATAAAACCTTCCTGGGTTTTGTTTTTAAATTCCCCTGACCAATGCAATGAATATTCTTTACAACTTACTTTGTCCGTACTTCATATGTCTGTATCTCCATCCATCCAAATATAAGTATTTGTATAAGGCCATATTGGGCTGCTATTTGATGTAGATTTGTGACATTTCTTAAATATTCAATATATGAAGTTTTATTTCAGAGCTTAACATTGAATGTTAATTTCTTTTTATATTACTAGCGGCTATGCCCCTAGAGGCCTCTAGTGGCACTTTAAATGTTGTTTGTTAAAATTAATTTTTTATGTACGATACCACCTTATTTGACGTTGAAGTCTCCCCTAAATAAAATTTTTTTTTGATTTTTTTGTCATTTCTCTTGGGAGGGTGGTGGTACCCTCCCCTAAAATAGTTATAAACCTTCCCGGGACTTATGAGAAGCTACCCTGTTAAGGAGAACCCGATCGGTTCAGCGGTTAGCGAGATCCTTCGGTACACACAGACAGACACACAGACAAACATCCTGTTACTTTAGTATAAGGATAGAAAAAACTTACAGTTCACTATTTTTTTTTAAATGCACTTCGTGAAACTATCCCTTTAATTTTGTTATGATAAATGAGAAACATAAAATTATAAAATATCATCTAATATTCCAAGTAAACTTATTATATCATACTTGTAGAACCTTTTACCTAGTCAATAAAGTATTTTTTTACGTGATAAAAAAAAATATTACAAATACTAAGCTAGATTGTGTAGGTTATATTATTTCATTAGATATTATTTCAAATATACTTATTTTGTAACTGACTAAAATAATTTGTTTTTGTAATACTTATTTATTAAAACAGAGATATAGTTATAAATCATAAAAAATATTTTTATTTATGAAATGATAATATTTTACTTTTGATTATTTTGTTTAGGGTTACACAAGTATAGTACGAAGTCCAAATTCTCCATATTTGTTTGTCTCCTGTCAAGATAATATTATTTATCAATACAATGCTTTAGCAATTAATAACAGGTTAGATACATTTGAATTTAATTTCCACCTTAAATTCTTTTTTCCCTGTTAAATTTTCTCGTAGCATAGCTTAACTATACTTTAGGTCCACAACCACAGAGTATGTTAAGAAACGACTATACCTTCTTTGATTGTTAAGTAATGTGATGCATTTGTTCTAATTTTTTTGGGTTGCTATAGTAAAATAAATAAATCTTTTCTATATTTGGCAATTATTATTCAATTTGATAAACTTCCTTGGGTAGGGTGGCTACATATGTAATAAATAATATGTAAAATTCTATTAGCTTTCATTTAGCTAACAAGGGGGGGGGAAGTTCTGACACATTTGCGTAAACGGTGATTATTGGCTTTATCTTTGGACTGAGAGGATAGGTTATTAGGGATAAAATCATTCTTATATGATGAATTTCCCCCAGATTTAAGGATTTTTGGATAGGCCTCCAGGTTCCGGAGCTCCAGGCCTCCAGGTCCTCTCTGTACAGGTAAAAATTAAAAAAATAATTTTTTTTTTGAAGAGTTAGAAGTCAACCTATGAAACAAAATATGCATATTTTTGAATGTTATTCACATATTTGAAGAAAAAAACGCATATTTTGTTTCATAAGTTGACTTCTAACTCTTCAAAAAAAAAAATTTTTTTTTCATTTTTACCTGTACAGAGAGGACCTGGAGGCCTGGAGCTCCGGAACCTGGAGGCCTATCCAAAAAATCTTAAATCTGGGGGAAATTCATCATATAAGAATGATTTTATCCCTAATAACCTATCCTCTCAGTCCAAAGATAAAGCCAATAATCACCGTTTACGCAAATGTGTCAGAACTTCCCCCCCCCCCTTACATTTTAGACCTGTGAATACATATACTGGTGCCAAGATCAGCAGTTTCTTTATAAAGTGTAGCGTATCAGCTTGTGGAAACTATCTGGCCAGCGGCTCAGCTGATAATAACCTCCATATCTGGAATACTGTTTCTGGCGACCCTGTTGCCACCCTGGGACCTCAGGTATAACTTTTAGGTTTTTTCCTTGTTTCTGAAAATGGGTTCACCACAATTACTGCTGTAAAATGAGTTTTTTTTATGAGTTTTAACAATGGAACTTATTTCAGTTAAAAAATTAGTCTTTATTACAAAGAATTATACTGGTACCCAAAGTTTTATAAACATTCTTTCTCATGTTTTGGCTAAAATACCTTGGGAAAGATTAATAAAATATTGATTGGTGGGTTCCATTGTCGATGTCCAAATTTTTAACAAATACTAAAATGTGCAGAAGGGTTATTTTGTTCATCATTGGGGATATACATCAATTTATCACCGTACCTTGTCTTTTACCTCAACATCTCATCTGTTTATAGTAATGATAGAAAAATTGTCATTCTAGAAAACAAAAGTTTGTTACTAAAGACATTTAAAAGTTAAAATTTGAATATTATAGGAAGAAACAATAAACTGTGTTACGTGGCATACCAAAGATAATATTCTGGCATCCTGTACTGATGATATGAGACACAGGTATCAAATGCTTCAAAATTATGTATGAATGACAACAATTTCCTTGAATTAAATTAGATGGAAAGACATTCAGAACGATAATCCTTATTTAAATAGAGGATACTTTGTATGTACATACTTTTATTTTATGACTTGATTGTAAAGATGCTTCGCCTATATTATTATTTCAAATTGTCCTTGGAATCAACATTGTAAAAATCGAGTTAATAATAATAATGAAATTAAATCAAACAAGCAAAAAATCACAATATTTGAAATTTTAATTTTACAAACTGACTTCCCTGTAATGATAATAGATTTTATAATAGACTCAATCTTAATTGTACCTAACTGTTACAGGAATCACCATGTCAAGTTTGAATAGATGCTTATCACTCCTTTTTAACAAAACAATTTTGTTATCTAGAATATGGCGACCGTCATTTTGTGACGAGGTAGATCGAGTTAAAGGACGGGCAACCATGATAAAAACCCCGCAGAAAGAAATTCTCAAAGAAACTGCAAGATCCTATCCACCGTCTACCCCTACTTCTTCAGGTAATTCACGAGCACGTCGACACTTTTTTTGGGAGTGGTGGCGAGGGTTATTATGAAATTTGCCTAATTTAAAAAAAAAAGTATTAATGTTGTTAAACCAAAGTGGCCAAAAACATTTCAGTGATGAAAATAGACGTAGGAGTTCCTATGACACTTTCATTTTGGGGGTTTAATTTCTTATGGGAAATGGGGGATATAAAAATGTGTTTGGTAGATCGTTTATAAATCTCGCCCTTGATGGTCTTTGCTGATCGCTTTCCAATATCAACACTACTCTGAATCATGTCTAGGTGTTAGTTAATAAAATTGATTTAACTGCTTTGTTTTAATATTTTTTAAAAATTTTAATAAATTGGAAAATATTTTTATAGTAAAAAATTTCTGATAAGCAGTAAAAATCAGAACTCTATAAAACACATATTTTTAAAGGTATTAGGCGGTTACCGGCGACTCCAGACCTAGCCGATTCCCGCCGACTATTTACACCAGACAGCCGAGGCCGGCGGCGGCCAGGTGCAGCTGGAGCCGGTCATACTCCGTCCATCAAAACATTTCTTACTCCTAAGAATTCACTGTTACGAACACCTACAAGGTAATTTAATTTCCAGTTTAATAAAGTTGTATAATAATAATATTGAAACCGGTTTGCTTGACCCGTACATTTTTAAATCCGCGGAAAGCTGTTTATAATGCGATGCGTCAATTAACTATTCTAACGTTACTCCAAAAAAATACCTAGTTAAAATAAAAGTTTTCTGTCTTGAATTTAAATTTAAAATTAAAATTTATATGATTTTTACTACAAAAATATATAATGATGAACTCAGCAAAAATATTATTGAACTCTACCCCCGCCAAGGGAAATATAAAATATTTTATTTCACAGTTTTTAATTTATATTTTGTTTCATAATAAATGTTTTATCTCTTGTATTAAATCATGTAATCATTCTGCAAAATGGTACATTATTATTACAGATTTTAGAAGAAAAACATATTGTTTCCAAAAGTATAAAAATTATAATAATTTCTTGTCATTACGATGGCCCTTGGGATCCAGAAACAATGGTCCTCAAAAAGTTTTTTTTGTGTGTAAAAAAGTGTTTGTTTATATTTGCTCGTTAAACATCGTTAATGAGAAATGGATAAAAGACTATTTCAATTATATATTAGTTTTTCGAACTGTATGTTAATTAAATCTTGGCCCATTTTAATCTGATATAAAATAAATGTCTGAGATTGTATATAAATTTAGGTAGATTTTTCCCTTTTTTCTGCATTTTTTTGAGTCCAAGGATCCGGATCCGCATTTTTTTGCGGATCCGGATCCTTGGACTCTAAAATATGCGGATCCTTGCGGATCCGGATCCGAAACCCTGTGCAAAATGGTACATTATTATTAAAGATTTTAGAAGAAAAACATATTGTTTTCCAAAAGTTCAAAAATTATAATAATTTCTTGTCATTACGATGGCCCTTGGGATCTCAGAAACAATGGTCCTCAAAAAGTTTTTCTGTGTGTAAAAAAGTGTTTGTTTATATTTGCTCGTAAAACATCGTTAATGAGAAATGGATAAAAGACTGTTTCAATTATATATTAGTTTTTCGAACTGCATGTTAACCATTTTAATCTGAAATTAAAATTTATTGGGGCATAAAGTAATGGAAAGTAGTTTTCTGTTGTTCTATCCACTTTTTCTCTCTGTTTATAAAAGGACATACTTTTTTTTATTTCAAAAGCTTTCATAAAAACTGATCTTGTTTTTAATCTGAATTCTTCAAAATATTGTGTTATTACCTATCTGTTTAAGCTATGATCTAACAGTATTAAATTAAGTAGCAGCTTACTAAATATTATAGGAAAAATATAAAATCATGTTTATTTTGGGATATGAAATTTACATTATTTAAGAGCAATTTTTCATATTTTAGATCACAGACTACACCAAATCAAAATTGTACTGCTGGACTTACCACAACACCACTATCTGCAAAGAACAGTCAAAAACGAAAATTAGACCTGGAAGACAGCTCAGCAAGTAAAATCATTAAGCTGGATAGCGAAGTTAAAGATAGCCTCACTGATCTCATAAATACAAATACATCAAATGTTAGAATTTCACCAACAACGTTTATGTCTCCTTCCAAAAAGGCATCTGCCCTAACGCCGCGAAAATATCAATCGCCGCTGAAAAATCCATCAAGTTCAAAAAAATCTCCCACCAAATCTATTTTTGCCGATCGTGATTCTGTACGCCGGCCGTTAACTCAGATATTTTCACCCACCGCTAATCTACCCAATTCTTTGCGCGATGGAACGTCTCCCCGCCATTGTTGCCGCCGATTACATGCAGCCGGTGTGCCTCATTCGTCCGCAGCTGCCGTCTTAACGCCGCCAAAGACACAAAAGTCAAATTGGCTGCGCCAACTCACTGAGGAGAAAAAGAAAGTGGAATCTGCCAAGCAGAAGGTGGATTTGGAAGAAAATGTTAAGGGAAATACAGCGAAAGTAAAACGCAGAAAAAGCGTCAGAAAACTGGTACTGCAAAAGAAACCCTAGATTAATCAGTATTATTTTCCTCAAAGAAAATCAATTAAGTTTCCATTTTCTTGTTTATCTCACCAAATAAACAAAAAAAAACGTGAAAATGTAAACATTAAAATCAAAATTTATACTTTTAAAACTATATTACTTTTTTTCTGTCAATTTCAGAAGTTTTTATAGACATATTACTTTTTAACAATTTCCGTTTGACAATTCTGGATCATAAAATTAGAATTAAATCTTTTTAAATTTTACAATTATTTTGTTAATCATAAAAGTTTGTATTTGTTATTTGTAATCTAAAAATAATTTGTAATTATGAAATATAAGTATTAATTTTGTGTTAATTATTTTTATTTAATTTTTCAAAGGAATCTATTATTATGTATATTAAATATTGGGATATATAACTTTAAAAATAATTGCCACCAATTTTTATTTCACTGCCGTGGTTTTAGAATGCGCAATATGTAAAGGGGTAGTTTCACGAAATGCATTTGAACTTAATTTAGTGAACCGCATATTTTGTTAAATGGTTAAACTACATTTATATGGCATGTATTTGAAAGAATTTCAATTTTCTATCACTTAGTTTTTAAAATATCAAGACTTGAAAATCGTCTTTTTGAATTGCATATATCACAAAAAACATGCGGTTCACTAAATTAAGTTCAAATGCATTTCGTGAAACTACCCCTTTATATATTAGTTCGAGGAAGTTTAATTTTTCCTAAGTTGATTAATCCCCTTCAGAATATACAGACCTCATAGTGATATTTCTCTTTAAAAAAATAATTTGATTTTAACATATTTAACGATTGTTCTCCTTCTTACTTTTAAGTTAAGAAAATCGTTTTTGATTTAATAAATTCGTAGGAAAAGTTTGAAATTTAACTGTTGATAAGAAATGGTATTTATAAGTATTAACCATAATAGGGGGGGGGGGGGGGGATAGGTGACTAAATTATTTTCCATAAACTCAGCAATTATTATCTAATTAAAGCATTAAACAAATTTATCCACGTCATGTTAATATTTAGAATTGGTAATAATTTAGGTGAGCAAAATGACGTAGAAGATGAGAAAATTTACCTTAATTTGTTCAATATTGATCTATTTTGAACAGGGGGGGGGGGGGGGGGGCTTATTAGGCTGTTAATAACTTAATACACTAGTCCCCAAAGTCGTATACAAATTGTTTTCTTATTAGTTAGCTTAGCTACTGAAGGTAGTTTTAAGTTTTGATTGGTTGGTTTATTAGGTAAAGTGTCCAAACATTTCAATCACTAATTGTTTTATACAGAAGGGGTAATTTTTATGCATCATCATTTGGAACGTAAAAAAATTTATCGGCCATTGTCTTATCCCTTGAGATCCCTGGTTTCTTCAATTCTTATCCAAACCACATCCAAGTTGACCGCTTTCTTATCTTATGACCGATAAGAAATATTAAATAATCAACAAAAACCTTATTAAAATGGTTTAGTTATATGTTGAACTTGGAATGTTGTTATTGCAATAGAAATTGAAAAGTGATTTAATAATAATGATATAAAATATCTAAGACATGTTTGTAGTTGTCAAATAAGATGTGGTTGAGTTTTAAGCTTATTTTCCGGTGGCTTTGACAAGACTGGAAACTTCTATCCCCCCCGCCCTTTATATTTCCTTTAGTGATAAATTACCTCAAAAGCTTTCAATAGTAGTTAGACGTTTCTTTTTACGATTATATTTTGAGTAGTTATTTTTTTTTGCAAATTCAGACTAAAATACAATGAATGCTATTACGAAAGATTATCCAGAGCTCTCAGAATGGTTTCAGGTAAATCAATTATAGCTTATCAATTCATTGGTAACCAAGTTTTACGTTGTCTTATTCACTGGCTTAAACACTTTAGAGACTTTTATATCTTGGTTGATTTGAACTATCAGTGTCCAAACTCTTAAACTAATAATTTTATTTACAAAAGAAATGGTGATTTTGTTAATCATTTTTGGGTGTATACATCAATTTATCGTCAATTGTCTTATCCCTTCCTAAATATGCATGGTTTTGTCTGTCTGCGGACCAAGTATTTTCCTATCTTATAGTTCTGTGTAGGCAAATTGAATCAATTCGTTTCTGATTAATCCATGAAAACATTTCAATCTGGGATTTTTAGCTTGGATGAACCCAGCAAAGATCCGATTATGTGTCAAGTGTCTCAGTGCGACGTTTTGTCTCTAATATCCGTTTTTGTGATTTAAATGAAATAACATTGTTTTTTTTTTCAAAATCTATTTCGTCAGTTCGAAACTTGTTTCTTTTTTATGTAAGGAAATATCTATGCTCTTACTAAAACCTATTCTTTAACCAACAAAAATTCCATTATTATTTTAATATAAAAATACATCTATCCCCTGTGAGTTGTTCTGCTAATTTGCGGCCCTATCCCCACGACGGGGCTCTTTTATAATCTTTACAAACATAATCTACTCAAAAATATGTAAACTATATATCAGTTTTATAACATAAAATATCAGCTAAAATATTAAAATACTAGCGGCTACGCTCCCTAAAAGCCTCTAGGGGCACTGGTGGGAGGGGGAAAAGTCGACCTCATCCATTTTAGATTTGAGTTTCAAAAGAGCTTTAAAAAAAAATTCGGGGGGAGGGGGGTTAAGACACCCTCTCAAAAAATAGTTTAAAACCTTCCAATGACCTATAAATAGCTTTACTGTAAAGGAGAACAATATCGGTTCGGCGGTTAGCGAGAGCCTTCGGGACAGACAAAAAACGCTTATTACTTTATATAATAGGATGCACTTGTACGGTTGAAAGAGAAATAATGTTACTTTAAAGTAATAATTTTGTGTAATATTAGCGTAAGTAGGATTTTTTTTAAATTCGATATCAATGCTTTAAGTAATAAAAAGGATATTATTGATTATAAGTTTGCAGATTAAAAGTAAAGTTTTTGTATTTAAAATATTGAGCATAAAGGAAAGTAATCTTCGCAAATATATTTCAGACAGTTTTTTTTCTAACATGAGTATTTTAATCTCTATAATAAAGTAACAGAATGTCTTCTGTACCATAAGATTTAGCTGACCGCCGAACCTAGCTTCTTTTTGGTCCCAGGAAGGTTTATAACTATTTTAGGGGAGGGTACCGCTAACATCCGAAGATAAATCGCCGCTAGAAAAAAATTAAGCCCCTCCCCAGAAAAAAAATGGGTTATCTAATTCAACTCTTCCTGCCTCAAGTGCCCTTAGGGGCCTCTAGGGGGCTTACCCGCTAGTTTGACTTGAAGGAAAACAAACAGAATATTTAGACCCCCCAAGAACCAACGCGGGAAGAATGGGGTAGTGTTGAGGTGAATGTTCCCACCCCCGGGGAATATGTACAGCTGACAAATGAGCCCCATGACGCAGTGGATCATCCTGTCATTCATCTCACTGCCGAATCTGATACAGAGGTAATATTTCGTGGTTGTTTTTTAGACAGGTTAGAATTATCCTATTGAAATCAAACTTTGCATGGTGATTCCTGTAGTAGTTAGATACGATTTAGAAAGTGTAGGAACTCTATAATTTTTACCAGAATGTCTGTACGTCCATTTTAAACATGTTGATTTTTAACTTTATAACAACAAATTTTTATGTGATATAATAATCCAATAGATCTGATTATGGAACACTGATTTCCAAGACAACAAATTACAATATTATACGCGAATCATCTCTATGATCAAGTCCTGATGTGTAAATATGTCTTTAAACATTATCCTGTATTTAATCAGTTTTTCAACAAATTTAATTACAAATTACAATATTGTTTCAACTTTTATACATTTATATTCTGATTGATATTTTAGGTTGAACCAATCAATGTGGATTCAGACGAATCTCCAGCAAATACTCCACCAGAATCAGTTCAACACATTGCAGGTTCTTTCCATCTACAAAACAGGATGGTCGTAAAAGATGATGTAGAAATAAATGTGGTTACCCAGCAACAAAATGCGGTTAATCGTAAGGAAATCCGGGTAAACGTGAACCAGCCACCAGATATGGCGCCTAAAATCCAAGAAATCATATTGGTTACCCCCCAACAAGAGCCAACGACAAAATCCCAGGCCAACAGGGATATGGATTGTCAAGTTATCTCTGATACAGCCAGTGGCTTTGCAGATCTTAATCAAAAGTATGGAAAATTATTCTTTCCCTTTTACTTTCCTCTTCATAAATCATCATTCTTATCTTTTTTAGGGTAGTATAATAGTTATTTATCGCATCGTATCATAAACAGCTTTCCGCGGTTATAAAAATGTACAATTATAAGATTAAAACCAGTTTTATTGTAGAAAACTGGATATAATACGATGCTATACATAATTTTTAAGTATGGCCAAGAACTGGTTCTAATCCAGCGGATATTAATCGGTTTTGAAGCAATACTGGAATATATATCACATCCCTACGACATTTTCAGGATTTTACGTAATGGGAAATTATACATATACCTATCTTTTTTGGAGGGAGAAATCATTAATTAAAATCATGAGATTTTACGACAAGAATTTGAGGTAGGGATAAAATTTTCAAGTAAGTTAGATCCGGACAATTTCATGTATTTTTCTTCCCGCCTGCACCCCCTACGGTTTATGAGAGAGTTTAATTAAGGATATAAACAGATTTTCCTTACGCTAATGTATGGATGCAATTTCCAAGATTATCTACTAGTCCTAATATTAAGAGTTACCTTTTTTATTTTAATATTAGATTAAATTTTTTTGCATGTAATAATATAATGTTTTTTAAGTTTGAACAGCTACAAGAAGCAGCTTGGATGTAAATGGGGCCCAAATGGCGGATGTTCAGAAACCTGTCCTTTTGTACGTACAGTACTTGGATTGGATCAAGTTCCATACAGATTTCTCTTCAAACAACAACCAACAATTCAGGGATATTCTTCATTAATTTATAAGTCATCACAGGATTTTTAATACTAAAGGGGGGGGGGGCGAAAGTGACACTTTTTGAAACCAAAACTAAAAGTAAACAAGGGAACTCAACTAAAAAAAGAGTTACAGGTCTGAGATTTTGCATGGCAGTTGCTTTATAGGGGTACAATATGGAACTGTGATGAAACGGCGGCGCAACCGCCGAAAACCGCCGTTTCCCGCCGAATTTTTTTTTGCCTTTTCTCGGCGGTTTTCGGCGGTTGCGCCGCCGTTTCTTCACAGTTCCATATTGTACCCCTATAAAGCAACTGCCATGCAAAATCTCAGACCTGTAACTCTTTTTTTAGTTGAGTTCCTTTGACTTTTAGTTTTGGTTTCAAAAAGTGTCACTTTCCCCCCCCCCCCCTTTAAAACTAAAGTCCTTATCTAAACAGTCAGACTTCAAACTTATCGTTTTTTTTGTTATTGGTGTTTAATTGAAAAGTGTTATTTTCATTGGTTGTGTAGGTATTTTTCTATTTCTGGATGCTATCATCCTTGTTTTTATTGTTAAAAAAGAATATATTCACAGAAAGTTATGATTGTACGTCAGACACCAGAAGGATTAGTAAAGGTTAGTTAATATATAGTTTTACGTGTCAAATAATAAAACAGGAACGATGATTATCAATACTCTAGAAGCCATTTATATTGTTTAGTTTATTTTAAGTAGGTTAGCATCCTCTAGCTTTAGCATTATTGTACAAAAAAAGGCTTTTTATACTTAAACCTGCAGTTTTATTTAAGTAAGTTTTGTAGATAAAATCATACCTGATAGGTTTACATACAAACAACACTTGTATAGATCCATCGCTTCTAATATTTCTCATGTTTTTTCATGAAAACTTGATTACTTAGTTAGAATTATATATTAACAACGAAACTATTGGTAACAAATATTATTTTTAAAAGGTTACTGAAACTGAAGCAACGTTTAATGGATCTCATATTCAGGAATCTTTAGATTAATACTTAATAATTGCTTTTGAACAGTTTGTTGCAGCATTTATCATAGGTTTGTTTGGTTTTCTTTCCCGCTGCATTAGCGTAACGTATCGGCTTGTGGTCAAACAGCCGTCAGGTTCGAGTCAGGACCACACTGCGTGATGCTAGAGACATTAAACGGGTATATATTGCTTCTATATCATGCTCGTGACATTAATATATAAACTGGGGAATTCCTTGGCACATGTACTTTCAGAGAAAGGTCTTGAAATCGAAAGAGTTGTTTGTCTGTTGGGTGTTAATTAACGTACTACTCTTTAATTATTCTTCGTTGCTGGCGCTAATGTCATGGCTAGCAGCCTATACAGTACGAGAGGTAATCATAGGAGTGTTCTTTTTTTTAAATACTCCAGTCAAACGTTTTGCAAATGTCAAACTGCACAAAATTGCGTTTCAGTTTTAGGGAAGAAAAGTTTTAGACGCGAAGACTTCTACATTTAGGGCCATTCTATCCGTTTGTCTGTCCGAAACGATTAGCTTTAAAAATTAAATTTAATGCGAAACAAATATTATTTTCACTTTTAGAATTTCTGTATGTTCATTTTAAATATTAGATTTTTAGTTTTTAGGATTTTTGACTGCGTGTTTAAACAAAGCATATTTATACTATATCCATATTAGGCATCCTGTATTTCAGTTATTTCAGGACACTCTGTTTTTGTTAGTTTGCGTCAATTTTTTTATTACTTGGATCTTACACCAGATTATCATGTATTGTAAGTGAAAGTTGTAGCTGGCTATGATAAACATCTTCACACTTGACCCCCTTTACCCCATCCCCTCTCCTTTTACTGGATGACCAATAAATGATGTCCATGTTGACAACCTAAAATTACGAAAACTTTTCCCCTGTAATAATTTCCACGTATATTCTATAATCCATGTTTTTGTTTTACTGACAGGATGATTTGTTGATCTACGCCTATATCGATACTTGTTTGTTTTTTTAATTAGTTCTAAAGAATAATGTTTTAGTTCACCCAATTACCTTTTGGAGCGAGACAATTTCTCAAGGTACAACTTTATCATGCAGGTTTTAGGCTACAAATTATAAATGAGAGGAGGTTGAACATAGAATGTAAACAAAGCGGCTAATCTTCATTTCTAACGTATTAGTTGGTAGTTTTCTTATTTGTCCTCATAAGATGGTAAAGTAAGGGCCGCCTGAAATCTACAAAACAAATTAATTATAAATCATGATGCAGTGTGCACAGAGTGACACCCATACTAACTAGCAACTACATATTTTGAAAAAGTAAATAAACTTTTACCACAACTTATTTGAAATTAGGGGGCATAATTGCGGTATAAGGGATAATACAAACACATCCCAGACCCTCCAGGATGGGGGATCTGCGCGCAAGCGGCGACGGCACATATTATCAGACATTGAAATGGACATATGATCCATGGGCACAAGACCCGACTTAGATAAATAAAATAAAATATTAAAATCTTTTTTTAGGGCGCTACTGTGAAAAGTGGAGATGGCTCGTTTTCTCCAGTATACCTGGCTCCAGTCAACTCATACGCACATTCAACAGTCAAAGCTCAACCGGTTCAGGTAGATTAAAACCATTTACTTTTAAATGTTTAGCGCAAGTAATTTTCCACACAATTCCAGTGTTAAAATAAGTTTGGTTAGTTTATATTTTTAGTAATTCTGGGGAGTAAATTTTACAAATACTAAAAAAGCTTTGGTTAGTGTCAGAGAAGTTCACATATTAGAAATCTACGGTAACGACCCTAGAAGCCTCTAGGAGCACCAGAAGGAATGTGAAGAAGTCGACTCTCCTTTCAATTTTTAGTTTTATAAAGAAAACTTAAGTCGGGAGTACTTTTTTCTTGGGGTGGAGGAGATCTTTTGGAGAGTGGAGGTAACCTCTAAAATATATTTATAAACCTTCCCATGACCTTTTAATAGCTTCATTGTAGAGTAGAACCATATCAGTCCAGCAGTTAGCGAGATCTCAAGCTGTTACTTTTATATAAGGACAATAAGTTCTATTATGAATATTTTCGATATTCTATTGGAGCTAGGATGTCTTTAAATAAACATTGAATTTTTCATGTTTTAGTTGGAGTCTCGTCCTCTGGGTACTGGAGTATTTTCCAACCACAACACCAAGTATACAGCCCACACAACCATCAGCCACATACAGAGTAAACAAACAACAGCAGTGCAACAACATTACAACAGCACCACCCAACAACATGTACAACTCCAGTATAATCAAAATAGCAACCATCAGCACTCAGCTGCAATGCAATACTCGTCAGGAAAATACATGTTTTTCATTTTAAAATTTTAGGAGAAAATGTAATATTTAATTAAGTTGAGTTTAGAAAAAGTATCCTTTTATATTATTTTATTAAATTATTAACTAGCGAATACGCCTCTTTAAGTCTCTGGAAGCACTTGGAAAAGGAGGGGGGGGGGGAGTCGACCCTTTACCTTTCATTTTAATTAGGTATATGATAAAATTTTTAAAAGACTAGAGGGAAGGGGATATTTTTCCAGAGACGATATCTCATGGAAGGGGTCAGAAATTCCTCCCCAAAATGTATACAAACCTTGCTTGAACCTCTAAGAATCTTTACTGTATAGGAGAACCATGTCGGTCTAGCGGTTAGCAAGCTCTTGGTCCACATACAGATAGATATCCTGTTACTTAAAAAATGTTCAATTTTATTGTTTATAAATTCTTCAATATTCCTTCTGTTAATACTCCTTTTCTGTTAAGATAAAGCATGTATATTTCTTCAGCTAACTCTCCAGTAAGCAGTGTGGATGATGGATCTCACCTCAGCGGTCCTCTTCCATCACCAGGCCTGCCCGCCTCCTCCCCATCTCTGCCCACGCCCTCCCCCAGTCCGCCAGCTGATGGGGCAGAGTTCACTACACTGCTGACGTCATCGTCTGTAAATGATATGTCACAGTCAGCTGTTGGCAGCCATTTTGTTTGCACTGATTGTGGCACAACGTAAGTTTTTTTAGCACTTATAAAGTTTGATTGATTTATATTTTTTGTCTAAGCAAAATCTTTTTATTCTTTACAAAAAACACTAGCTGCTGCGTCCCTAGAATATAGGGGCTCTTTATCATAAGACCATCTCAAGACTTAAATTAATAGGCCGTAACCTATTTGAATCTTTCCTACAATTAAGAACTCAATTAGTTAAGTATTTATCGAAATCTTAAGCTACGACAAAAAAAACATTGCTCTTTTATATATTAGGATATAGGTTACTTACAATTCATAGTTTGACATTTATTGAGCCACTGCATACCTAGCTAAAAATTCTAGTGAGCATTTTTTTAGACGCAATGACCAGAAGAGCCTGATTAAGCACAAGAGAAACACACATCAGATCTACATCTGCAAAGAATGTGGTGATCAGGTAGGTTTGATTTTTTCGTTTAACCTCTGTTAATCGGATTTATTAATGTTTAGTGTAAAAATTTATAAAACTTAAACCGCGACCGTGGTTCAACACGTAGCCCATCCGCTCGTTGTCGGTGAGATGATAGGTTCCAATGTCGGCCTGACACCGCGTCATAACTTAAGACGTTAAAATGGTTCCTACTACTGTTATGTCATAAATAGAGTAGGGGAAATGCAGGGAGTAAGGGAGGGGACAATGGGCAATTAATTCAATATAAGAGTTATCAAAGAAAGGGCATGAAATCCAGTTCAATCCAATAAATTTGTAGGAAATTATAAAGGGATTGTTAATTGAATAATAGATTTCCATAGCGTCATGTAAAGTGAAATCACAACTTGTTTTTGATGAAATATATTGAGGTTTTTTGGTGTGATTTTTATATTAAAAAATTATTGGACCCGGCCAGCTGCTAGCAAGAATATGACTGCCCCTTTTTATTCTGTTTATTTCCCTTGCCCCTTGCCCCCACCTCCCTTCTCCCTTCTCCCCGTCTGCTACATTCCAAACTAACACAACTAGTGTTTATTTCCCTTCCCCCCACTTCCCTTATCCCTTCTCCCCGTCTGCAATATTCAAAACATACATAACGAGTAACGGCATTCTATGCGCAAGTCCCCAAACTCAGTCAGAAACTGCTAAATTCTTGCACATTCCCTTTAAGCCAGTCCCCAAAGTCTGAGACTCTAAAAACTGAATATTCGATCCATTGTCCCCTCCCTTACTCCCTGGGGAAATGCCTTGACCCATAAACAGGTGCAACTCATTACCATGCGCAGCTAGGACTTCTCAGACAAAGTTCGTGGAATCAAAGGGTTGGTTGTCTGTTGGATGTTACTTACCCTAATATCTACCAGTGGGCGTTAAGAGTATTGCATCTCATTACAAGCGGATGATGCACTTGAGTTTTCTAGATGATCACTTGAAATCCAAGGAGAATCCCGCCCCAATTAGGAAATTGGTAATTATAAGACTTATTTTCTTTAGAATGTTGGATATTACCAGATGGCCACCCATACCAAGAAAATGCACCAGAAAGAACCTGTCTACTTTTGTGAGTGCGGAAGGCAAAGCTCTAAGCATTATTAAAAACCTGGATGTATATGTTTAAAACATGAAAAAATGAAATTCTTGACATGAAAATCCTTCCTGTTTTAAGTGTTCCTGGGAAAGTTATGGAAAATCGTTGATTATGAACACTACGACCACATAAATATTTTTAGAATTTTTAATTTTTCCTTAGAACTAGAAATTAGAAATTAACGAGACCTTAAGATAAAATTTTGTTTTGTAGCATGACTGACGGAACAAGTAAATTATATTCTGGATGCTCATTTTTCAAGTGAATCTACACAAAACATTTTAGCAAGGTTCTATATTAAACAGCAGCTGAGAAATTCGTGTTTCTCCCATTCTGTTTCTTATAAACGGACGGACAGACAGACAGATGGATAGCTTCGCCCGGGGATCTAAATGCAAATAAAACAATGGCCTATAAATTTATGTACATCCCTACAATGTTAATACACAGATTTACCCCTTAAGTAGAATACAATTAGTGGTTGAAACTTTTGGACACTCAATGACACTTTATGAACCAACTACCAAATCAAGTTCAGAAAAAATCTTAATTTGATATGCAAACGAAACGTTTGTATAAAACTTTGGGGACTAGTGTAATAAACATCCAAACGTCCTTCCTCCCTGAGCTTCGCCACTTAAAGTATATCAGCCAAAAAAAATAGCGACGCAACAGCTACACGCCAATATAATTTTAAAATAATTTTAGAGCTTTGAATGATTGTTAGGAATTTCAGTGAGAAGAAAGGAATAACTAAACATCAGAACACCTGTACCTACATCAAGAAAAACATTGTCTCTCAGGTACTTTTAATATCAGTGAGGGAGGGGATATTTGGCTGTTTATAAAGACTAGTCCCCAAAGTCTTATAATAACCTTTTCTTAAGTTATTCGTTGGCTCAGCAACTTTGAATTTTGTTTAGTTTGTTGGTTAAATTGAGTGTCCAAGCGCTTTAACCATTATTTATAATCTTCAGAAGGGAAAATATTTTTTATCATCTTTGGGGATGTACATCAATTTATCGGCCATTGTCTTATCCCTTTAGATCCCTGGGTATTTTAATATAAAAGGGGTGTGCTTGCTAACCATCTTTATCCAAAATTAAAAGCCCTTTTGAATTCAGATATATATAACAGGAATCTGAAGGGATAAGACAATAACTGATAAACTGATGTACATTCTCAATTATAATGCACAAAATTGCCCCTTTTGTAGATTATATTTCAGGGGTGTATATTCTGCACAAGATTTATTTTTTTTCCCTGCTACAAAATTTTTTATTTTTTTTCCCCCCTAGATTTTTCTTAAAAAGTAGGGGGGAAAATAGAAAAATATTTAAAGAACTCTATTTTATTTATTTTATCCCTCCTACCACACATTTTTTTAGTTTTTTTTAACCAAGGAGGGGGGCGAAATGGAAAAAATGTTTTCAGTTTTCTTAATTTTTACATTTTTTTCCCTCCAACCACTTATTTTTTATTTTTTTTCCCCCCCCTGAGCAGGGGATCCCATGCAGAATATACACCCCTGTTATATTTCGTGGTTGAAATGTTTGGACACTCAACTAAATGAACCAATTAATCAGTGTTTCGGAGCCGCATCACAATTATACGGCTCCGACACCCTGCAATTAATAATAACTTAATAAGTGCCCCCAAAGTTTAATAGCAAACGAATAAGAAAATGTTATAAAACTTTGGGGACTAGTGTAAGAAATAGCCCAATGTCTCCTCCCTCCTTTCATATAATATCTTAAATTGTGTTAAATTCAATTTAAAGAGTTCTAGGTATTATTTAAACTATTAAATTCCAAATGATGAATTTATTAACCATATTTAAAGAGATAAGTAGGACGACCTTTGTTTTCACTTCTCTTAATTGTTGTACGTGATATTTACAATTTTTATCTGTTACATTTATAGTATGATCAAATTTCCAGTATGGCTTGAAAACCAATTAATACCCGCTGTATTAGAACCGGTTCTTAGCCATACTGAAAAACCATGTATAGTATTATAATACAGACAAGTTTTTCCACGAATATAAAAATAAAATCATATAATTGATATAAGTTTTGTCAGCCCGGGCTCTCGACCCCTCGGGGCTAACAATTCTTGTTTTAATCCTTATATTTTTTATTTAAATATCCGCGGAACGCTGTATATAATACGATTCGTTAAATAACTATTACAACATTTACAAATTAATTTTGTTTTAGGTTCAATGAATAACAATCAACGTACAAAGAGATAAATATATTACGAAGAAATCTTATATTTTTACCAAAGAAAGTCAAATTACGTATACAAATAATAACCTTATAGTTCAATTTATCATATTTAATATTTTCATTATGTAAATTTTTATAAAAAGTATACCTACCTACCAAATGATTATAATATTGATAGTTTATGTTTTTGTATTTTTAATGTAAAGCAATTTGTTTACAAAGAAACAAAATATTGTCTCAACACAATCTAACTTTAAATCTTTAATTTGCATATTCTCCGAATCTTGCATATTGCGTAATTCTCTTTCAATTTTGTTTATCTTTAAGCAGTTAATTACATCTACAGATTCAAGTAACTATAAGAAATCTATTTTTTTGCGTTTTTAAGTTGTTGAAATTGTTACATTATTAAAAAGAGTGCCTTTTAATTACATTAAACATAGTACCTATATATTCAACAAAAAATATGCCATTTTTGTGCTTTTTAGTAATTTGAATCAGTATTTTTTTTGTCTGTAAAAGATTTTTGTGAGGCAATAAAGTAAAAACTATTTTTTTTAAATTAAAAATCTCCCAAAAAGTCTAACATGGATGCCGCGTACAATTATTAACTTCTACGTAAATATTATTCCTGTTTTCAGAACACCATACGTTTAGGATAAAGTACTTAATCTCATATTTAATCTATATCTTGTAAAGACAGGTTGTTTTCATGTAAAAATCAGTAATTTTTCATTTTTTTAAAGTAAATAAATGTATCAAAATATTTTTATTTTTAAGCTTTGATAGATAATTTGCTTTTAAATTGTTGAAATTCACTTTAAAATATCCAAAAGTTTTACGTTTCTCTTACAAAATGATGGACGAATTTATAGCTAAACTTAGAAATAATAAAAGCATTAGTCTATTATTTATTTGGCTTTGTATCTATTTGAAAAGAATAGTTAAGACATTGAAATTATACAAAAAATTTAATTAAATATTTTCTATTTAGTTAAATATTTATGCGTTTGTCTAGTGCCAAATAGTTAATTCAAAAAATCCAAACTAAATATTTATTATATCCTAAGCAAAATGTGTAACATCTTACTGTGTGCCCAAAAGTTTACAAATATAAAGATACAAAAAGCCAACAAGAATTTAATTGCAGGGGTGTATATTCTGTACTGCAAAAGATTCTTTTTATTTCCCCGGCTGCTAAAAAAATCATTTCCCCCCTTTGTTTTTTCCCCCAAGCAAAGGTAAAAATTGTTTTCAGTACTCTTTATTTTACTCATTTTACCCTCTTTAGCTGGGGATCCCATGCAGAATGTACACCCCCCTGAGAATTTACAATATGTACCTATTCTGTATTAACGCTTTTCCGTAGACTAGTACCTTATAATTACAAGAAAAAAATACATGTACATTGATTAAAGATAATTACAAAGCCAAATAAGCAACCATAAATCTAGTACAATTTTTAAAAATAAAAAGTTTTATTTATGTGTTTTGACTATTGTAATAATAATAAATAAATATTTATAAAAATAAATACTTATATTTCCATGCTAACTTGCTAAGTCATATTACTATTCACCTTGTATATTATCAGATATATTAATAATAATAATGGGAGATACAGGTCAAGGTGGGGCTACCCGAGGAGAGGGAGGAGGTGGTGGTGGCCACAGGGAGCGGTCAAACAGCATTAACGCCAGCACTCAGGTTTGTAAGGATTGTTTTAGGATCAATAAAATAGCTTTTATCCTATTTCTAGCCATTCTGAATAGAAAGAATAGGAAAACTACAGAAAATATTTGCAACTTTATACTACTTCAATTTAATAAGATCTGCATTCTCTTATTCTAAAAGTAAAAAAGATTTCTTTTAGAAGATTCGATAGGTACCTAGTTATGCATGCTACACGGTTGAAAAAAAAGTTTTACCTATCCATGAATCGTAATCGTAAAGAAATCAATACACGCACGACTTATGTTTTAGGTGAAAATTGGACCATACATTCTGGGAGAAACCCTTGGTATTGGCACCTTTGGCAAAGTCAAGATTGCCTATCACCAGCAGACTGGCAACAAGGAAAGTTGATCCTCATTAACGTAACAACAAAAATCAATGTATCTACCTATTAAGTTTTTTCAAAGGGTGGAAATTTGTTTGTTATTTATAATGATAAGGGTATAATGATAGTTACTACTTCCCTATAATCATTTTGCAGCTTATGTTTTCATAAGGGATGAGACAAAAGACGATAAATTAATCCACATCACCAAGTTGATTAACAAAATTACGCGTCCTGTAGATTGAACTTTACGGTTCAAAAGTTTAGAAACAAAATAAATCAGGGTTGTATATTCTGCACAAGATTCATTTTTTTCCCTTGCTGCAAATTTTTTACATTTTTTCCCCCCTCCTAGTTTTTTTCCAACAAGGAAGGGGATAAAATGGAAAAAATATGCAGAATATACACCCCTGAAATAAATATCAGTAGGTTCCTAAAAATTTCTAGGCAAAAAATAAGTTCGTGCAATTTAAGTGCAATTTTCAGTGTAATGTCCCATAAGTATTAGTAATGTACCTATTGTTTCTGTGGTCAACTAAAAAATGAATTCAGGTTGCTGTAAAAATTTTGAACAGACAGAAAATCAAAAGTCTTGACGTTGTTGGTAAAATTAAGAGGGAAATTCAAAACTTGAAGCTCTTTAGGTATAATGTTTTTCATTGTAATATTTTCAACAAGAAACATAATGTTTTGAAATTATTCAGCTTTAAAAGTCAAACTTGCATAATTCTTTAAAGTATAGTAAATAACAAGTACAGTGTGTTTTTGAAAAAATAATTTCCTTTTTTGTTTTTGTGTTTCTACTTCTACTTCTTAGTCTAGCAATACTCTTTCGTGATGGGTGCTTTCAAAGCATTTAATTCCTAAAATGCATAAAGATCTAACCATTTGCTTTAATAATTATAATTATGATGTATTATTTATCTTTGATTAATTAAAACATAACAAATACAACGTTTTAGGTATTGAAATTTTATCTTTGTTTTATTTTTAGTCATCCGCACATTATCAAACTGTATCAAGTAATGAGCACCCCGACAGAAATATTTATGGTCATGGAATATGTCTCAGGTTCTTTTTACTTTCTTGATTAATTCAGTGTATTTTCCAGTATGGCTTCGAAACTGCTGAATTTAAACCGTTCCGACTAATACTGAAAAATCATGTATCTTATCATATTATAAACAATTTTTAACGAATATTAAAATAATTCATAAAATTTATACCTACTAGTTTGGTTATATTTATAATATAATTTTGTAGAAATAAAAGTTAATTGTTATGATTTTATATTTATAAATCTCTCTTAAGCCTTATGATTTTTAGGGTTGATTATTTTTTCTTAATTTATGACTTGAAATATTTTATTACTTTTGTTGATTGATTTAGGTGGTGAGCTGTTTGATTACATTGTGAAGCACGGCAAGCTGAAGGAAGATGATGCCAGGAGATTTTTTCAACAAATCATTTCTGGTGTTGATTATTGTCATAGACACAATGTTGTTCATAGGTAGCTATTGTTTTTTGCTAGATCATATTCATGTAGGTAGATTGTAGATAGTTTTAAAATTAGAGTTGGCAATCCGGAATCCGCCCAATTTTTGGCCAATTTTGTAATCCGGATCCGGAATCCGCTTTTTAATAGCGGATTCCGGATTCTTATTTGGTAGGCTAAAATTAGCGTCTTGAGTTTTTTCTTTCAACTCCTCCTCTTTGAAGGCAAAGATTTTCATCATTATACATAATATCTTTTAAAATCTGGTTCGATTCTCGGAAGTGAATTATAGAGAACACCAAGAGCATTGATTTTTAGGACATATGTAGATTTAATTTTTAAATTTTTTAAAAAAATCCTTTTGAAACATTGCTAGAATCCGGAATCCGCCAAAAATAAGAATCCGATTCCGGAATCCGCAAGGAATCCGCCACTTTTTTTGACTGATTCTTTAAGAATCCGGAATCCGAATCCGGCCCAAAAATTCGACGGATTGTCATCACTATTTAAAATTTTAAAAAAATCTAATTTATCTTCATTGATAAAATAATATCATAGAAAGCTTTTTTTTGTTGAGTTTGACAGACCGTGAAAAATTAACTTAATTATCTTTAACTTAAATTCTAGCATGACACACAGGACCACTAGAACCCTCAGAACTGTTGAATACCTTTAGGGAGAAAAAAATATTTTAAGATGATTAACTAGCTGCTACACCCGTAGCATCTTTGGGAGAAGGAAAGGCATTATGTTGTATATTTTATGTAACCTAAAGGCTAAAGCCATTAATTTTGAAATAAAAGGGATCTGCATGAATGTTTCTTATAATAGAAAACCTCAGTTCAGTGGCTAGTAAGATCTTAACAGTCAGCATAGAAACCTTACTACTTTATATAATAGGATTGTCTAATTTCTAGGGATTTAAAACCCGAGAACTTATTGCTGGACCACACACTGAATGTCAAGATTGCTGACTTTGGATTGTCCAACATGATGCAGGATGGGGAGTTCCTCAGGACCAGCTGTGGCTCTCCAAATTATGCTGCACCAGAGGTAAAATAAGGGATCTTAATGGATAAGACGATGGACGATTTTAGGTTCATTGTACTTCCTCTAAGATGATAACAAAATTACCCTTCTGTAGGTTAAAATTATTGGTTTAAACGTTTATACACTTCAAGTTTGAACAAACCATTGAAAATTTAATAAAAATAACAAAGTTTCTGTGTTAACGAATAAGATAACGTGATTATAAAATTTTGAGTTCCTGCGTAATTAACAGTCCCAAGTCCCCTTCTTATTCAAAATACCTACCTATTATTTGTTATTTTGAAAGCTAGATAAAAATAATTCCTAACAAATACATTTTGATTCATAGGTACCTATCATTTTCTAATTACTTTTTATTGCAGGTTATTTCTGGAAAGCTGTACGCAGGTCCTGAGGTGGATATCTGGTCCTGCGGTGTTGTTCTCTATGCTTTGCTCTGTGGTACTCTTCCTTTCGATGATGAACATGTCACCACTCTCTTCAGGAATGCATATTATCAATATTTATATTAATTTTGAAAGTGCTTTATTCCTAACTAGCGACTACGACCCTAGAGGCCTCTAAGGACACATGAAGGGGCGATATCTCTTGGAAGGATGGAGATACCGTGCCCCAAAATGGTTACAAACCTTCCCTGGACCTAAAAGAAGCTTCACTTTAAAGAGAACCATATCGGTTCAGCGCTTAGCAAGATCCTTCGCTACAGACCAAAAAATTACTACTTTACAGAATAGGATTTACCTATTGCTTTCATCTTAAATTATTTTAATGGTAGATAAACAATTGTATGCAATGCAATATAGAAGTAGATCTCTAAAATGTTCCTATCTCATAAACTTATTGTAAAATACCTAGTTAAAATAATACCTACCTACCTTATTTAAAAATCCTTTAATGCTAGATATTAATGTATGTTATATAACAGGAAGATCAAGTCAGGAAACTTTCCAATTCCTGATTATTTGAACAAAAGTGTGGTCACTCTTCTTATTCATATGTTACAAACAGGTACACACAACCATTCCCAATAATATTCAACAAAATTACCCCTTATGTAGTTTTAGTAATTGGTTTAAAAGTTTGGACACAGTGCTATTTTAGAACCAAACAGTCGAAGTTGATAGAAGTACCCAAAACTTTTGAGCAATCAAATAAAATTATAATTTTTGATTTAGAATTTTAAAAAGATATTTAAAAAAAAACATTATGTTTTTAATTTAAGCAAGTAGACAATTAATATTAAAAATAAATACCTACCTAAAAAACTGTACTTTACTTAAATCTATTTGTAGATCCTATGAAGCGTGCAACAATTGAGGATATTAGAAAACATGAATGGTTTATGAAGGTACATTATTTTTTCCGGGATGTATATTTTTACAGTTATTGTCTTTTCATCCAAATAAAATTTTTTTCTCTTTATTTGTATGGTCCAAAGGACCTCTAAAATATTGCTCTTCAAAAGATTTTCATCCTGTTTCTTATCCGTTCAACAGTATGAAAATGAAATTTGGCCGTTTTTGATTTGATTTAAAAGTTTTTTACCTAAAACTATAGAATTTAATGTTCTATACCTAAGGTGTACCTAGTAAAGTACGTCTATAAATAAAAGTATGGTAAGCTTTTTTGATTTTATAAGAAGTAGGTAAGTTTTATGAAAAATAACTATGTCTAGTAATATTGTAAGTAGGTATCTAACAGAATCTGTGTATATTTAGGATTGTCCTGGCTATTTGTTCCCAGACAGGCGTACAGATACAAGCATTGTTGATATGGAGGTAACTTCAAACTTTTTCAACCAGTGGCGTGCATAGAAAATTTTTTCAATATTATACGTCTATAACATTGCCTTTTTATGTTATGATTCCAACATTTTCATCTAATTATTTACATTTAAAAATCAAAACAGGTTTTAAAAGTACGAACATAAAACGTTTGATACAATTTGACACCTCTTACTTCCAACTTTAACGGGTCTTTGCTCGCCTCTGCTTTGAACATAGTATTTAATTTTGTAACTTTAGACATTATATGTTGTACTAATTACTATAGATTTTGATATAGATTATGTAAGAAAGAAAAAAGAAAAATTAGAAAGACGAAGGAAACATTTTGTTATAGTAGAAGTCTGTACAATGAAAGTCTGATTATTTCTGCTTATTTATTTTTGATAAATTATCAAAATTATTATTAAATGTTTCTAGGTTATTGCTGAAGTCTCCCAGAAGTGCAACGTTGAGGAGGGTGAAATCCACACTGCCTTGTTGTCCGAGGACTCGGAGAACCCCCTGGTAATTGCCTACAACCTTGTGATGGACAGCAAGAGGATTGAGAGTGCCAAGGCGGAGGAGTATAAGGAATTCTTTTCACCTACCGCTGCTGGTGGTAAGTTTTAAGAATATGTAAAATCTGATGGAAAAGTTTGCCTGATTGATACCTCTGGTGATTTTTTAAACGAAAAGATTTTCTGCTAGACAATCTAAAAGAAAGCAATATTGTAAATATTTGAACATATGATATCCCTATCATTTGATTAAGGCCCCTTTATTGAGCAATTTTTTTACTACCTAGTCATTTTGCAATTTGTCACTGTTTACCCATCACTTTTTTTTGCCTGTGATTCTGTAACAATCCTTGCTATAAGATACCAATGTTGAGCTACCAAATATCATTTTAGGTGTAAGTCCACCTAATCAAGAATTGCCAGCCCAGAAGCCCCACCCAGAAAGAATCGCCCCCCTAAGGGAGAAGCCAGGCACCCCAATTGAAAAGCCTTTCAGAGGAGCACCAATCAAGAGATCAAAATGGCATTTGGGAATTAGGTACGTAAGGAACAATATTCAGTAAAACTCATCTAAAATTAAATAAAGAAAGATATCTAATTTTGACATCTTTAATACATCGTCTTATTAGCACATTTTATATTGCATAATTTTCACATCGACCAACTTTTACTTGTTTTTGATAATATTTATACACTAGGTAGACAAGATCATTTGAAATGTTTAGTCATTCTCTGAACTAAAGTATTTGAGATCACAAGATCCTCTTAGAAAACTATCCTTAGATTTTCCATTGTAAGGAAGTTTCATTTAGTTCCCATTATGGTTTTAGGATATTTTATTTCTGAATCAAAGTGTTGCGGTCGGTTTCAGTCTTTTTATTTGATTTAGGTCTCAAAGCAAGCCACATGACATAATGAGCGAGGTGTACAGAGCCATGAAAGCTCTGGACTTTGAGTGGAAGATAATGAATCCCTACCATGTGCAAGTGAGAAGGAAGGACCCGGGCACTGCTAAATATGTCAAGATGTCTCTCCAACTTTACCAGGTTTGGATCCAAATTTTGATTTTGTTGTGTTTTCTTAAAATAGGGATTAAAAACAACCAAAAAAAAACCTCTATGGACATTTCAGGGATGATATCTGGCTGGATGGTGGCCGTACCCTCCCCTAAAATAGTTATATACCTTTCTTGGACTTATGAGAAGCTTCCCTGTAAAGGAAAACCACACCAGTTCAGTATAAAAAATCAACAGAACAAACTCCCAAAGTAGATATCTTAAATCTGCCTAATTTTTAGGTTGACTACAAGTCCTATCTGCTTGATTTCAAGAGCTTAATAGAGGATGACCCCGACCAGAAGGAAAAAGAACGTGTGAGTCCCAAGCCTTCCATAGAGTTGAGCTCCAGCTTGGATGAGAACAGGATACTCAAGACAGCACAGGTAAACAAAACTAAAAAATATTCCAAAAAAATTTGACCAAATTCCAAACTAAAAAAAATCTAAAAACGTAAGGAAAAGATGAAGCATAGCACTATTAAAGTCAAGTGCATAGCTATTATTTTTTTTTTTAAATGAATCAAAATAATTTTGTTTATTAAAAACTTTATTGTCTGCTAGTTTTTGTGTTTAATATTTTTAATTAACTTTTTCTTCTAGTAGAATAATAAAAGTTTTCCGGCAGTCTAAGCAAAATACTAAAGTCTTAAAGTTAGCCAATGTAAACAAAAGTTGCTTTAGTTGAAGTCAGGGGTGTATATTCTGCACAACATTAATTTTTTTTTTCTGTTGCAAAATTTTTAATTTTTTACCTACCCATTTTGTTTTTTTCCAGCAAGGATTGGGGAAAACTGGAAAAAAAATTCAGAACTTCTAATTTTATTTATATTATCCCCCCTCCCCCACATTATTTTAGTTTTTTCCCCCAAGAACATATTTTTACATTTTTTTAACACCCCCCCCCCGGGCCCCCCCCCCCTCCTCCCTTAGCAGGGTCAATTTTGCAAAATATACACCCTTAGTTGAAGTACCCAAAGCCCATGACAACCAAAAGAATGAAATTTAGATCCACTGTCACACTCTAACATCCCTGCGTTTCGTTACTGTCCAACATTTAACATCTTTATTGTCATGAAATATTAAATTTCATCTTTATTTATGTACTTAGGAGCTTTTTTTCTTTAAAAATACATTGCTTTGTAGGTGCTAGATGGTTCAATTACTGGTCACCACACCATGGAATTCTTTGAGATGTGTGCAGCTCTGATCACTCAGCTTGCAAGATAATTGCCCTTATATTACATGAATATCATACCAGGGATACAGGGGCATGAAACCAGCCTACAATTTCATACAACATACTTAACTACGCATGTATACACTATTTAAGTAGAATATAGATTTGTTCCAGTTTTTTTATGTATATCATAAATCATCTATTTCTTTTAATAAAGTACTTTTAGAATTGATTATAATATTGTATTTTTGCTTTGCTTTCAATGTTTAGATTAGCTAGGTACCTAGACAAGAATAAACTTTTTAAATGAGTATAAATGAATTTCTGGTTATGAGTCGGTCTTGCTAAAACCTTCCTGATTCATACTGTAATAGTTAGTTATAGCATCGTATTATAGACAGTTTTCCGCGGAGAGTAAAATAAATATTTTAAGATTAACTTCATTTTTTGGCCCCAGGAGAGCGATCGCCTAAGCTAACACAACTGGTATTTGTTTTATGATTTTTAGTTTATCATTCGTAGAAAATTATCTCTAAAACAATACATGATTCTTCAGTATGACTCAGAACCGGTTCTAATCCATCGGATATTAATCGGTTTCGAAGCCATACTGAAACAATGATTAATCTACTGGCAATTATTTATTATTTATGTGTCATATTACATTTATGTTTATTCTTAATATTTTAATTTTATTCAAATTGTTTTCAGAAAATTTATCTATCATGTTTATAAAAAAAATGAACAATAATATGTATATATATATGTATGCTTTATTTTGTTTTAGATCTTGCAAGTAAAGGAGATATTTTATTGAAAACAAAATATACAACTAAAATTAGGGTTGGGCCGGATATCCGGTTTGGCCGGCTATCCGGCCATTTTCAATATCCGGCCGGATACCGGATATTAAAACTATCCGGTAATTTGCCGGATATCGAACGTTGGCCAGATATCCGGCCGTAACCGGATATCCGGCATTATAAATCAGCCAGATATCCGGTATCCGGCCCAACCCTAACTAAAATAAAGGACCAAGTTATGACAAATGTAAGGTTTGCTTAAAACTTCGCCGATATTTTCAAGTTTGTTTATTATGACAGCTACTTTTCTTTTTGTATAGAGGGAAAAAAATAATTTATGTTCCATTGAACCATCCCTTGAATGGTTTTTTATTTATTAAAGTATGTTCTTTTTACCTTTATTTCAATTTACCACGTGCACTTAAGCGTGTACTTGAAGAAATCTCAAATATGCATGATTAGGGTGTCCCAAAAATTTTTTTTGTCTAAAATTGGCTTTTAATATTTTTACCAAGTTTTAAAAGTTTGAAGGAAAAATATATACAAGGATAGGCAAACAGCAAAGATATTTGGGGAAAGATTATAACTTCTAATATCTTATTTTATCTATCTAAACGAGTTTTTTATTTCTTGTAATTATGATTATAATTAAAAGCGAGACACCCTACTTCAATACTTTGTCAAGATTAATAATAAGGAAGCCTTGCATATTATTACGTTATACTTTCTACTTTAGTTCTTTTAGTTACTTAAATATTGTAATACAAGTTAATATCCTGTATAATATCAACTAGTTTTATTAATTTTGGCCGTCAAAAGAAATTTTTGAAAGATTTGTCAGATAAATTGAAAATAAATTTTTGTTTTTAATTTAATACCTAAGTGTCATACCTAATAGTTATTTCTCGAATCGTATTATAAACAGCTTTTCGCGGATTATAAAATGTACAATTAAAAGATTCAGCCCCGAGAGGCCAAAGGCACGGGATAATAAAACTGGCTTTAATCTTATGATTGTACATTTTTATATTCGTAGAAAAAAATTGGATTTAATACGATGCTAGACATAGTTTTTTCGTATGGATGGGAACCGGTTCTAATCCACCGGATATTAATCGGTTTCGAATGAATACGAGAAATAAATTTCTATTAACATTATTAATAATCAAAATTTAATATTTATTATATCTTTGTCACAGACATTAAATAAATTATGGCATTGTATTTAAATTATTTGATTTTTTTGTATTTTGACATTATTATTGTAGTGAATATATGAAAATTTTGCTTTTATGTATGAATCTTAAATTAAAATTAAAAGATTATTTTGCGAAAAAATATTGTACTTATTTGTCATCAGAGAATTAATATTTTCTTTAACCAGTAATACTTAGTATTTAAGAGAAATGGTTTTATGTTTCAATGATTTTAAATAACAATACAAAATATACCTACTTTAGAAAAAATAAATCAGCTTGTAATAATCATATTAGAACAGAAAATACCACATCTACATATTTAGGTTCTTTTCAGTCATGAAATTATGCTTTCATTTTAGTTTCACAGAATAAATACACGAAAAGTTATAATGAAATTTTCAAATATCTATCTATTACGATGATGAAAATATATATTGCTATTGGAGTTGCTTTAGAATATTAAAATATCTTTCAGAAACCTTCTTCAAAATGTACTATGTAAAAACCTAATAAATACAATGTTACGTATATCTTAAATTAAAACATAATCTATAGATAATATTTCTACAAATATGCAAGAATCTTTCTTGAACTACAAATATTAAGTATAAAGGCGCCATAAATAAAAAAATAACAATACCATTACCGAATGTTTCTATGGCATTAATAAAATTCAATTCATGTAAGATTTTGTTAAGATATTTGCTGATTTGTAGAAGCACCATATTCTAAAGATCAGGGATGTATATTCTGCACAAGATTAATTTTTTCCCCTGCGGCAAAATATTTCCCCCTCCCCCTCTAGTTTTTTCCTCAAGGAAGGGGAGAACATGGAAAAATATTTTCAGTTGGTACTCTTTCTTTTATTCAGTTTTTTCCCCGCCCACATATTTTTCTATTTCTTTCACCAAGAATGAGGAAAAAATGTTTTCAGAACCCTTATTTTTCCCCCCTCTCACATATTTCCCCCCCCCCCCTTTAGCAGTTGATCCAGTGCAGAATATACACACCCCTGTTTAAGATTCTCTGCAATAATAAGTTTAGTTAAGATGAACGGAGAGTCCGAGTCACAACAAACATTTCTCTTTTATTTCAGTAAAAATGAAGTGGACACTAAGCCCAGATGTTTGATGTCAAATAGGTATATAGGCAGTTAATCCTATTATATAAAGTAGTAAGTTTTTTTTGTATGTAGCTTAAGATTTATAAATGCTAAACCCATGGAGCTTTCTATTTCTTGGAAGCTCCCTATAGGTCTCTGTATAGTTTTAGGCTATTTTCCTACTTTCCTTACTCATTCGAATACAGAGCTCCTAGATGCTAGGAGCGATAGCATAGTTAATATTATATAGTATCACTAGCGGATTTGCCCCTAGTATCTAGTGGCTCTGTATTATAAGTATGGGAGAGGCTATAAGAACAGATTTCTAAGACAAATCTGAAAATGAAATACCCTAAAACCTTTTCATAACCTATGTGAAGCCTAATGAAAATGTTCAGTTGTCAGTGAGATCTTAATATTTAGACAAAAAAACCTTACTACTTTATATGATAGAATATTTTTCTTTTACTCGGAAAGAAAATTAAGGAGGAAGATCATTTTGGGTAGGGTAATTTTTTCTAGGGACAAATTCTCTTGGGAGGATGGTGTTACCCTCCCCCAAAATAGTTATAAACCCTCCTAGGACCTAAGAGAAGCTACCCTGTAAAGGAGAATCATGTCGGTTTAGTGGTTAGCGAGATCCTTCGGTACACACGGACATACACAGATCCTGTTACTTTAATATAAGGATAAAATTAGTTCAGTTTTTTTAGCCGGTGCCTTCGGCACCGCGGGGCTAAAAAAACTAGTTTTAATCTCATATGATAATTGTACATTCTATATCCGCAGAAAGCCGTTTATAATACGATGCGAGAAATAACTATTACCATCTTTTTTTTTCTTCAAAAAACCGAAAAAAGCACAGAGTTCGCCCCGCTTTACCCTAGGCTAAAATTAGCGTCTTGAGTTTTTTCTTTCAACTCCTCCTCTTTGAAGGCAAAGATTTTCATCATTATATATAATATCTTTTAAAATCTGGTTCGATTATCGAAAGTGAATTATAGAGAACACCAAATACATTGATTATAAGGACATATGTAGCACTTAAAAAATTTAAAAATCCTTTTAAAATATTGCTAGAATCCGGAATCCGCAAGGAATCCGCCACTTTTTTGACGGATTCTTTAAGAATCCGAATCCGGCCCAAAAAATCGACGGATTGCCATCACTAATTAGGTATCTAATTGTTAATGAACATTTCTTTGTTGTAGAGAATGGAAGATGGAGTTAAGTAACTGGACAATATTCAGTCTCATTGATAGAGACTTTGCAGCTTCTATCAGATTAGCTTGTGTCTTTGGTGAGTTAACACGTTTACATATTACATTTGTAAAATAATTCTCCCTTTATTTTGCAATGTTTTGGTGTTCTTCATTTGTTTTGCTTGTGCTTTTGAAGTTATGTCTACAACATGTATAATACAGTTTGATAATAAAAAGTTCAATCTTGTTTCTGATTAAAGAGCCATTTTTTTATCTAAAACTAGTGTAAATGGAATTTTAGCTCATATTTATCCGTTTGAAATAAATTCTCCAATTTTTTAACATTAACGATTTTGTAAAAAGTGCGTTGAATTGGGAAATTGTGCATTCAAAATAAATATTAAATATCATATTCAAACGCAAATTACTTCCAAGATAAAAGTTAGAAACTTTTATAGGCCTAAGATTTTCAAAATTATATGAATTCAATAATTAAAAATTATTTTTTTTGGCAGGTAACCTTGGAAATGAAGCACTCCTGGTCACACGT